>NC_081849.1:55131061-55466788 GCF_963259705.1 Myotis daubentonii
AAGTTACCAGTCACACCACTAACCCGATGCAAAGCAGGGTCTCTTAGGGGCAGGAGCATTGCCACCGTTACTTTTACCAATACAAACAAAGTATAAGAATTTATAATGATACTTCTTTTTTTATAATGATAGTTATAAAACAAAAATGCAAACAAGGGTGAATTCGAAACGCAGGGAATGTAGTCCCTAAAATGTGATATATGTATAACCCGTTTCCTTAATTTCATACAGAATTTTAGTCTCTATTTACTCATTATGTTTTGCTGTTTCCCCTATGCTTTTTCTCTTCTTTCTTCTTTTTCAAAAAATCATTTGAGATATTTACTTCTCAGAGCACCAGAGAAAAGAGTTAACTGAAAATTGAGGAAATAAGCAAATAAACAATGACCTCCCCTCCCCTCAGATAAATACACATAACACATTTACATGCCTTATTGTAAACATTCTGCTACATCTTTCCTCCACCTGCTACAAGGAGTTAGATAATCTGTTTTTAACAGGAAAGATAAATGCACCAAATGTCACTGAGCCTCAGGGGGATCAGAGATGGTAAAACAAGTGCTTTAATGTTCTGATTTCCTTTTTCTAATGTATGTGCTGCATTATATTTTCAACCCAATCTCTGAAACCACACAGCGGAGTCTGGCCCCTGCGTGGGCTAAGGAACATTTGCACCGATGAATCAAGCAGATATTTAATCATCTGTTCATTTGTAGGTATGTGAAGGGTTTGGAAGGAATGACATCACTAAGTGAGGATGAGGTATGATGACATTGGGTAAGGGCTATTTGCGCACAGCCTAATAATGGTAGTACTTGTATTATTTCTAAGCTGGATTCTTTTAAGCCCTAGGTATCTTTGTTGGCGGTGCTTCATAGCCGACCTTCAACATAATCAGGCAGGCGATTAATGAGCACTGATAAGCTTGAAGACTATAGTTAGTGTGCTTCACAGATCTCACAACTTACTGCCATCGATGGATATAAAATTTACTTGAAAGGGAAGCAGAATTACAACGGTGATGAATGATATTTAGTCTGCAGGAAGAAGGAAGCAAGAAAGAATTAAAGCAAAACATCCAGAAAGCAAGCTACAAAAATAGAAAGAAAGAGAAGGAGGGAGAGAAAGAGGGGGGAGTTAGAGAAGGAGGGAGGTAACAAGCTACAACATGGAGGATTCAATATTTTTGGAGCCAGAATGGTGAAGTTGAAATTTACATAAAGCTTTGAAAGATTGTGGTAGCCTTTTGACAAGTGAAGAAAATAAGAATCAGTATCACAAAGGTGATTAATTTCAAATAATATTAAAACTTCTGTGGTAGATAGTGTGTACCATGATTTTGCCATCTGTTTGACCAGTGTCCAGCCTGGCTAGCACTGACTTGATGCTTTGGGAGTTAACGGGCAAGGGGCTGTCCCGAAAGAAGCCTGGCATCATGGAGACAGGAATATGCTTAAAATAACTCAAGTTAAAAGTGGCTTCTTTGAGGTCACTCTAGATTATTTAGATTATTGAGTCTAAAAGACCTAGGCGAGGATGATGCCACTTAGTTCAATTTTATTCTTTATGTAATATGAGTTTTTAAAACTGTATTTAAAGAAAATACTCTGACAGTTATTTGATGAATGAATTAGAGAAGTAACAGTATAGAGATATCAGTCAGGAGAATAATAAACCATAAAAAATGTAAATAAAGACGGAATACTTTTTCTTTAGCCATCATTTAAACTTTCTCAAACAGGAGTATTTTAAACAAAGTAATTATAGCTAAGTCCATAAGTAGATTTCTTTGTTAGTAAAATAAACTAAATATATTTTAAAATATAATTAAAATGTGGCAAGGAATATATTTTTACATAAAGGTGTGTGTCTATAATTTGTGACTCTATAAAATGTTTTAAGGGCTGGATATGGAAAATACCAGGTAGGCAGACTTAACAATGATTAAAAATAAAACTCACCTTTGCTAGTACGTTAATATTTAAATGTTTGTCTCTCCATAAATTAAAATATTTCAGTGTATCCTGATTGCTAGTGTCTGACTCATTTACTGAAATGCTACTGTCATCACTTTGTTCACCTACTTTCGGTGCCTCCTCACATCTTTTCCAATAAATCCGTATTCCACAACTCAAAATTCTAGGTTCTTCTAAAGTTATACTAGTCTGTAATACCATCTTATTCCTACAATTAAAAAAAAACACACCTTCTGGTTAGCTCAAGGTAGCGTTTCAGTACTCACGGAATATAGCATGTGCTTTCTTGCTTACTCTGTGCCTGTGCTCAGGTAGTTCTCCGTGCCAGGACCTTTCCCCATCCTCATCTCTGTCTTCTAGATTTTGGTCCATGGGCCCTTCCACAAATACAATGACTCTTCTTGCATGACCACTTCCTGATCATCCCAGACCATCCTTCAAAATTCTGCACGCTTTGTTTGGAAACCCACAAATGGTACATTAATTTTCCTTTATGTAAGCCAGTGTATATGTAGTACAAAAAGAGCTTTTTACAGAGTGATAACTAAAAGTTTGAAAGTGGGGGAAAATCAGTCTTTTGTTATTTGTATATATATTTTAGGAGTTTTTTTTTTTTTCCTGTATGACAGTCAACCTTGAACTACATGGTGATGGTATGTGTGTATACATGTGTGTGAGTGTGTGTGTATGTATGTGTATTTGTACATATATTGAACAAGTATCATCCAAAGTCAAATTTTGAACTAAATTCCTAGTAAACTGCATCACGAGATGAAGATAAATATCTTGACATTGTCTATCCTGCCATGTTAAATATGCACAGTGATTGTTAGCACCTTTCTTACTGTCCTACATCAACCGCAGCCATAATTGTCCAAGTAGTCATGTGCCTGGTCTCAGCCATCAAGATTTTTATACTTGGAAAAATTCAAGGTTCTGCCTGGCTGTGGGGTCCCTACCCTCCCTGACTGCCATGGAAGTTCTCATTGTGCTGATTGCCAGTGATTGAAGGTACTGCACTCTCCATTACTAAAGTTCAAAAACATTCCGTTCTTAGATAGTAGGTTTTCTGATAACAGGGAATGAAATGTAGAATTATTAGAGAAACACTGTAAAATTAAGATATTCCTGACTTAATAATCAGTCTGGTTTTGGTGATAAACAAAAAGAATGGATCTGTACACAGTCAGTGAAAAAAAATGTTTTCCAATGAGTCAGTGACTATTTTAATTTATCTCAGAACCAGAATGCTCCAGTAATTAATTAAATAGAGAGACTTAGTTCTTTGTCAACACAATCTCTTGCCTAATAAGAGTTTTAATTCTCCTTCTTTCATAATGCAAACATTAATTGAGTAGCTGCTTTAAACACATCATTGTGTTTGGCACTAGAGATAGTAGAAACATAAAATAAAATTTAAAAAAAACCTATTTGCACAGTCCAGATTTTAGACCACTTTATTTTGATTATGTGTGCATTTATATAATATCTGGATAAATTATTGGATATCTGGTGACAGGAATTTTGCCATAGTAAAATTTTTTGGATCCCAGCATATTTTCTGGCACCTGGCACATAGAAATCCTTTGTTTTATGTTTGTTGAATTGATTGAGTTGAGTGGACTCAATTTCAGTTAAAAAGGGGCTTTCAAAGTTTATAGTAAAGGGGCACACTGGTATATATTGAAATATGTATCTATTTCTTTGGATTAGTTTTCCATTCACTCTTAATCCATCCGTAGATAGCATAATACTATCTAGATGGCATAATTTTAATTTTCATCTTCATGCTATTATTTAAATTCTGCCTATGTGAATGTTTTTCTTTGGTATTTAGTCTTATTAAGGGTATCAGTCCCTCATATTTGACCCATCCTTGAACCTGCTTTATTAAAACTTATGTCATTCTAGATGTGCATATCTATAAAGCAATTGCCATGAAGGACACATTGCCAGCTGACTACTTTAGAGATACTTGGGGCGACATATGCACTAAGTAAAAGTGTTTCTTAGAATACAAGATTTATATTTCAAATCTGTTTCCAGCTGTTCTATTGTAAGGGAAAGTGAATGATACTGAACCAATTATGAAATCATGTGTCACTCTCCTGGTGATGAAAAATTGGCTAGACATTGAATGTCATCAACTCTACTAAGTACAGACATTCCATCAACCTTACAAACTTAGTGTTTCCAGGCAACCAGGGTTACCTAATGGCTGTCAGGTGGGGACAGAAAATTTGGTACTCCCTGAGGGTAATCATCTATAAAGATTTAACTGGTGTACCTTTCAACATGCATAGATCATTTGCAACATCCTCTGTCTCGTATACTGTCAGTTGGGTTTTCACTGGATCACCGTGATTGAGAAAGGCTTTTTGTCTGGACCGCAGGCTGGAGTGGAACTTGTAGGTTCTTTCACACTCACCAAATATCTTCATGGTGGAACTAAAAGAGTAAACAAATGGTTAGAGGAAGACTGAAATGATATCATACTCTATGGGGGAAAAGCCTATCAATGTTTAAAATAAATACAACACCAAAAAGCTTCCTGCATCAGCATGAAGGAGCAAAATATGTCTTTGAAATATCTGTCAGTAGCTAACCTTTCAGCTACATTTTAATGTCCATATGCCTCTCAGAAAGCCATAATGCCTCTATTTTTTCCATTTATAATTGGGGGAAAATAATGGAAGATTTAAGATCAACCTGAGGAGTGGCAATGGGAAAGTAATTGGAGATTCTGTAACACATACAGTTGTGTTTATCTACACTAATAAAAGACAAACATGCAAATTGACCATACCTTTGCTATGCCTTAAGCCATGCCCACCAGCCAATCAGAGCAACTATATGCAAATTAACCCAACCAAGATGGCAGCCTGCAGCCATGGAGCTGGAGCAAGCAGGAGGCTTGGTTGCCCCAATGATGGAGGAAGCCAAGCTTCCCGCCTGCTGCGGCCTGGTTCTGAGCTCCACTCAAAGCAACAAAGTTTCAATTATAGAAGATAAATAAACCCTAGATACCTGCTTTCAGCCAGCCGTGGCCACTGAGCTGGAGCAAGCAGGAGGCGTGGGCTGCCCCTGGAAATGGAGGAAGCCAAGCTACCTTCCCACCACCCTGGCCAGCTCTGAGCTCTTCTCAAGGCTACAAAGTTTCAATTATAGAAGGTAAATAAATCACAGAATAAAAAAAAAAAAAAGAAAAAAAGGAGAGTCTGGGAGCTTCCGTGGCCCAGGGGGGCGGGTAGGCTAGCCTGAAAATGGCCCTCAGTCCCTCACTCAGACTGGCCAGGCACCCCAGTGGGGACCCCGACCCTGAAGGGGGTGTGACCAGCTGCAAACAGCCATCAGCCCCTCACCCAGGCTGGCCAGGCACCCCAGTGGGACCCCCACCCTGATCCGGGACACCCTTCAGGGCAAACCAGCCGGCCCCCACCCATGCTCCAGGCCTCTATCCTATATAATAAAAGGGTAATGTGCAAATTGACCCTAACAGCAAAATGACTGGGAATGACTGGTCACTATGACACACACTGACCACTAGGGGCCAGACGCTCAATGTAGGAGCTGCCCCCTGGTGGTCAGTGCGCTCCCACAGGGGGAGCTCTGCTCAGCCACAAGCCAGGCTGAAGGCTGCCAGTACAGTGGTGGTGGTGGGAGCCTCTCCCACCTCCTCAGCAGCACTAAGGATGTCTGACTGCAGCGTAGGCCTGCACCCCGCTGGCAAGTGGACATCCCCTGAGGGCTCCTGGGCTGCCAGAGGGATGTCTGACTGCCAGCTTAGGCCCAATCCCCTGGGGAGCGGGCCTAAGCCAGCAGGTGGTCATCCCCCGAGGGGTCCCAGACTGCGAGAGGGCACAGGCCGGGCTGAGGAACCCCCCCCCCCAAGTGCACAAATTTTTGTGCACCGGACCTCTAGTTTTTATAAAGACAAAAAGGCTTATTTTCATGTGCACATATAAAAATGTGTTAAAAGCTTAAGGCAAAATTTGAATTGAATTTTGTCTAAAGAGTCAGTTCTATAGTTCTTTCTGGCACAGTTCAGATATAATCCAAAATGTCAAACTAAATAAACATTCATGATGACAAATCTTTAAAAACATAATATTACGATCATATCAGCAATATTAATAATACAAAACATTTGAATACATATTTCCATGTTCCTGGCTCAATAATATATGCCATTATATTTTAGATTAATTCTTACAACACCTATTGAAATAGATACTATTTTCCTCCCCATATTTTATAGATAAGCACACTGAGGTTCAGAGGATGTAAGTAATTTGCCCATAGCTAACTAGGTGAAGATGGAGTTTTAATCCAGACACTGTAGGTCAAGAAGCTGTGGTATATCCTCAAAAAATAGATCATCTCTTGTTATTAATTAATAAGATAATTTGATTCTTCTATTCATGTGCAGACACAAGAGTTGATATGAAACCTCTCAGGTATGTGTAAATTGTCTGTCTAATCCCTTTCTTTGAAAGGCATTAGTACCTACATTAAATTTGTGATATTTAGCAGCGATGATTTAAATGTATTTTTCTTTTATTTCATTCATTTATTTAAGAAATAGTTATTAAGTGGCAGGTAATCTAACTGGTGCTGGAAAAACACTACTGAAATAAGCATAGCGCAACCCTCGTGGACTCCGCGGGAAGGCCGGCATCGGCACCCATTTAGGTAAGTGTTACACAGGAAAAAGGTCTTTGAGAATATATACTACTCGGACAAATTTAAATGAAAGGCTTGCAGGAAAGGTCTCTCCAAGGAGGCTGTATTTAATTAAGCTTGTGTTCAAAGGATAAGTTAGTGTGTTAGTCAGGCATTTTGTTTATTACATAAACAAAAGAAGCAGTAAAGTCACCAGAAACCACCTCGCTGCTGAATTCAGTGGACATTTTATCCTTTGGTTTTCCTGACTTCTTTAGTTTTTATCACCCTTGACCACATTCATCACCTCACCCAAGCACTGCTATCAGGTTGCTCTTTTTCAGTTTCCTTTGTAAATATTTTCTTTCCTACACCCACACTTTAAATATTGTATTTCCTCATAATTATCACGTAGGCTCTTTTCTCAATTCATTCTCTCTTACCTAGGTGAGTCTGTCCATTCCTATAGCTTCAGCTACCATTGCTGTATTGATGACACCCACATCTAGTCTGTGTTCTATATCTTAAAGCATGTCTTTCATTACTCAGTGGCTTATACCAGACATATGAACATCACCCTTGACTTCTATTTCTCCCTCTCCCTCACTCATATCTAATCAGCCTCTAAGTCCTAAATATTATATTTATAGTTACATAAATACTATTTTTATTCCCACCTGCCATTACCGATCATCTCATGTCTAGAATACCACAGAGCATCAAACTGTGGGTTTAGTTTTATCACCTAATCATTGCTTTCCAAAGAATCCAGAGCAATGTTTTAAAAGCACAAATCTTTTGCCCTCGCTGGTTTGGCTCAGTGGATAGAGTATCAGCCTGCAGACTGAAGGGTCCCGGGTCAAGGGTGCATACCTTGATTGCAGGCTCAATCCCCGGACCCTGTCAGGGTGTGTGGGGGAGGCAACCAATCAGTGTGTCTCTACATTGATGTTTCTCTCTGTCTCTCCCTCTCCGCTCCACTCTCTCTAAAAATAATGGAAAATATCCTCTGGTGAGGATTGGAAAAATAGCACAAATCTTTTGTTACAATTTGCCTAACCTATCATAACTATATTAATTGGAAATATTTCAGTTATACATGAGAGAAACCAACTCAAATTAGGTTCAGCAGGGAGAGAGAATTTGTTGGCTGTCATAACTGAAAATTTTCAGGATGATTTTCAGCTATCACTAAATTTAGAAAAACAATTAATCAATTGATTAGTTTAGGTTTTTCTCCTGGCTCTTTATTATGTGCCAGCTTTATTCTCAAGAAAGTCCTTCCCAAAAGAGGATAAAGATGAACATGAAAAACTATAAGCTTTTAGTAAATCAGTTTATAATGTTTAGCAGAAATAGTTACTCTTTTTCCAAATTATTTTAATAAAATGCTAGCCTAATTGGTACATATTTATTTAACCAGGCTGGCATAAGCACCCACTCAAAAAACTTGGGAATGACGATGAACTCACATGAAACCCATGTACTGAGATTAGAAAACTATTGTTCATTGAAGATAACATTTCTAATATATGGGCATTAATATGCAATAGCCAAATTGCCAAATATCTCCAAAGACCCGCTGAATTTTATGCTCTTATACCTGCTCACCTGTCCAGCCCATCTGTAACTCTTATCACCTCCTATCTCCTGGTCCACCCATAATGAGCTCTTTGCTGTTCCCCAAACATGTCTCATATATGCAGACATTCACAAACACAATTGTATTGGTCAGAAACAATTTTCCAATTTTCTCAAACTCCCTAAACTTCCTTCATGTTACTATTTTGACATCATTTCCTCCAAGAAACCTTCCTGACCCTCTATTTGTAGGTTAGCTGTTCCTTTATTGCCTAACTACCAGCCTGTCTTCCCCTTATAGGTATTAAGGTCAGGCCCAGTGTCTTGTCCATTACTGCATTCCCAGCTCTCAGTACAGTTCTTGGGCTCAAGAAATATAAATAAATAATCCTGGAGAAATTAATAAAACTTTCCGGAATTTCTTCATTTGCAACTTCACTGTAACAATACATTACTAACAAGGTTATTTTGTGCTTTTAAAGAGACAATGTCCATAAAGTATTTAATCTATTGCTTCATGGAGCTAGAAGTTATATAACTATTTCCTCTCTTCCTTCCTATAAAATGGAAATAACTTGTCAATTCACGTCATGAAGCTGAAAGCCATATAATATTTTAAAGTGTAATTGTTGTTGTAGAGCAGAGTTCTTCAAATTAAAGGGAGAGAAGCCAAATTGAGCCTACTGCCTAATTTGAATTTTATATTTTTAAAATGTTTACATTTTAAATAGTTATATATTTATCTATACAATATCCTTAATGTTATTGCTTGTCTCCCAAATCCTAAAGTATTTCCTATATGGTCCTTTAGGAAAAAGTTTGCTGACTCTGCCCTAGAGTATTCCATAATTAATTTATATGTGATTGAAAAGTAAAATTCAGCAACCCTTTGGAGGGCTGGGCATTGTAAGTACTAAAGCCCTTTTTGTCATTCAGTGTAAAATTTTTAATTCAAGCCGAAACCGGTTTGGCTCAGTGGATAGAGCATTGGCTTGTGGACTGAAAGGTCCCAGGTTTGATTCCGGTCAGGGGCATGTACCTGGGTTGCCGGCACATCCCCAGTAGGCGATATGCAGGAGGCAGCTGATCGATGTTTCTCTCATCGATGTTTCTAACTCTCTATCTCTCTCCCTTCCTCTCTGTAAAAAAATCAATAAAATATATTAAAAAATGTTTTTTAATTCAACTTAACATATTGAAAGTCTTATCAATAAAATTATTAAAAGGAAAAAGGAATCTGTTACTGTGCTTTGAGGCACTGGCTCTTTTTGAAAATCTGGGATTTCTGCTCAGATAAAGGCATGTATGCAAACACATTAAAATTTTCATAGATTTCCATCCGAGCCTAGCCTTCCTGCTTCCTATCTATGAACTATGCAAAAAAAATTCAAGGACCATGAACTTAAAATTTCTGCTCTATTTTTGTTGCCAAAAATTTAGTTGTATATTAAGAGTGAAAATGAATGCAAAACCCACAGAGACAGACTTTTTCTATTTGTATCAGATGTTTATTTTCCTTTTAGAGAGGGGAAGTGAGCTGGCCTCAGTAAGAAACTGGCTGATAGACATTACTGACTCTGAAGTTGATTTTAGCTGCTCTTCTTCCTTCAACAGCAAGATATTTTAAAAAGTAAATTATAAATATGGGCTATATAGGAAGCTATATTATAATTCTCCAATGGGATTGCCATACCTCATCTTTCATTTGAACATTGGGGAAGCGAAATATTCATGTCAAAGTAAAACTCTTGATAAAGCTTTCAGGAATTTACTTAATGCACTCCAACCTCATGGGTTTGGCTCCATGCTCTGGAGCTGAAAATAGCTAACAAATGGCTTTCCAGCATTGCCTAGGTTTGATTGTATTTCTGTTCTGTTTGTTGGCATGCATGATATAGAGAGATGACTTCATATCTATTTAATTGTTCTCTCATTAAGAAATTTATTTTAAGTGTTTCTTAGTCAGAGATACTTTCATTTCATCTCATCCATAGTCTAGACATTGCAGGGTTAAAAACAAATTAAAAATCCCTTCCAAAATGAAAGCAGCAAAAAGACAAAAAATCTGGAACAAATGTTCAAAGTTCAAAACACGCACACACATGTTGAAGCACAGGGTTTTGCCTAGGTATGCTGTACATACCTGGGTAGATATACATGCATGTTTCCCAAAATTAAAATTAATTTATTAACTACTTGAAGGAAGTATGGTCATTTCAAAAAAATGTTCCCAAAACCATATTTACATTGAATTCTCCCTGCCCTGGGGGAGAACTCAGGAAGATGGATTTTAGATGAAGTAAGTTTTCTAGATATAAGATGAGCTCTTCATTTTGCTCCATGGTGGGTGAGAAGAAATTTGGGGAAACTGAGAATTGCATTGAGACCCAGGAGGGTTCATGAGCAATGCCTCTGGCTGCAGGTCAGAACAGAAGGTTTCAGGAAAACAAGACTGTTTCTGTGGGAGTGGTCACTCATTTCCTGTCCTAACAGTTATAATGCAGCCTTGGCTAATTCAACCCACAATTGTTTGAATAAACTTTTGGTGAAGTATCATTGAAGGTCAGTGTCAAGATAAATACACAAGCCTTTGTCTTCAAGGGGCTAACCAGGGTGAGAGAGAGGATGCATGTGACTAATTCTAACAGAAGGCATGCTAGACTTTTTAAAATTAAAAGCAGAGATCTGCCTCAAGTTATAGTAGCAAATGTGTCCCCCAAAAGAAGGAAATCACCCAGGATAATTTTTATGCACTCTGAACATTCAGTCCTCAGTGACACCTTAAAAACTACATGCTGTGGTTGTTATATTTAGGATCATTTATTTTTACCCCAGAAGGTATCCAACTTATAGTAGAGTCGGTTTTTCAGCATTTTAATTCTCCAGTATCTAATGCCAATTTAGAATCCCTGACTTAAAAGGTAGCTCCTTACTTCTCAAGTTTTCAGAGAAATGCTGAATGTTATTTATAGTTAGTTTTCATTCTCCCACTTCACAATAGATACCATCAATACAAGAAAATTAAAATCTGTCTGATGATTGGCCCAATGCAAACAAACTGTTCAATAGTATCCTGAAATGAGGTGGAAAAAGACCCTCAAAGAAAACAGACTATTTTTCCAACTCCTCCCACACATGGATAGATTTTCATCAAAATATCCCAAAATTTTTAAGAATTTATTAAATAACTAGAGGCCCATTGCAGGAAGATCCCTGCAAGAATAGGGCTTCCTGTGGCCGGAGCAAAGCAGAGAAGGGAGCGGAACTCTCCAAGGCAGGCTTCCCTCTCGCCTCCACTGCCCCACGTGCTTCCCTCCCATCTCTGCTGCCCTGCTTGCTCGTCCGCAGCTTCACTCCCTTCTGCAGCACTTGGCTTCCTTCTACATTGTCTTCAGTCTTCGCTCTGCGCCTGCATATGCAAATTAACCGCCATCTTTGTTGGGTTAATTTGCATACTCATCTGATAGGCTGGTGGGCATTGCAGAGTTACACAATTTGCATGTTTCTCTTTTATTAGTGTAGATTTTCATTATCTTAAATATTATGAGCTGGAGAAATACCTTCTATGTTATTGAAAAATATGTATCAAAATATTATTAAAAACACATTGGAACTGGAAAAGAAAAAAATTAATTATCTGGAAAATTAATTTATGCAGAATACTTTACAATCCAGTATACCAAAAACATATATTAGAAAGCAGGATTAAAGAGAGTGATCACACAGTGATATGTTATTTGATGTAATCCAGTAGATAGTGGGAGTTGGACTTCTCAGTGTGATTTCTCTTGAAATCTAAAAGGCATGTTAATATTTTAAAATTCAGACCCTATTCAGCACTACTTTGAAAACAAACAAACAAAAAAGAACTATTGAATCTTCATCTCTAAAATTCAGTGCCTTTAATATAAACAGACAAGTGGTCAGGTTCCTAACCTATATCTCATCTTCAAGGTGAAGAACTGTTTTTATATTTATCGGAGAAACTCATAATGAAAAGTAACGTGCTCTTCTGACACATCAAAGAACATTGTATGAAGAGCCACATTCCAAACCCTGGGCCTCTTTAGAGTTTTGTTTTTTTCACACAAGGAATTTTATGATTTGACACTTGTGAAAATTATACCTTGAGCTTACTTGGGAAGTTGACTTCAGGGTGGACTAAACTCAGTGTCTTCCCACTATCCTTTAAATACAGTTGTATTTTTTATAATTTGTAACTGTGATTAATAAGTAAATAGAATATTTACTCTATTTTATAATGCTCAAGAATTAAATACTATATACCAAATAGACAAATGTAAAAATAAATACCATTCCCTTTTTATTTTTTTGGAATGGATGCTAACTTAGACGTTACTGATATTTGGTGAAGAGATTAACAAATAAAATTTACACATTATTTTTTAACAGCATTTTACCCTATATATTTCTTAAAGCAAAGCTTTATTCCATTTATCCTGTGAGGAATGTGTGCATGAGGTCAGACACATGATAAACTCTAGGTAGACATGAAAAATGTTCCTTAAAATGTAATGACATTTGACTATATTCAGTGTATGCGTATGTTTTTGATGGGATATACTTGAATTGTCTCAATGGTAAATAATTTATTAGTTTTATATAAAAGCTAGCATATGTTTTAAGTTTTCTTCCTTCTCAAATATTTATATCTGTCACCCTATACCCCCTATCTTCCCTGTCAGTCTCAGTGGATAATCTTTACCAGAAAACAGGTTGGCAATTTATCCTAAAGATAAACATAATTGTCATATGACCCAGCAATCTCATTTCTGCAATTTTACTAAGATGTATGTTCACACAAGAAAATGACCATGAATGACCATTGTAACTGTATTTGTAATCACAAAACCTGGAAAGAGCCCATATGTTCTTCAGTGGGTGAATGAGTAAGCAAATCATGGTTCATTCTTACAGTGGACAGCTACTCAGCCATACAAAGCAAAAAAATAATTGCTAAGCATAACTTGGGTGGATCTTAAGAGCATTGTGTTGAATGAAAAGAAATCTCAAAAGGTTACATATTGTATGATTCCATTTCCACAACAGTTTTTTAAAATATATATTTTATTGATTTTTTACAGAGAGGAAGGGAGAGGGATAGAGAGTTTGAAACATCGATGACAGAGAAACATCGATCAGCTGCCTCCTGCACACCTCCCATTGGGGATGTGCCCACAACCAAGGCACATGCCCTTGACCGGAATCGAACCCAGGACCCCTCAGTCTGCAGGCCAACACTCTATCCACTGAGCCAAACCAGTTAGGGCACAACAGTCTTTTTTTAATGATTATAATTTATTAGTTTTGCCTCATCATTCTTTTAGCAAGTTATTTATTTTTTAGCATGTTATTTTTTTTGCCATGTTTTGCTTTTTCTTCTTTTAATCTTTATTCTTGAAAGTATTACATAGGTCCTCCTTCCCCCCCTCCCCATTAACCCCTTCCAGCCCGCTTCCATCCTCCTCTCCCCCTTGGTAAGTCAGTTATAGTAATGGAGATGAGAACATTGATTGCTGGGGTTAAGAAGAGGAGGGTAGTTTATGACTATGTAGGGGTAGCCTGAGGATGTCTCCTTGGGAGATGGCTCATTTTTGTTTTCTGGTTCATGTCAGTAGTTGTATTAATCTATATATGTGATAAAATTTGAATGAACTATACAACTATTGAAATCTAAATAAGCCTGTAGTTTAGTTACTAGTAGTATTGTACTGGTACCAGTTTCCTGGTTTTAATAACGGTACTTTGGGTATGTAAGATGTTATAACTGGGAGAAGGTGGGTGAGTGAGTGATACATAGGAACCCTCTACTATTTTCTGTTGCAACTGCTCTGTGAATCTACAATTTTTAAAATTTAATTAGAAGCTTGCATAGTGCTCTCTCAGTGTCCCACTATTAAGCATAACACAAGTCTTCTGACACTTGCACCCATACTGTTTTCCTTCTATCCTGTTAGAGTAGAGGAGCACACCTCTCCCATCTAAGACCTGGCTCTTCAAATGGCTTCTCATCTCATCTCTCCACAATTTATCAACAATCCATCCTATCTGTTTTATGTACATTTTTCTCTCCTCTGGATCTTTCCCAAGTGTTTGTAAATTTTTTCAGAATATCTGCCCTCAAAAAAGTATTTTCTTTATTTGATACCTATATACTATCAGTTTTCTGCCCATTTTCAAAACCAAACTTACCAATTGTGTGTCAATGTGTATACACACAGAATCTACCTCCTCACCTACCATTTTTATTTCAACCTACACCAATGCTCATGCATCGTGTGTTCAATAATCATGGAAGGAAGGACTGGTAGAAGGCAATCAATAACACCCACACCACTAAATCCAATGGACTGCCTCCTACTGCTTGCCCAGGTCTTGTTTCATACTTCTTTGTGTGATTATTTGATTATTATCTATCTTGTTATTAGACTAACATAATAGATTATTTGTTCTTATTGTTACTGTACTCTTGAACATAGTAGATGTCCAATTGTCTAAGCCTAAAGTTAACATCTATGCATAATCAAGCAAGAACAATTCTTTTACTTAGACAAATCTGTTACTCCAGTGACATAGATCCACTATTTGAAATATCCACTTGGTAATGGATGGATATACACTTAGAATGCATCTCAAGATGATCATTTTCAAAACTGAATTCAATATTTTTTCCTAAAACTTATATATGTCCAGTGCTCTCCATTTAAAAGAATTGCACCTCCATGTATCCAGTTACACAAGCCTCAAATGTAGAAACTATTCCTACATTTATGAACCATAACATCCAAAACATCTTTGTCTTATAAATTTATCTCCTAAATAGTAAGTGAATGCAGCTTTTAATTTTCTGAAATGCTAGTATATTTTCCCACCTATCAGTTCTCATTCAAATGGCGAGTTCCTCCTAATTAGTCTTTCCACTTCTACATATGAGTTCATAAAATATATTAATAGATATTATATTAATGTATATCAATATCTTATGTGATATAACCTATTATGATGTTATGTATTCTATAATAATATCTAACTATATTACATCTAAAATACAGAGTGGGGCAATAGTAGTTTTATAGTTGTGACTATATGAAACACTTCATTATTTTATTACTAATTGAATTATTTTCATATGAACCACTGTAAACCTTCTTTTGCCCCACCCTATATTAAAAATATTATCTAATATATATTTTAATTACATATAATATATTATACATCAGTATGTATATTAATATATAGAAGTATAAAAATCAATTCATAAATATACTCATATATGGCTTCCTACCCAAATCCAGTTCCCTTGGGCTCTGTATATCTAACAAACAGGAACTGTGTTTACTCTGTATCAGTCCCTGTGTAAGATATTTGAGATATTAAAAGTGTTCAAGATTCATTTCTAGCCCTCAAGGTCCTTAGTCCTAAACTCTACTATAGGTTGTCTGACTGATCTTGCACTTCCCTTTATCCCTGATAATCTTGACATTCTTTATAATGGGCTGAATGTGTCACCCCAAAGTTCAAATATGAAAGTCCTAACCCTCAATACCTCACAATGTGACTTCTTAAGAGACAGGATCTCTAAAGGGGTAATTAATTTTTAAAAAGTAATGAGGGTGGGCCTTAATCCAATATGACTGGTGACTGCATATGAGGAGATTAGGACACACACAGGTGCTCACACAGGTGCTCACACAGGTGCAAGGCCATGTATATACACAGGGAGAAAACAAACACCCACAAGTCATGGAAAGACACCTTAGAAGAAATAAACTCTGCCAGCACCTTGATATTCGACTTCTAGACTTCAGACCTGCGAGGAAATAAGCTTTTGTTTAAGCCACCAAGTCTGGGACACTTTGTTACGGCCAGTCTTAGCAAACGAGTAGATTCTCTCTCTGTATATAGGTCTTTACTGTTCATATCTCAGCATGATTTGCACAAAGCTGCCTTAAGACTTTAATAACAAGCACTCAAGCTTGGTGGAGGGCTTCAGAATGTACGTTATTGTATATGCGACACCTTATTTAATCTGAACACCAGCCTGAGGACATCGGTGCTTTATCTTCTTTATTCACACGGTTTTCCCTAAGGTCTCTCAGTAAGTGATGGAGCCTGGATTAAAACCTAGGGTGTTGGAGTCTCAACTTGATGAGTGTCTAACAATCGCCTGAGTATTCCACAAAGTGTACAACGAGCAACACAGAATTAGCTATAATTGGCTTTCTTCACAAAAAGTGGTTAACACAATAGGTTTCTTTTATTTGTTCTCATCAAGGAGTTCAGTGGTGCAAGTGTGGAGCTGTGTGTGAGTCTGTAGCCTCTGGTGACTAGCTGAAACATTTACCATCAATCGGAATCAAACACCTCACAACAGTATTCTCCAAATGATGTTCATTAAGTGAAGCTTCCTTCTCTCACAACCTAAAATAATCTTTGATTTGCAGAAATAAGCAAGAACAGAGGCCTGGGGATATTCAGAGGAGATTCCACCACAGAAAACAGAATGTGGAAGTTGTTAGTCTTTTTGGTTTCTATGAGCTCTTATGATAACGAGTGATTAAAATTACAGTCTGGTTATACATAGAGATTTTTATTTCCATCCATACTTCTTTTTTCCCTCTAAATAAACCATTGATATATATGGGTGGGTAAACAGAATTATGGTTAGATGGATGGATGGATGGATGGATGGATGGATGGATGGATGGATGGACAGACATAGAGAGATAGATGATAGATAAATAGATAGATAGATAGATAGATAGATAGATAGATAGATAGATAGATAGATAGATTTAATAACCATAAAATATGTTATCTCTTAGATAAGTTTGGGGTTTGGTCATTACCTGATCTCAGGTGAGAAATTCCATGTCTCTCATCATGCATTTTATTTTTATCATCATTGTAATGTCAATCCCTATTTGGTGAGCTCTTACATCACAAGTTCTTGCATCATCTATACTACTTTCTTACACAGAACAAGAAGAAAATTTTCTTTGTTTTGTGGAAAATTAGACCCCATGTTGTTTCAGAAAGTCATGTTGTTACCCATTCAGTCACAAAACTCCAGTTAAGAGCATATTGTGCAGCTGGTACCCAGTTCTTAGTTGCTTTAATAATCTTAACATATTACAAATTCAACTACCAAGTTTGAAGTTATCTGAAAAATGTAATTATGAATCAATACATTGAACATCCCAATTGACTTTTTAACTTAATTGTCCACTAATAAAAACAATGAACCTTTACATTTAAAAAATGGATTAGAGCCCTAACCGGTTTGGCTCAGTGGATAGAGCATCAGTCTGCGGACTCAAGGGTCCCAGGTTCAATTCCAGTCAAGGGCGTGTACCTTGGTTGCGGGCACATCCCCAGTAGGAGGTGTGCAGGAAGCAGCTGATCGATGTGTCTCTCTCATCGATGTTTCTAACTCTCTATCCCTCCTCTCTCTTCCTCTCTGTAAAAAATCAATAAAATATTTTTAAAAAAGTGTTTAAAAAATGGATTAGAACAGTCACATATATGAGCTTTTATTTAGGAGCAAATTTTTGGAGTCAATTATATTTTACACTAAGAAATACATCTGCACATGAATACAAATTTATTAGTGAATATTGCATATTTGTACACAGAAATGTAAAGCAGAATGCTTTATGAGCACTGTGAATACATTGCAGGCAAAATAATTATATTTTACTGACTTATTTTCAACTTTCACCTGAACATAATTTAGATTGTTGGTGAGAGGAGGCTTAATTATTAGATTTCTCATTACTTTATTTGTTTCAGTTCTCTTTAAAAAATACTGTATTTCAAAAGGCAACTTGCACTTTCCTCTTTTAGACCTAGACAACCCTGTGAATCTTAAAAGAATGGCTCTAGATGGCACATTATTGATGGCTGCCTTCTGATTATGGTTTGCTATTGGTAATGCTCTTGAAAAGCTCTTGATCTGAAAAGAACAAAATAAATTCAGTCTAAGTCTGGGCATCAAACTACAACCAAGTAACCCATTTATACTCACAGTCTCATCTGTGCTTCTCAAGCTTTTTTTCCCTAAGCAAATCAATGTATGTCTTGTCTGGCTTTACAGCAAAAAAAAAAAATAATAAAATAATAAAAAAAATAATAATAATAAAAACATTATCCAGCAGTTGGCACTTCTAGTGTCTCTCCTATTGATTTATAGGTTCCTTTACTTAACTTACAGAGATAATAGAAAAGGAAAGGGAAACTAGTGTTTTTAGGTATCCCATGATGCTTTGTGTCAAAATTATAGTTGAACTATTGTGTAACTTATGTTTTTTGTTCTGGTTTAAAATAGCGGAGTCTCAGAATTCAAGAGTTTAGCATTTCAAAATATTCATTTCAAAAAACAAGAAAATTGCTTGTTTTTACTTTTAATCAGATACATGTAATTTACTTATTTATAATGAAGTAAAGACATCACTTGGTTGCCTTTTGAACTCATCTATCCATGAAATGGAAATCAGCTCTCAGTGGCATTATATAGAGTTGCCTGTCTAATTAAATGAAGCTTGGTATGGCTAGCTAAAATAAGAGTTCAAATAAGAAGCCTATGAGGTGAGAGTTTTATCAGGAAAAAGAAAAGCTTAATTGATTGAAAAATTGAGTTCAAAAATTTAATATTTATTCAAATACTATAAGATAGAAAAACAAAAATTTGCTTTGGCTATTTCAAGAGTTTAGAGGAGAAATCATATGACCCCACCCAAACAGACACATTTGAATTTTAATGCAAGCTTTAAAAATTACTAAATTATTATAGCTCTCGATAAATGGGTGGGCAGAAGAAAGCAAATGATAGGGATTAATGTTAATTTATTTTTGGTCTGCTTTTGCTTTTGCTAGACTTCCAGCGTTTTACTCTCACTTGGA
Source organism: Myotis daubentonii (assembly GCF_963259705.1). NCBI lineage: Eukaryota > Metazoa > Chordata > Mammalia > Chiroptera > Vespertilionidae > Myotis > Myotis daubentonii. The sequence continues at coordinate 55,150,204 of NC_081849.1, forward strand.
AGTTCTTTTCCTGTAGTTTATCAATAGAGGTAAACCAAACTTCTCTACTCATAATAAATTATTTTTTAAATATATTTTATTGATTTTTTACAGAGAGGAAGGGAGAGGGATAGAGAGTTAGAAACATTGATGAGAGAGAAACATCACTCAGTTGCCTCCTGCACACCTCCTACTGGGGATGTGCCTGCAACCCAAGTACATTCCCTTGGCCTGAATCGAACCTGGGACCTTTCAGTCCGCAGACCGATGCTCAATCCACTGAGCCATACCGGGTAGGGACATTATCAATTATTTTTTCCAGTCAACCTTCTTTCTCTTATTCACAAAAAAGCATTTTCTAATATATTGATTACTATAATTCCTGGATGAGACACCTGAATTCTATAAATTTAAACTCTCTTTTCTAGATATAGAAAGACTTGTGCTTTTGGAAGTAAATGATAGAGAAAGTAAAGTGCACAGGACTGGAAGGCAGGAATCTCTTAGTTCCAAGTCTTTAATTGACATTAAAACAATCTAGATTTAGACATCTCAAAGGCCAGGTGTTACATCAGAACAATTAAATTCAGAGATCTTCAGGAGAGAAATCAGATACCAGCATTTTTAAGAAATTTTTAGGAAATACCCTTTACCATAAAATTTAGAAACCACTGTACTAGGTGTAGTTCTGTCTTTATTATTGTAATGAACTTGGGCAAATCAATGAATGTTATTAGACCCCCAGCTCCTTATCTGTAGAATGAAGGTCAGTGTATTTAATGGTGGTGGTAAGAAGAGGTACTAATGCATTTTTTTTCTCAATAAAAACTACTTTATATTAGTAAAACATGAATTACAAAACTAGGAAGAATATATTTCTAATCATTCCAGATTAGGGATGGGAATTGAAATTTCATCTTTAAAAATATCTATGGATCTGGTTCTTCATTTAAAAATCTTCCTGCTGTTGCCAGTGTGGCTTAGATGGTTGGGCATTATCCCATGCACAAAAGGTTGTCGATTGGATTCCAGGTCAGGGGGGCCTGCAGGAGGCAGCAGATCAATGTTCAGTCTTACATGGATGTTTCTCTTTCTCTCTCTTTTCCTGCCTTTCCCTCTCTCTAAAAATCAATTAAAAAACAACACAAAGAAACCTTTCTAGTTACTCAGCTGTAATTGCCACATCTGTGCACCAATCCCAAATTATTTCCAACCCATTGCCATTTGTTATTTTCGTTGCTCTATTTTCTTCTTCATAACTCATCTCATTTTTTATATTATTTATACATTTACTTATTTAATGAATGTACTGTCTAGTTACAATGTAAGTTTCATAAGAGTAAGGATTTATTACTTTGTCCACTTTTGAACCCAGTATGGTGAGTATTTCACATATTTTTTGTGTATTTTTATTGTATTTTTATTGTATTGACTAGAGGCCTGGTGCATGAAATTCGTGCACAGGGGAGGGGCCCTCAGTGTGGCCTGCACCCTCTCCACACATACATACTAGTGCCACATACATACATACATACTAGTGCCATAGTGCACGGATTTGTGCACAATGAAAGGAAATTAATTAGAAGGTGGCCTCTAAAATATATATATATATATATACACACACATACTAGAGGCCTGGTGCACAAAAATTTGTGCACTCGGGGGGTAGAGGGGTTCCCTTAGCCTGGCCTGTGCCCTCTCACAGTCTGGGACCCCTCGGGCGATGACCACCTGCTGGCTTAGGCCTGATCCCCGGGGGATTGGGCCTAAGATGGCAGTCAGATATCCCTCTGGCAGCCCAGGAGCCCTCGGGGGATGTCCACTTGCCAGCGGGGAGCAGGCCTAAACTGCAGGCGGACATCTTTAGTGCTGCTGAGGAGGCGGGAGAGGCTCCCACCACCACCGCTGTACTGGCAGCCATCAGCCTGGCTTGTGGCTGAGCAGAGCTCCCCCTGTGGGAGCACCCTGACCACCAGAGTGCAGCTCCTGCATTGAGTGTGTGGCCCCTGGTGGTCAGTGTGTGTCATAGTGACCAGTCATTCCCAGTCTTTCTGCTATTAGGGTCAGTTTACATATTACCCTTTTATTATATAGGATAGAGGCCTGTTGCATGGGAGGGGGCTGGCTGGTTTGTCCTGAAGGGTGTCCCGGATCAGGGTGTGGGTCCTGCTGGGGTGCCTGGCCAGCCTGGGTGAGGGGCTGATGGCTGTTTACAGGCTGGTCAAGCCCCCCGACCCCCCCAGTGGGGACCCTCACCTCTTGGATGTTTGGCCAGCCTAGGTGAGGGGCTGATGGCTGTTTTCAGGCTGGCCACACCCCCTTTAGTGTGGGGGGGGTCCCCACTGGGTGAGGGGCTAAGGGCCGTTTTCAGGGTGGCCAAGCCGCCCAGGGACGGAAGCTCCCAGCCTCTCCTTTGTATCTTTATTTTTATTCTGGGATTTATTTATCTTCTATGATTGAAACTTTGTTGCCTTCAGTGGAGCCAGAGCTGGCCGCAGCAGGCGGGAAGCTTGGCTGCCTCCATCACTGGAGCAACCAAGCCTCCTGCTCGCTCCAGCTCCGTGGCACCATCTTGGTTGGGTTAATTTGCATATAGTCACTCTGATTGGCTGGTGGGCATGGCTTAAGGCATAGCGAAGGTATGGTCAATTTGCATGTTTGTCTTTTATTAGATTAGATAAAATCCAAAACAATGGATATAAACCATGTCATGCTATCAGTGGTATAACTGGAACAGTTAGATTAACAAATATGCCCCCATTTTTTGGCATGCTTAATATTTTGGATGTGAAATGAAGTTACATGACATTGTATAAGTAATACCACATGATAAATAATGAGAATTATTAGCATACAATGAAAAAGATTAATTTGTAAGTAAATAATCTGAAATCCAAATGTGTAAGACCTATTTCAACTTGGTGTAGACTTCCTTCCAAATCTGCACTTCTTTTATTATTATTACTAGAGGCCCGGTGGACAAAAATTTGTGCACTCGGGGGGAGGGGGGGTCCCTCAGCCCGGCCTGTGCCCTCTCGCAGTGTGGGACCCCTCAGGAGATAACGACCTGCTGGCTTAGGCCTGCTCCCGGGTGGCAGAGAGCAGGCCCAATCCCTAGGTGCAGCCCCAGTTCGGGCTCAGAGCAGGGCCAATTGGGGAGTTGGGGCGCCGCCCCGTCATGCACAGAGTAGGGAGATTGGGAGGTTGTGATGCCACCCTCAGTCACGATCATGGTAGGGCCGATTGGGGGGTTGGGGCACCGCCCCCTGTCACACTCAAGGCAGGTTGCGGCTCCACCCCCTGTCATGCACAGAGCAGGGCCAATCGGGGGATTGGGGCACTGCCCCCTGTCACACACAGAGCAGGGCCCATCAGGGGGTTGGGGCGCTGCCCCCTGTCACACACAGAGTAGGGGCGATAGGGGAGTTGGGGCACCGCCCCCTGTCACACACAGAGCAGGGCCGATCAGGGGGTTGGGGCGCCACCTCTCTTACACTCAGGGCAGGGCCGATGGGGAGGTTATGGCTCTACCCGTCACACACAGAGCAGGGCCCGTGGGGGGGGGTTTGGGGAGCTCCCCCCTATCAGGCACAGAGCAGGGCTGCTCAGGGGGTTGGGGTGCCTTCCCCTGTCACGAACAGAGCAGGATGGATAGGGAGGTTGTGGCCCCGCCCCCTGTCACACACAGAGCCGCAGGGCGATCAGGGGGTTTGGGCGCTGCCCCCTGTCACACTGATCCCGGTGCTGGGAGGCATATTACCCTTTTACTATATAGGGTAGAGGCCTGGTGCATGGGTGGGGGCCGGCTGGTTTGCCCTGAAGGGTGTCCTGGATCAGGGTGGGGGTCCCCACTGGGGTGCCTGGCCAGCCTGGGTGAGGGGATGATGGCTGTTTGCAGCTGGTCACACACCATTCAGGGTAGGGGTCCCCACTGGGGTGCCTCGCCAGTCTGGGTGAGGGGCTGAGGGCTGTTTTCAGGCTGGGGGTGACTGAAGCTCCCAACCGCTCATTTTTTTCTATTTTTTTTTTTTTAATTCTGGGCCAGCTTTAGCTTGAGGCTTGGCTCCCGCTCTTAGCAGCTGAAAGTAGGTTTCTGGCCTTTGCATACAATGTTGCGAATCTGCTGGCTGAAGTCCCGTGGTATCTGTTACAATGTTTGAAACTGCAGTCTCAGAGGCCTGCAGCCTCAGGCCGGGAACATTGGAGTCCTCCATCACTGAAGCAAGCAAGCCTCATGTTAGTTTCAAGCTGCCTGGCTGCCGGCCGCCATCTTGGCTGGCAGTTAATTTGCATATCTCGCTGGTTAGCCAATGAAAAGGGTAGCGGTTGTATGCCAATTACCATGTTTCTCTTTTATTAGTGTAGATTATTTTTTTATTGCTTAAAGTATTACAAAGAGTATTACATAGGTCTCCTTTTTTTTTCTCTTCTTGACTTCCCCCCAGGCCAAATCTGTACTTCTTCAACAGAAAATAAATGTTAAGGATTTATAGACTGAGTCTACTGACATTTTAACTAAGAAATGATTATATTTATCATTGCTATCTCCATTTGCCATCAATTGCCATATAACTAACTTTGTGAATCTTTGCAGACTTTTTACAAGAGAAACACTTGCTGCTTCAAGACTGATTATTTTATAATCTGATTATTCACAGCTTGCTAATTTGTAATTGGACTTTTATAAGTAGAAAACCTCCAGATTTCAGAAAAACTAATTTATTTTTTTCTTTGGTTAATTGTAGTGTTCACACAAAACAGTGGCGTGAGATGACTTCTAGTGGGTTTTGTGCAGTGTTCTGGAACCAATAAAATATATTATTGATTGCCTAATGAAAAGCACCATGTTAATACAAATTTGCTGTGTCTGGGCAGGGATACAACTGCTACTTTTATTCTGTTTAAGGAATCGCCTGCCATTTTACCAGGGTCTCTTGCTACATATCAAGCGTGCCTTAAATTAGGTTGGGGTTACCTGCAGGGTACCTTGTAAGCTGTCTTTTATCCTTTTCCTTTCCTACAGAGCTACCCATTGCTTCCAATTTAGACAAAGATCATCAAAATTAATTATGATTGAGTGGTATTACAACTGAAACAAAGAACAAGTCAAGCACCAGTGACTGTTTTGAAATGATGAAATAGAGTCATGTATTTGACCATACTATCATTGAATATTTAAAGGGAACTCACTACATTGGCAGGTTGTATTTGCTTACTTAAAAGTAAGAATTTAAAGAAAATGCTTTACAAAGAGATAGTGCAAAGAAAGTTTGATTTGTAAAGATCAAAGAAAACTATTTTTAAATGAAGATACTCTCTTAAAATTTTTGACTAATGATCTCAAAATACAGTCAACATAGAGTTGTTACATTTGGGAGAATAAAAGCAAATTTGGTATTGTATTCATGGTTCCTCTCTATAATTGCTACAGAGATGCATGGGTTGTTATGTACATAAAGTAGTTACTGAAGAATGACTTGGATCTTATACATGCATATGCATTTATTGCTGTGTATCCTGAGCATTTTTTTCAAGTTAGCTTATGTTGTGATGCAGGGGAAGATCCCCAGAGTTACTGAGATTTGGGGAAAGATGAAGTTCTGGCAGGCAAAGAAGTAAATATTTAAAATAGAGTATGTTGGGACAATAATAAATTTTTACTACTAGAAATAATTTGTTTCTCCCTTTTATTCTCTATTGTCCTTTACCTGCAATGTGATTACTTAGTACCTCTACATAACACACTAGAAGAAAAAGAATGTGAGAAGGTTCCAGTGTCTCCTGAGATAAGTTGAAGAAGGTAGACCTATCCTATATAATAAAAGCATAATGTGCAAATCGACCAAACGGTGCAACGACTGGTCACTATGATATGCACTGACCACCAGGGGGCAGACACTCAATGCAGGAGCTGCCCCCTGGTGGTCAGTGTGCTCCCACAGGGGGAGTGCTGCTCAGCCAGAAGCCAGGCTCATGGCTGACGAGCCCAGCACCGGTTGCGGGAGCCTCTCCCACCTCTGCTGCAGGCAGGAGGTAAGGAGCAAGGGGTCCTAGACTGCGAGAGGGCACAGGCCGGCTGAGGGACTCCCCCCTCTCACCCCCGTGCATGAATCTCATTCAATGGGCCTCTAATATTATGATATTGTGGGAGGAAGGAGGGATTTCTCCAAGTAGCTGGCAATGGTTGTGTATTGGGATGCTCTATTCCCCTCAAAAAATTCATGTTCCCACAGAACCTCGGAATGTGACCTTATTCGGAACTAGAATCTTCACAGATATAATTAGTTAAGTAAGAATGAGGTCCTACTGGATTAGAGTGATCCCTAAATCCAATATTATTGATCTCCTTATAAGAAGAGGAAAGATCCAGACAGACAGAGACACACCAGGAAGATGGCAATGTAATGAGGGAGGCAAAGATTGGAATTACGCTGCCACAAGCCAGGAGCTCTGAAGGCCCCCGAAGCAGGACTAGGCGTGCAAGGGTTCTTCCCCAGAGTCTTCAGAGGAAGCATGGCCTTGCTGAATCCTTGGCTTTGGCCTTCCAGTCTCCAGAACTGTAAGATCAAATATCTCTTTTAAACCACCCAGTTTGTGAAACTTTGTCATGGCAGCCCTAGGAAACTAGTACAGGTGAATGATTCTGCTAACATAGTTTGTATAAATCAGTGGAAAATTCTACTTTTTTTTCATAATATATTGGGTTATCTTTAACTTCATTTCTAAAGATAGTTCTATTTATATATTTATTTATAAAGCAAATGAGCTACTACTATATGTGTTTGTTGTCTATGCATGTTTTAAAAGACAATGTATAAATCTGCACACTCATCTAAACAGGTAGCTTTATGGACTATTGGGTAATGAATCCATGAATAGTACAGCTGAGCATTCTGAAAACAAAGATTTAATATCTTAATAAAAAAAGGACAGTATAATAGGAGTAGTACTGGAATAAAAGTAAAAAGACGATTCCAGTCCTGCCACTACCATGTATCCACGTGTGTAATCAGTACCAACGATGTGAGGATTTTTTGAGGAAAAAATGAACCTAATTGGACTACTTTATTAAATTGTTACAACAATACAAAGTATATTATATTTATTAGAAAATTGTTTAAGAAGATACTCAAATAAAATGAGCATAATCACATTTGCAAGCAGTATTTTCTAGTATGATAGCAATTCACTGTTTAGCATAATGCCCATCTCAATAGATTAGAAAGGAGCATTCTAGGGACAAAATTTATTTTAATCATTCAGGGTATTATTTTCACAAAGTCACCCAGAGCCATTTTGTAGACCTGAGAGCAGGGGGTGAGTAGCATCTGGACTGTAATTTATAACTGATTGGCTCCACAGTCCACAAACATGTAACCAGTAATTCGCAAAATTTGCAAGTCTTCTGCATACTTCATAGAAACAGCTCTCAAAAGTTCTCTATAAATAATAAGAGATCATCTTTCCAATCTGCTTTTAAAGCTGAATGAAGATAATGGTGGTGCTATCTAGGCATTTACCAGCCTAACTGATGAAATGACAGCTCGGTCATCTGGTTGCTCTGTTGATCACAGAGGGAGCAATGTTCATTGTTCATTTTTATACTTTTCTAAAACTCCATATATACCATGATAAAGGGGGAGGGGGCAAATGATATCTTCATGCAGGCAGAATTAACAAAATTTTGGAATAGATAATTTGTCTCCATTTCCATCATTTTGTGTGCACTACTGGCACTTTGACACCTGCAGATTTTGGCTGGGCCTGCGTTGAGCAGATGCGCACTCCAAGGCACATGGGTGTGGTTTCCAGGCACTACACTTCCCTTCACAAGCACTTTTCCCCTGAGAAAGGGCTGAATATGGCCATTTATCTTGTGTATTTTTTCAAATCATATTCTGTATGTGATTTTGTTTATTAATATGATAATCAGAAAATTTTTCCTCTCTACCCCACCCTTTTTAAATCTAGAATTTGATATTATTTACTTTTTCCAAAGTTATTTTTTTATTTTTTTATTGTTAGGGAGATGTAAAATGTGACAGAAAGAGAGAAGAGAAAATGAAATACTTGGTTAAAATCTCTGTTAATGCTCTTGAACATATTTAACGGCATAGAGATAATTAATGGCCAATTAATGTCAACTGATTTTATTTAAAATCTAATTCTTTATATTTTCAGATCTATAATTCACCATAAAAATTTTATACTTTGGAAATGTTCTATAGCCAATGGCATTTAAAACTACCTACAGTAGAAATCACATGTCTTCAATTAAGTTGATAGGCCTGACATAAAAATTATACTATATAAATCATAAATTAGAAATCCTTCAATAATAATCAGAAGACAAAGCTATTACTAAAGATTTATAGAAATTTAATTATAATCATGTTATTAAATAATTCACTCATTCAATACAATTTTGTTTAATATCTACCATGTGCCAAATTTTGTGGTATTTGTGTGGAAATGAATTATGTTTACTTTCTAAAGGCTTTTCATGATCACAGTTTAGTCAAACCTACATTATTTATCTATTTCCTGAAGACAATGCGATTTGTAAGATCAGTTTTAAAAATTTTTTTCTGATTCTAGTAAATAGTTTTGCTAAAAATAATCCTATATTTTGTGTACTATTGAAGAGTGACTATGAAAGGTATAATCAAGTCAAATAAAAAACAGTATCTCAAAGGCACAGAAGCCATGCATAGGTTACATATGGCCACAGAATTGCTTTCCAAGAACAATAGATGCATAATAAGCTGGCCAGGATTTCTATCACATCAGCTTCTTAGCTGCAAGTTAACATTTAATTCAGCAATGTTGAATCAAATCAAATGAAATAAACATTTTGGTATGTCCTCTCTGTACAGAGCATTCTTCTGTGTACTATGATAGATATATGTCATATCTTGCAAAGTCCTTAGTATATGTCAATATCAAGATTCAATGAAAGCCAACATTTTCTGAGAATGAAATCTACATTTCAGGAACTTTTCTAGGTATTTCGTATTCATTATTTCGGAATACTGAAAAGCTGAATTTTTTTATCCCCCATTCATAGATATGAATTAGCACTCACTCATTAAGATTCACATACAGACTGACTCCAAAGCCTACCTCTGAAACCTTATATATAAGGGAACAGAGTCCTAAATAAAACACATCACATTTAGGAGACAAATAATATCAACAGAAAGAAATCCCCCATGTGGTAGCATGTGAAAAATTAACAAAATGAGCAGTAGTAACTACTGTGGGAGAACTCATTAAGAACTGGAATGTTCAGAGGAGGCTTAAAGAAAGAATTAAGGGAAAAGTGTTTAGGTTACAGATAAGTTGTTGGGAAGCTGGTAAAATCTAAGCAGACATGATAATATGCCTGGATTATTTGGCACGCAGTAGAGGCTGTTTTGTAAGTTCAAAGCTTGTGGATATATTTTGTGGACAACTTTGCATGACAGGGTGTAGAACTCAGACTTTTTCTTGTAGCTACATGGGTCCAATGAAGGCTATTTAGCAGACACCTGCTAGAGTTTTGGAGGAGAAATGAGACACTGTTATTCAAGTTTATGAAAACACTAGAGGCCCATTTCACAAAGAGATTCATGCAATAGGTCTTCCTTCCCCTGGCTGCCAGCACCAGATTTCCTCTGGCACCCAGGACCCAGACCTTTGGTCCGGCTGCAGCAGAAAAGCCAAGCCTCTTCAGTCTTCAGTCTTCAGTCTTCAGTCAGTCAAAGCCTTCAGTCTTCGCTCCATGCCTGCATATGCAAATTAACCGCGATCTCTTTGTTGGGTTAATTTGCATAATCATCCTGATTGGCTGGTGGTCGTAGCAGGGTGACACCAATTTGCGTGTTTCTTTTTATTAGTGTAGATGATACAGGCAGACCATTTAGAAGACAACTGCTACATTCTGGGCATGTGGTCATGAGATCAGGCGAGCACAAATGAATAAAAGGGGAGAAATATATCTGTAGAAGGATCAGTGGTACTTGGGGTCTGGACTTCGGGTGGGAGGAGTATAATGTGGTTCAGATGAGTCCTGAGCTTTCCAAAGGATATTAAATGCTTCCCTCCTCCCCCAATTGGCTATGACATCCTGATCCCCAGCCAGAGAGAAAATCTGCTAAAATCCCTGTCTGCTGAAGAAGCAGCCATGAATTTGTCCCAGGTGTTGGGGAGTGTGACCGAGTGGGAGTGGTCTTCAGAGAATATAATATGAGATACTCAGTCTTAGTGAAACACTTTGGTTGTAATGTGAAAGGAAGCTTTCCTCTGACTAGAGATTAAATGAAATAGGAGAGTTAGGCTTATCATTACATTTACTAAGTGCAGGCCAAATGAGTGGGCATCAAATATGTTAAAATATTGTCTAGTATATATGCTGATTTATAGATTACTAGAGGCCTGGTGCATGACATTTGTGCACTGGGGGTGGGGGGTCCCTTCAGCTTCGCCTGAGCCCTGCAGGGAGTGGGCCTAAACCAGCAGTCAGACATCCCCTGAGGGGTCCTTAGCACTGCCTCGGAGGCGGAGCAGCTCCTGCCACTGCTGCTGCACTCACCAGCCATGAGCCTGGCTTCTGTCTGAGCGGCGCCCCCTTTGTGGGAGTGCACTGACCACCAAGGGGAAGCTCGGGCATTGAGCGTCTGCCCCCTGGTGGTCAGTGTGCATCATAGCGACTGGTCGTTCTGCTGTTCAGTCAATTTGCATATTAACCTTTTATTCTATAGGATATTGCCCAGTAGAATGGGTATAAAAACAAATGTGACTAAATTTCCTTTCCTTTTTCTGATAGTTCCTCAGGTGTTCTGTGTAATTGAAGCCTAGGTTGGGAAGACATGCTAATAGGAACTGGAAGCACTGCTCATTTAGGTCATACCTTAGAGTACAATTATATTTTCCCTTTTCTCAAAACATGACATATTCTCATATTTTTCTGCCTTTAGCTTTAAATGCTCTCTCTCTCTCTCTCTCTCTCTCTCTCTTTCTACACACACACACACACACACACACACACACACACACACACACCATAGAAAGTCTTAGTATTGTTGAATCTAAGGTTCATGTCCTACCTAGTCCGCTATTTGGCATCCACACTGGAACCAGGAGGTAGGTTATAGCAATCACTACTAATGAGATGGGCTGCACCAGGGTTCCTCTAGTTCAGCAGTTCTCAACCTGTGGGTCGCACCCCCTTTGGCAAGTGAACGACCCTTTCACAGGGGTCACCTAAGACCATCCTGCATATCATACATTTACATTATGATTCATAACAGTAGCAACATTACAGTTATGAAGTAGCAACGAAAATAATTTTATGGTTGGGTCACAACATGAGGAACTGTATTTAAAGGGCCAGAAGTTGAGAACCACTGCTACTGCAAGTTAGTCAGTCATCGTGAATACTGAGATTGGCTATGAGAAAATTTCTAGTGCTCAATGAAAAATGGCCCCACCTCAGGTCATCTAGACTCTTGCCTGTAAAAGTGTGGTCCATTGGCCACTTGCTTTGAAATCATCACATGGGAACTTGTACAAATGCAAAATCTGCCCAGCTCACTGGTTGAGTGTTGACCTATGAATCAGGAGGTCACGGTTTGATTCCCAGTCAGAGCACATGCCCGGGTTGTGGGCTTAATCCCCAGTAGGGGGCATTCAGGAGGCAGCCAATCAATGATTCTATCTCATCATTGGTGTTTTTATCTCTCTCTTCCTATCCCTTCCTCTCTGAAATCAATACAAATATATTAAAAACAAACAAACACAAATGCAAGATCTAGGACCCACCCCAGAATTACTGAATCAAAACCTGAATTGGACAAGACCCCTGATGATTCAAGTGCATATTAAAAACCATGGAGCATGATATTTCTTGTCACTTTGATCATCATATTTTCAGCATATATATATATATATATATATATATATATATATATATAATTTTATTATTTAAAGTATTACAAATAGTAGTACATATGTCTCCTTTTTTTCTCCATTGACCTCCCCCTGGCCTCCCCTATCCTCTGGCACATGCCCTCACCGCCCCCCCTCAATGTCTTGAATCCATTGGTTATGCTTATATGAATGTATATAAGTCCTGCAGTTTATCTCTTACCCCCCCCAACCCTCCCCTGCTTTCCCGCTATAGTTTGATAGTGTGTTCAATGATATTTTCAATAAATACTCAGTGAAATAAGTTCTATCCCTGATTTAGTTCACTTGTCAATCACTCAGGACATATCTTGAGGCAATATAGACACTTATTACAGATTTTATAACACCATTACTTATAGTAATTCTGCTATCAAAGAAAACGCATTAATTGCTTTTCTTCACACCCTAAAAGAAAGCTCAAATCACTATGATGAGAAGGAGAACAAGGCACATACTGCATATGTTTTTCAAAAGACTATTTGCATATCTAGGTCTCATGGCTGATGAAAGTAGAAATTTATTTGACACACTTCTAGTTCAGTGAAGTCAGCCTGAGATATTTCTTCAGAAATGTGTCTCAAAGTCGAAACATTTAATCTAAAATATTTATGGAAAATTTATATTTTTGTGGGGCTAGATGGATATTGATTTGACTAAATTAAGTCTGTTAACTACTGAAGTAAAAATACTTAAACATTGCTTGTAACATCACATTAACAATGAATAATTCAGCTGGATTCCATGTAAGGAAGATGTTGAACTTGAAGTATTTGCACATGAAATAAAAATCAATGTATGTCAAGGAAGTCAATTTCAAAGAGCAAACACCAAAACTATCCTTATCCCTATGTAAAAAAATCTAGTGAAATTAGAAGACACGGGAATAAATTACTGAAACATATCAAATAGCTAATTATACATATCAATTACACATATTCTTCCTATATAGCTGCTAAAACAGGTTGCATGGAGAATCAGTGTTTAAAGGAAGATGTAGGTCACAGAATGACCAATGGGAGAGCAAGTTCCAAATCATCATGCCCCACATTTCAAAACCGGCTGCTGGTAATTTGACCAGTTTCTATTTCTTTGGCATCGGTGGCAGTTCTGCTAAGGCAAAGTAAATGTCATCAAATGTTTTGTTTTCCAGCAGCCATTTGCAAATAATTGGCATCTGTTCTCTGTTGTCTAGCTGAAGTTGTGTTTTCTGAAACAGAAGCTTCCATTCCTCATCTAATAACTCGTTGATTTAGAACCCTCTAGAGACAAATGAAAATTGTTTGAGGGAACAGAAAAAAGAAAACCTGAAACATGTGGGCTTCAGGAACATGGATCGATTCATAATACGTTCCCTTGTAAGAGTGTGTGGACTCATCTGTATCTCCAAAAATAAGTAACAACAGATAATAAGTAACTCTTTAACAAACAAAACCTCAAACAATGGAGTTTCTATACTTTCTACATTATAAAATTGAAAAGAGACAAAATGTCATGTGAAAATAAATGTTGTTCTTATTTACCTTCAACTAAAGCCAAAAGGAGTTAGTTGTTATAAAGAAAAGGAAGGGGCAAAACCTCCAGAGTGAAGAAATTGGGTTTGCCTAACATTTAAACATTCTTAAAAGCTCAGTTAAGTGGGGGATGTGATTATTTGTAGAGCAGGAAAGGTACTTAAAAACGCAACTGTAGGAGGCTCTCTGTTTTTCATGTTTAAGAGCAGATAAAATGCCACTTTCACTGACTTTAGGCGTTCTTCTGGCTGAGGACTAGGCCATTAATAGTCATTAACACTCTTTCGATGTATTGCCAGAGTGGTAATGAAATCAACACCTTCTAATTTTTATACTGAAGCTCTGCCAAAGCGCATGTGGTCTTGTCACTACACAGCAATGTGCGATGTGCTTGCTACTTAAGATACCAACATAAACACTGAATAAAAACATAAATCTTTTATGACGTCTGGATCTGTTGCTATTTTATTGTAAATCAATATAGACCAATAATTCAAATCTAGCCCATTGTTTACTGGATGAAGGGAGGACAAGCCCTTGACAGGATAAACTGGGGTCTGTGTTCCGATTCTAAGTTGACCATCAATTTAGGTTTTACAAACAAATCATCAACTAAAAAGCTGTCTTTAGAAGTCTGATTCCATGCCATGTTCCCACCATTTGTCATTTAGAGAAATGTTAAATTGCCAGTTAACACGGTGAGCATCCTTTTTTTTCCTCATGAAACAATGCTTAACCTGATCTTAAGTGTTGATGGTCTGAAGTTTTACTAAAGTGAACAGACAGATTTAGCAGTTGATAATGTACCCTACCCTCCTTTGTAATTATGTAATAAGAAAAATATTTGTTGTATTTGTTAATTCAGATTATTCCTTCTGACATAGAGAAAACTATATTGACACATGAACAGAAGAAAATGAGAAAGAAAAAGGAAGGAAGGAAGGAAGGAAGGAAGGAAGGAAGGAAGGAAGGAAGGGAGGGAGGGAGGGAGGGAGGGAGGGAGGGAGGGAGGGAGGGAGGGAGGGAGGGAGGGAGGGAGGGAGGGAGGAAATAAAAGAGTCTTCCTTTTTAACCAACTTCATTCAGAATTTTACATTATTTTCTTTCTGACTTTTCTTCATCATGACACATATTTGCAGGGTGGAAATACACTTTCCCTTCACTATGTCCCACATGCAAGCTGTGACTGGTTGAGAAAGAAACAAGTTAGCAGGACAGATGGAGACATCTGTGCCCACCCCTTCCCAACACAGACCATAGCTGCTTCCTCAATACCTTCCCGTGGTATTCCTGCCCTTCTGCATCTCATTCCTTTCTGTCTTCTTCTTCCTCCTAGCCCCACCAAGAACACAGTCCACCTCTTTCAGGCAAGAAATGTCTAGGAGACTCAACGAATTTATGTAGTTCTCAGAAGAGAAGGTGAATCTTATTTCTAATCTGCACATTTTCAAAGGCTAATCAAAAGGGCATTACGCTTTTCCAAAGAGGTTCAAAACTATAAATGGAGAAGATTGAGGAACATAAAATAAACATTATATTCCCATCTGTTATCCACTCTAGCTACGACAATGGCCTCAAAAGAATTATTTTCTCATTTATGGGACAGTAAGATTGGGAAGCTACACGAGCAGTAAGACAAAGGTAAAAGGCCTTGTTTGACAGGAGGCATTTAACTGTTCTCCTATTGCCACTATACAGTTCATTGGCAGAATGAGTTGCAGATAAAGAACAGGCAGCTTTGGAGTGGGAAGAAAACTGGTGAGTTGGAGAACTAGAGCCAACATTTTGAGAAATGTCATCAAGTAAAACAAAGAACCTGGTAAAGACCTCGAGTCACATGCATCACCTTAAAAATGTTCACAAAGGCTCTGCCCTACGAGTGTCAGCAATTAAGGAAAGAGGGAGTCAGAACTGAAAATCAAGGAAAGATGAGTTTTATGAATGATCACCATCTTTCAGTACAAATAAACTGGGTCTGGTTATCAAAACTCACTCCCTCTCCTTACTTTATGGGAAGTCTGTAGTCGCTGCTCTATGCTGGAGGTCTTTAGGATTTATCCACTTGGATACCAAGATTGAATACATTTTAAAAGGACTTCAGGATTTATACTAAAATGGGCTAATTTCTTTTCAGATTGCATAGATAATTATAAAATGAATTGCTACTATTATAACTGGCCAACAATGTTGGAAAAATCTCATAGAAAAAATTGTGGATTTAATAGTTTTCAAAGTCTGTGTCTTTCTACCATCCTATATAATAAGAGAGGGTTATGCTAATTAGCCCTGTTATGCTAATTAGTCACAACCAGTATGCAAATTGACCATCACTCAAACACACAAGATGGCCGCCCCCATGTGGCCACAAGATGGCCGGCAGGGGAAGGCAGTTAGGGGGGACCAGGACTTCAGGGGAGGGCAGTTGGGGGGGACCAGGCCTGCAGGGGAGAGCAGTTGGGGGCAATTGGGCCAGCAGGGGAGGGCAGTTGGGGGCGATCGGCTGGCAGGGGAACAGTTAGGCATTGATCAGGCTGGCAGGGGAATGGTTAGGGGCAATCAGGCAGGCAGGCAAGCAGTTGAGAGCCAGCAGTCCTGGATTGGAGAGGGTGCAGGCTGGGCTGAGGGACACACCCCCCATCCCCAGTGCACGAATTTCGTGCACTGGGCCTCTAGTAGATAATATTTTTACCTATTTTATACTGTCATTTCAGTGGAAGAGCTCACATTTTCAGAAACTTCTAGTTCTAATACTAAAATATCTTCCAGCTTTATTCTGCATCTTATCAAAGTAAGATTCCCCCCCACCCCCAACTTTTACTTGTTCTGTAAAGAAGTGATATTCCATGTTTTGTTTTGATTATTAAACAAAAAAGGGGCAATGTTAAGAAAATAACCTGGTAAAAACAGTTGAAGACCTGGTAGGACATGAATATTATAAGAGATATGCAACGAAATTTTAATGATTTATATTTTATATAACTTTTATTATTGTCCCGTTAAATAAAATAAGCTTGACCTAAGGAGCCTTCCCCACAGACATTTCTCCTGATTTTATTCTTACCTTTGATTCAAGTACATGAACTTTACCTTGGAGTTCTTCCTTTTCTTGAGCTGTCTAAGTGAACAAATTTCAAAGAAGAGTCCTTCAGGATAATCTTAGAGGGTATCTACTTAAGCATGAAAAAGAGAATACAGTAACTCTAATATATTTCCTGTAATTATTAATAAGTTACTGAAAACTCAGAAATAGGCATAATGATGTTCTCTTCCCAGATACAATATTCTTGTGCGAACATTGGGTATAGTTTATATTTAAGTGCAATTTAGACAGTTGTGTGTGGCAAGGAAACATGTGTATAATCTCCATAAATTATGCACATGTCTATTTTTCTAAAACATTGCCTTATGGGTACATTTTTATCTTTATTTTCATTAAAACCTGTACTTTAATTTTATAAACATGTTTGTCTTAGAGAGCTTCTAATCATATTATAGAGCTATTTTCAGTAAATACATTAATTTTTCAACTCTTATTCAAGGGAATGGTAGATTTAGAAAAGACATTTGTGTTTTTTTAAAAAATAATTCTCTGTGAAAGATATTAAGTATTATTTAATATCTGTCTACTTAAACATGCCAATCACATATCAGAAATTTATGATAAATTTAGATATAATAGATCACAGAAAGTAGCTATTTTTCCACAATGTGACTATTAAAATTATCCTAGTACCTGTGCCTGGGAGAATCTCTGCCTTCATTTTATAGTTGACAAGAACCAAGGAAGGTTACAGGACTCCAATGGCCATACAGCTAGTTAATGGAGTGCCAAAAATAAAACATGGTTTCATTGTATTCTTTCCGTAGTAATGCACTTTTGAAAAAAAAAAGATATTTTAAATTGATCCACTTCAAAATGTATTTGGTGCATTAATACACCAAAGTTATTTACCATTTTTGTAAAAAAAATTATTTTTAATAGCTGTTCATATTACAAGTTAAATGTAAGAACCTGGTTGAGGATGATCTATATTCAGTTAATTCCCTCATCTATTTATCCAGTCATATACATTAAGTATTTAACCATATTCCAGAATAAGATACATGAATTCTCTTTAATAAGGTTACATAGTTAGTAAGGGAAACAAGCAAATAAGAAATTATAACAGAAGGAATGATGTGATTACATTACATTTAAAAAAGTATGGTGAGCGAAGAATTTAAAGAGTATGCTAGATATTCTAGGGTCACCTACAATGTCATGCTGACTACTGTGAACTTTATTCTGAGGCCTTTGGCAAACTGTTGACAGGTTCTAGTTCAAGACCAAGATGATTTGGTGTGTATTTAGAAATATCTGTGCTGTCAGCATGTTGAAGAGGAGTTTATTGAATCACAACAGCAAGCTGACAGTGTGAGTGTAAATCCAGGCAGCTCTCCAGGCATGGATAACAATGGCTTACAGTTATGACAGTAGATTGAGTAGGGAGAATAGAAGGAAGATTTGATAAATGTTTTTATGTGATTTTGTTTATCTCAAATACTTTATTTGAAAAAGTGGATGCAGACATTATAAGGTTTTCTTGAGGTTGGTGATAACCAAGTGTTTGATGTGTAGACTTTCTCAGAAAGTACCCAAGTCTTAATGATCTTATCTTTTTTTGTTTGTTTGTTTGTTTTTTTGAGTGTTAGTGGGAATTTACATACCAAAGTTAAAATTTAGGAATTTTAGAGATGAACAATCTAGCCAGACCCTGAAAGGTGAGTATTTTACTTTGATTGTTATACCCAATGTTTCAATTTCACATTTTTATTTAATACTAAACTCAAAGACTTGGTGGATGATTCATAAAAATAAGAGGAAAAATCATGAGTAAATGAATATATTGCCTCTGAGGAAAAGTAAAATAACTTTTCTTTGTTAAAAAAGAAACTTCTTAATGTGGTCTTCTCAATGTTTTTGGAATATGTCTCTTGAAATGCAGTCTTAAGTCTACCTAATTTTATGTTTTAGATTTTTGCATTATTTTACATTTTTGAAGTTTTTTTTTAAATCATGGTGTTTCAGCTTTTCTTTTCTTTATGTCCATATTGTCTTTTCCCACATATTTTCAAAGGTTATGAACATGAGGATTTATAATTTTTCTTGAATAGTAACTGAGCAGGCTTCATACTTGTTGCAACTCTGAAATTATAATTAGTTTTATATAAGCTTGATATATTGGTTTCTTAGCATTTTTTTCTTAGAAAATTCAGTGTTTTAATTAAATTTATTGGGGTGACATTGGTTAATAAAATGTTGTTTCAAGTGTACAATTCTATAATACATCATCTGTATATCGTATTGTGTGTTAGCCACCCCAAATCAAGTCTCCTTCCATCACCATTTATACTCCCTTTACCCTCTTCTACCTCCCCTCTGCCCCCCCCCCCACCCTTCAACCTTTCTCTCTGGTAATCACCATACTGTTGTCTGTGCTTATATGGTTTTATTTGTTTGTTTGGTTGTTTTTTTTCTCAATCCCTTCACCTTTTTCACCCATTCTCCCAACTTCCCCTATGATAGCTGTCATTCTGTTCTCTTTATCTGAGTCTATTTCTATTTATTAGTTTATTTTGTTCTTTAGATTCCATATATAAGTGAAATCATATACCATTTGTCTTTCTCTGACTGGCTTGACCTAGAGAGTATTATGCTAAGGAAACTCAATGTTTTGTTTTAGTTAATTTACTAGATATAAAGTTGATTTATAAATAATATGTTGACTCTCAAGGGATTCACTAATGATCTGTTTCTCAACATGTACATTTTAATCTGGACAATTCTCTATACTAAACTTTAAATTTCAGAGCAAATATTTAATGTTTTATAAAATATATTCCACATTAGATACTGAATTATTTCTTATTTACTTTTGATTACACATAATTCATTTGTGTCTTTGATAAAAAACGTGTTCACCTATCTATTATTTCTTTTGTTTATTCAAAAACTGCTTGAGCATCTACTATTTGTCAGGCACTGAAATAGGCACTAGATGTATAGTGCTGAATAAAATAATACTCCTGCTTCAGACTGGTTACACTCTTATCTATCACATTACTGAAACCTTTTATTGTTTCAACAATTATTTTTGAGTACCTTCTATGTACCAGGCATTGTCAGCACTTTGAATACATCAGTGAAAAGAACACTTGAAGATATTTGCCCTCATAGAGCTTACATTCTAGCAGGAGGCCATAGTAAATAAACAATAAACATAATAAATATATGTTATAATAAGTCAAGTGTCAGTAAGTGTTATGGAACAACAGCAACAAAAAAGACAGAACTGGTTTAGAAGACTTGAATGTACATGGGAATTAGGAAGAGAGGGCAGGATACTGTAAACTAAGGGGATTGGGGTCAGCCTCACTGGGATAGCTGAGGGAAGAGCATTCCAGCCAGAGGCAGTAGACAGTGCAAAGGCCCTAATGCAGGAATATTTGGCATGTTAGCGTTACAGCAAGGAAGTCAGTCTTCCTTGAGGAGAGTAAACAAGAAAATGGTATCAAAGAGCGTGCCCGCAATGTTTAAAGTTACAGTTCAGTATATACCTGTTTCCCCTCTAGAATCTTTCACGATGTCTTGATCTCTGATTTTCGTGTCTTGCATAGCTTATGTTATGTTGGATTTGCCTTCCGTTTTCTCTTTTATCCACAATACGGTGCACATAACTACCTTCTTTAAAAATAACACGTTTGAATGAATTTCCAAACTTTTCTCTGATACATAATGGAGTATGAGGACATAGACTCACAATTCTAACAGAGCACGACTTCTGAGTCAGAGAAAAATAGTAGGAAGATAATTAAATCCACCTGATTTATTTTTAGTAGTGCTCTAAGGACAAGATATGTGTTGGGTTTTAGGCTGAGCCTGATATGTTTATTGAACTGTTTTTTTTTGTTTTTTAATTCCATGGGTCTGGAAAAAGTCCTGCCACAAAGACCAGTGGCTTTTAATTAGTTACAAAGCAAAGAAGACATTAGCTTTTCAAAGCCCATGGTTTAGTTCCTTGCTTTTAGTGTGAGCCAACAACAACAACATAAAAGAAGTCAATGATAAGATCTGGAAACTCAAGTATCTTATTATTTTGGTTGGACTTGAAAGAAATTTTTCAACTGATCATGAGAATAAAGTAGTCAATGGAGGATTTACATCCTATGTAATACAGCCTCAGTTTCCCTTTAGCTACCAGAAGGAGACATACCAGCAACAATACTCATGGACCAAACCTCTAGGCATGTAACTCATTTCCTCTTATGTTTAGCAAAGAAGAATAACACACTGGAGGAAATCAAACTGACCTTCACTCCAAACTCGAATTCCAGCTCTGACTGCCATCACTTTATGTCTAATAGCTGACCCATGTTTGTTTTTTACTCTGACTTCCTCCTGAGCTTTTCAGCTCCTTGACTTTTTCCTTCCTGGCAAACTGCGGTTCCTTCCCAAGTCCTTGACATTTCCAGTGAGGGTCACTGTATTTATTCAGTGCTGATAACTGAGGAATAAATTCTTACATGTTGGGTAGGATCTTCACTATTGTTTTGCAAATTAGTCGACTAAAACATAAGAGTGATAATGTGTTATTATGGTTAAGGTTAATAAGCTGCTGATTACCTCTAGAGGATACAATTGCAGACACATTATTTAAAAGGCCTATTTTGTTGAGCTAACTGAGAAAAAGCAAAACATTTATGTGTAAGGCGTGTTAACATGAGCATGGAATATTGAGCCAGATAGAACTTGCTCAATTTCTCTTTGTCTCCTTGCTGCTACTTCCCTAATGTCGGTTTCATATTGAGATCTGGCCCCTGTGTTGTTGTAAACTATCTATCATTTATAATCCACAATATGTCCAGCAAATTGCCTCTTAGAGCCTCAGTCAACTTACTTATACAGTTTGATAGTGTTCACCTTTCTTCCATTGTTGATAGTAGAGATTGCTGTTTAAGACTTGTTCTCCATCTGCAATTGAGCATGATAATCTTCCCACTTCCTCATGTGCCATTTCCAAAGGATACATTTAACCCCTTTTCACTGAAAACAAGGTTTATTAGTCTTAACCAAAATTATATTGTTGCCACCAGAATACTAGTCCATGAGATGTGGTTAAGGCATTACTTATAAGATGTCCTGGACTTCCTTGGAATTACTATTTCTAACTTGCATAGCCAGTCACTGATCTATTCCTCAGGAATATCACACTGTTATGGAGAGAGAGTGGTTCCTACCAGGTGAAGAATGCATTCTTCAATTTACCCCCAAAATAATGACTTTGGATATTTTACTAATCCCATTATATAGGTACTGAAAAACTGATTGGACATTTCCCTATTCAAAATTGCCAGTGATGCTAAGTAACTGGCTGTTTTGAATATGTGATGCCATTGCTGATCCAATAATTAACAAGCAAAGATTTAAAATCTATGAATGTGAAGTGTCAAAAGAAAGCATCGCTGGCATGTCAAAAATAACTACTAAGCTTTGGCAGACAAGGATTTAAAAAGAGCTATCTAATGAGTTAAAGATAGCTGTCATTGTCAACTTGGGCTCCCGATTGTATGGGGAGAGTCAGTAACCTGGGGAGATGTCGGATGAACATTTTATGACAAACTATTTGAGTTTCTCCCTTTCTTTGATCCTGAGAGCAGATCATTTCTCTGGTATAATGGATGTTGTTGAATGTCTATTCCAGAATCAAATACAGCCCTGTACCTTTTGTTGTAATAGCACCCCAATTTCCCTTTAGGGTCTCGCCTTCCCCAGGTAGCCTCTACATTTCTGGATGTGGGCTCGATGCCGTAAATCAATCGGTACATTTCATGCCCCAGGAAAGTCATGGGCATGTGACCTGACCCAGTCAGGTGATTCAAGGGACTCGTGCTTGTTACTGTGAGGCAGAAAAGCTGCCTTTCTAACGGGAATCAAAGGAAAGAATATGAAGCTCCATTCACTCCTGGAAAAAAAGCCTAAAGCAACGCAGGCAACCAACCTTAGGATGGAACATGTGTGGGAGAGGGCAGAGAAGTGACTGGAACAGAGAGTGAGTTCTTTAGGCTTTCTGGAGCCTCTGGGCCAACCCACCTGGAAGCACAGTAGAGTTCTGGAATTATAGCTAGGAATTCCTTTTAAATCACCTTGACATAGCTGGGCACACCTACTGGGGCAAAAAGACAAATTCTATGTGTGTACATGCTTGTGCATTGTTGAATGGGGACTCTGGGGAGCAGAACGGCTGTGAAACCTAAGTGTTGAAACGGGCTCTTCTGTATCTGCACTACCCAATTTGGAAAAATAACTGTTATTCATGAGCAACTGAAATGGTTCCTGGATTGGGAATCACATGGCATGGCATGCTTCTTCCTAGAAATTTCCACATGAAGGGGGAGAATGAACTCCCCCGAATATCTTAGAATTTTCTAAATTAAGAAAGTGATGCTATTCATTCAATAATCATATAATTATGATGAACATAGATGACATCATTAATTATTATCTTTATTGAAATTCTTATAAAAATAAGTGATGGCCTTGTGGCCCCCATTTTCAAGCTGACCTGTGGCTCCTAATATGTCTGACATACTTTTATTCACACATTTTTTTACTGTTTAAAACAACAGCAGCAACATCTGGTTTAAGGCTTAACCAGGTTGATATAGTCTGTAGAAAGATATAGGGATAATACAACTTAGACAGAAATTTGAGCATAATAACCACCAATTTTGGAAAGCCTCTAGTGACTTCTCAATAGTACAGTTTCCTCTTAGATTTGTTATAGCTCTGTGTACCACTCTTTCCTAGCATATGTTTTGTATAATTATAGAAATAATTGGCTGATGCCTCTTTTATTAACTAATTTCATATTTCCCAAAAGTAGAGACTATGCATAGAAATACTATTGGCTCCCCAAATCCTAGCACAATGTATGACATTTAGTGGGCTTCATATGTATTGGTATTGGATGATTTGGGAAGAAGGAAAGCTTATAGTAGAGTAGTAGATAGCCAAATGATAGGTAATGCCAAAAAGCAAGTTCAGTGATATTCCCAACCTGAAAACCTGAGCCACTTTTGTTTAATGGTCATTACATAACTACAAATATAAGCAAATAAACTTTAATTCACAATCTAGCTACAACTTGAAGGCAGTAAACACATTCTGTTAACCTATTTTTTTTTTAATGTTAAGGATAATGTCACGTGGATAGTGTTTTTCTTTTTTCTATTTCATGTGTAAATCACTTCAAATATTAGCTCCAGATGGTGCAGTCTCAAAGGTTTCATGTTTACACACAGTTCAACATTCTTTTCCAAGTCAAATGTGAAATCAGCATTTCATACAAAAACCAGTCATAAAACTGAGCAAAGGTATGGCAGTCCTCAGGCCTAGAGAGTACTAGGAACTTCCTTGGTATTTTCAGGATGCAAAAGGCACCTAATTCTATGACTTTCTCATCCATCCTATGAAAGTATTCAGATATCCCTTTTCTCTCCCTCTCTTTCTCCCTCCAATCAAAAGTAAAAACTAGATAATTGGTTAGTTTGAAAAGATTTTCTTATGCTAATCCTTTATTTACCACACCCACCCTCACCTGTAGGCACACTCAAAGAGAAAGGGAGAAGAGAAATATGTGAAATGAGTTTTGAAATGTGATTAGCAGTAGTTGAAAAATGTTTCATTTCTCTCTGAATTAAAACTTCTCATTGCTTCTTCTTTGTATGTTTTAAAACATTCTACTCATGGTGATAACTCTCTATAAGTGCAAGCAGTGCTCAAAAAATCAGTTACTACCCAGTGTACCCAATAGCACTGTACACGAGAAGGATGCTCTCTGATTTGGTCCAGTAGCCACTGCTTTGCAGGATCTTCCCATATGCAGTTGTGCTTCTTAGGCATTTATGAAGTTTACTGATTTTGCTAAAAACAAACAAACAAAAAAACCACAAACACAAAAAAACATTGCCAATTCCTTACACCCTTATGGCAGCTTATTTTTTATACTACTCCCTGTCTCTCAATGCAGATAATGCTTGAACATTATGTACAAACCTATGACAGTTTTAAAACTATAAAAATACATTGTTTTTCATTTAAATGTAAATTATCAACATTGACATAGAAGTTACAAATCTAAATTGACTCTATCACCAAAATTCAGATTGGTAAAGGGCACCAGCATCAGATGAATTCCTAGTTATGTTCCATTCAATATTTTTTTTAAATTAAATCTTTATTGTTCAGATTATTACATTTGTTCCTCTTTTTTCCCCCCCCATAACTCCCCTCCTCCCAGTTCCCACCCCACCCTCCGCCCTCACTCCCCACCCACTGTCCTCATCCATAGGTGCACGATTTTTGTCCAGTCTCTTTCCGCATCTCCCACACCCCTTTCCCCCCCAGGAATAGTCAGTCCATTCCCTTTCTATGTCCCTGATTCTATTATAATCACCAGTTCATTCTGTTCATCAGATTATTTATTCACTTGATTCTTAGATTCACTTATTGATAGATGCATATTTGTTGTTCATAATTTGTATCTTTACCTTTTTCTTCCTCTTCCTCTTCCTCTTCTTAAAGGATACCTTTCAGCATTTCATATAATCCTGGTTTGGTGGTGATGAACTCCTTTAGCTTTTCCTTATCTGTGAAGCTCTTTATCTGACCTTCAGTTCTGAATGATAGCTTTGCTGGATAAAGTAATCTTGGTTGTAGGTTCTTGGTATTCATCACTTTGAATATTTCTTGCCACTCCCTTCTGGCCTGCAAAGTTTCTGTTGAGAAATCAGCTGACAGTCGTATGGGTATTCCCTTGTAGGTAACTGAGTTTCTTTCTCTTGCTGTTTTTAAGATTCTCTCTTTATCTTTTGCTCTTGGCATTTTAATTATGATGTGTCTTGGTGTGGTCCTCTTTGGATTCCTTTTGTTTGGGGTTTTCCGCGCTTCTTGGACCTGTAAGTCCATTTCTTTCACCAGGTGGGGGAAGTTTTCTGTCATTATTTCTTCAAATAGGTTTTCAATATCTTGCTCTCTTTCATCTTCTGGCACCCCTATAATTCTGATGTTGGTACGCTTGAAGCTGTCCCAGAGGCTCCTTACACTATCCTCGCATTTTTGGATTCTTTTTTCATTTTGCTTTTCCGGTTGGGTGTTTTTTGCTTCCTCGCATTTCAAATCATTGACTTGATTCTTGCGCTCCTCTGGTCTGCTGTCGGGAGTCTTTATAATATTCGTTATTTCAGTCAGTGTATGCTTAATTTCTAGTTGGTTCCCCAATATAACATCGAGGGTCTCATTAGTTTTCTTGTAGATCTCATTAAGTTTATCGGCGGCTTCTAAACAGTTCTTGAGAGACCTTAAAAGTGTGGTTCTGAACTCTATTTCTTCCATTGACAATTTTGTCCTGTTTCTTTGTCTTCGCATTTTGTTATGCTTCCTTGGTGCACCCCCTAGTGGTCTTTGTTCACAGTCTTATAGTTAAACCTTGATTGTTGTAGCTAATACCAGGGAGGGTTTGACCTCCAGGCCAAGTGGCTATGAGAATCAGTTGTGTCAGCAGTGAGAGAACTTCTGTCCTCTAGGGAGGTGCTAATCTAGCCTTTGCCTGAGGCTATCTGGCAAATGCCTCTGTGCAGGGCTTGGGCAGGGTGGGTCGCACAGGATCAACAGGGTGGGCCGGAGAGAGCAGTTATGGCAGCTCTCAGTCCTGTCCCCAGGGGCTCTGCCTCTCTGAGTCCCAGCACCCGCTGCAAACCTCGGAGAGAAAGCTGCACTCGCTCTGACCGAAGCCAGACAGTCCCGCTTCTCCCGTTTGAGTCTGGGTCCCTAAAGACTCGCCTGTATCTGGAGCTCAGAGTCTGCGACTCCCTCCCGATTGAAAACGCCAACCGCGCACTCCGCACCTCAGAATTTGACTTCAGCACTGCACCTCCTCTGAGTGTCCGTATGCGTTTCTCTTTCCTCCTAGTTGTAGGACTTCCACTCAGCCAGCGTTCCTGTGGTTCTGGGTGATGTCCGTTCCGTCTTTTAGTTTCACTTTTGAAGTAGTTGTTCAAAGCAGCAAACTCCGGCGTTAACCTACGTCGCCATCTTGGTTCTCCTCAATAATTATCCCTCCATTCAATCTTGAAGGACAGATAATTTCAAAATTTTTGTAATTTTTCAGACCCAAACTGGAGAGCCTTCAAATGTATTTTATGAAGGCAATATAACTTCAACATCAGGACCTAAATAGAATAAAATAAACAGAAAATAAAGACAATCTCAGTTTTGTTTTTATTGAACCCACAAAATAAATTATCATTTTAAAAGGTAATTTACATTAAAATGATAAATAAGATACTTATATACTTTTCTTAATTATGAGCCTTGCAATACAGTATGTTCCAAAATTCAGACATCACAATTAAATTTGACCAGATATACTTGAACTGTATCAAGATTTCCTAAGCTTTATATTATAAGAGAAAATTAACAAAGACAAGTTGCCAAAAAATACCTTAAATATTCCAATGACTAAATCAAGTACCAGGTTTGAAAGCTGAATTACACTAGTTTGAAATAAATTTTTAAAAATCCTGTTTAATATTGCATAGTGTCCCATTGTACAAGATGGGTCACCATTAATATATACATTTGCCCTTTGAAAGACTTTGAAAAACCAGCTTTTGACAATTAGGATTATAAATATAGATACAAATGCATTTGCATTTGTTATTTATTAGTTTTCATTTTTCTAGACTAAATTATCTCAAAGGACAATTTCCATTTTGATAAAAATCTATATATATAAAAGCCTAAGCAACTGAACAACTGAACAACCGGTCAACCAGTTGCTATGACACACACTGACCTCCAGGGGTAGATGCTCAATGCAGGAGCTGCCCCCTGGTAGTCAGTGTGCTTCCACAGCCAACCTCCCAGGGCTGGCCAACCTCCCACAACCCCTCCCTCTGGCCATCTGCTGCTCCATCTGATTGGCCTCAATCGCTGGCCAGGCTGAGGGACCCCAACCATGCACGAATTCATGCACCGGGCCTCTAGTACTCAAAATAAAATAACAGAATTCAACCTAAATATTAGGGCCAGTAGATTTACTTCCATCATTGGCAGGGGTGGTTCAGAATGAAGATACTAGAGTTACCTGGTACACAATTATTGCTAAGGCTCCCCAGCTAGTGAGAAATGAAACCATTTATACCAGGGGTCCTCAAACTACGGCCCACGGGCCACATGCAAATACAAATATTGCATTTGTTCCCATTTTGGTTTTTTTTTACTTCAAAATAAGATATGTGCAGTGTGCATAGGAATTTGTTCATAGTTTTTTTTTAAACTATAGTCCGGCCCTCCAACGGTCTGAAGGACAGTGAACTGGCCCCCTGTTTAAAAAGTTTGAGGACCCCTGATTTACACCTTTACTAGTTAACTCATAATAATAATAATGATAATAATAACAACAACAATGAAATGGTATTATTAAAAAGCTAATTTTTATTGAGAATATTATAATTGTGCTATGTTTTATTTTTTAGAAGTTAAAGATTTATCTTATAATTTTGCCTTTAGACATTGTAAATGTGAAAAGAAAGAGGAGCTGCTATATTCGGGGTAAAGCTGTTTTTGAGAATCAGTGTAAAATAAAATTTTTGCTTTTGCTAGAGAGGAGTATGTGAGGTGAGAAAAAATAGAACAAAGAAAGACAGACTTTTTAGATTTTAACTAGACTACTCATGATCTACTTTCAGCAAAAGTGATAGAGGGGAAAATATACAGGAAGAGGTTTCCCAAAAAGTCAAGGGCTAGGGTAAAGAGTAGCAGAAGTGGCAGTATTATCACTGTGGAAGATGAATCTAGTGGCACTTCTCATTTACTTAGTATTCAGGATTTCAACCTTAATTAGGGTTCCTTTGTCACATCATTCATCAAATATACTTGAAGAAATGGAAATTAACCTCAAAGTTTCTGTCGCCTCAGGCATGCTTTTAATACTTGTACTCATTTCAGTGTATTGTGAAGTACCGCGAGTTGACTTGGAAATGTTTTAGTTGGAGTAAGTAACATCCAAATGAAGAAATAGCACGTTATAAGCAATTCCGGCAGAGTTATCAAAAAGCCACCATTTAAATAGTTACCAACTTGTGTTTCTTTCAGCCAGTGCTAAAAACGGTAAGCTTTTGTTCCAAAATTGTCTGCTATTGCCACCCAAAGGTTTGCAAAGGTCCTTTAAAAAAAATTACTTTATAAAGGAATCTTGCGTATGCTCTTCCTCAGATGTTTTGTTAACAATGTGACTGTGTTTTCAAAGGAATTTGTCTATTATGATTATAATTTACCAAGTCAGATAGAAAATGTAGGATTGTTAATTCAATAAGAATGCTGGCATGTGCAGAACTATGCCAGCACGACAACAATCCTTCTTCAACTTCCTCCTCTCTAGCAAAGATCCACCCAACACTCAAAACCTTGTCCTATATGTAGTGCCCTTACCCTGTCTTTACTAAATGTGAGGCCTTCTTTGATAACTGTGACCAGGCAGAATAAATACTCTCTCCACTTGTTACTTGTAGCCCTGAGCACACACATATGGATCATCCATGTGTGTAAATGCATTATATATACATAGCATACGTGTCTCCATATAGAATATAAGCATGAAAAAGGCAGGGGGGGCAAGGTTATATATATTTGTATCTCCAAAAACTAGACCTCAGACGTTTATTATATTAATCATCTTTTGACTTCACAAATTAATAAGTGAATAAATGAATACAATTAAACGTAAGTCACAGTTCAATAATTATTAGATATAGTAACAAATACAAAATGTGGGGTTCGGGTCTGAGTTCATTGTCTCTCAGAACTGAAGAATGGATTTAGGGACAAACACGGTGATCAGGGGCAAAGTTTATTAGGGGATAGGTGGGTCCTGCCACAGGGGGCAGCAGGAAGGGGGAAAGCAGATTACCAGTGAAGCTTTTTTGTCTCAGGTTCCAAAGTCCCATGCCCCTTATATCAGTCCTGGAAAAGGTGTAGCTGGGGCTCCGCCAGTGTCTAGAGTTTCTGTTCCATGTTGTAATTGGGTATAGTTTAGTATTCAAGCTAATCAAAGTCCATTAGTCCATGTGTGGAGTCCCACAGGGCTATAAGCCACCTGAGCACAGAGGGTAGCACCCCCGCTCGCCCTGCCCCCCCCCTCGCCCTCCCCCCCACCCCTCGTCCCCCAACCCGGCCACTCAAGCACATGCCAGAGAGTATTCTCTGTCTAGGGGTAGATAAATGCTTACTAGTTTTTGATTGGTTCTTCCAAATAATTTTGCCATAGCAATATCCTTGGGATTGGTTATAAGTCTTATTGCCTTGTGAATGTTCATCTGTAATCTGTTTGTGTTAGCAATATCTGTATATTTTAAACTCATGTCTCCTATATGTGCCTTTCTTTCCCCACCCAGCTGGGTTGCTTTAGCAATTCCATCTAGCTCGGTTCCCCAGTTCTGCTTCCTCCCACTATGGTCCCGGCCCAGAAACCTAGCTTCCTTCTGTCTTCTTAGTAATACCGTATGTGTTTTATTGGGTGACTGTGAAATCAAATGATCGTTTAAGTCTTTTTAAAGTGATATAGAATGTTATATGTTGTTGTTGGTCTCCTCATCAATGCTCTTGAATTTATATCCCAATAGTATAATTAACACAATAGCTGTATTGGGATTAAACACTGTGTTTAGAAACTTGTTTAAGCCCCTGTTACTCACCAGCTGTAGTGTGACCTTGGCCACATTTTTAAACTTTTTCTACACTTGGTTTCCATAATATGATATATTTCACAGGGCTATTTGTTAAAATTAAATGAGGTAAGTAAATAATATGCTTGAAAGAATGTTAGACACATAAAAATCTTCAATAATTTTAGTTAATTATTAACCTTGTTTGGCTTTTATTTAATCCTCACCCAAAGATATTTTTCCCCAATAATTTTTAGAGAGAGTGGAAGGGAGGGTGAGAGATATAGAGAGAAACGTCTATATGAGAGGGATACATGGTTGCCTTTTGCATGCACCCTGACTTGGGGCCGGGGATTGAGGCTGCAACCTAGGTATGTGGCCTTGACTGGAACTGAACTCAGGAACCTTCAGTTCATGGGCTGACACTCTACCTTCTGAGCCAAACCGGCAAGGGCTCTTTGGCATTTTTATAGTTAGTTCATTCTGCTGGGCAGATCCCCCTTTTCTACCTATATTTTAAAATAAGAGGCTGGATTCTTAAGGCCTGAATTAGAAGTTTTTCAGATTATTTTAGGAAGTATCATGAACTCCTTTTCCATAGTGAATTCTTGCATTTTAACCCCCGAATACTAAAATAATCATGAAGACAAATAATCACATTAATTTTATTGAAGAAGCGCTACAAGTCTATATGGTACTTTCTAAAATAGAATGAAAGCTTCCTATATATGAATATCCAGTGGGCAAAGGCTTTGTGGGGTTGTTAAACCAACTTTGAGTGTTGACTGAAGAAACCCTGAGAATATCCTCACTCCTCTGAGAACCCGTTCTGTGTTTCATACTTCAGAGCTGTCAGTCAGTATTTCTGATCATTAGCCATCTGTGATTATTTTAATGTTTGCCAGCAGGTGAAGGAACTCTTCTCCACCCAGGAGCTCTGCTATTACAATATAATTTATATGTAAAGAGCTCATTTCATCAGTGAAACTTTTAACACAGTTTTTTTTAAGGTTTGAAAGAAACTCAGGGTATCTTGTTTTTTTCTTTCTTTCTTTCTTTCTTTTTTTTTTTTTTTCTAACTCTACACTACTGTTTCCCTGTCATACCTCACATTTATCCCAGTATCTCTCCATACAAAAATTCTCCAGCACCTACTCAACAGTTTTAAGAACAGGATGCAGTTAAGCTGATTTCCATATGTTTTAAGTACAAAACTTATTTCTTGTAGCTGCTATTTTAAATTTTTAAAACTCATGAAGAAAAATACACTTTTACTTCTCAAAGATGTTTAGTATTGAAGAGGAAGCATCTAGTTGAGATTTCCTTATTAATAGTTTATTAAATGGCATGATGACATTTGAGCTATAATTATGTAATAAGAGCAGGTTTGGAGGGAGGCAAAAAAGAATTTAAAAGTACAAAAGTTGGCCTTTTCTGCGTAATATCATGAGTTAGGATTTAGAGTCATGAATAATCACATTCATACCTCATCCACTTCTGCCTCTGATTTCAGTTTGACCTTTGGCAAGTCAAAAACTACCCTCAATCACTTTCCCTATAATGTGGGATAATAATGCTTAAGAGAATATGGTTATTGCAGAGATTAATGAGTTACTGGTCATAAAATGCAATCCTTGTATTAAA
This sequence comes from Myotis daubentonii, assembly GCF_963259705.1. NCBI lineage: Eukaryota > Metazoa > Chordata > Mammalia > Chiroptera > Vespertilionidae > Myotis > Myotis daubentonii. The sequence continues at coordinate 55,182,051 of NC_081849.1, forward strand.
AGTCTCTGCATGAAGAGAAGACTGAATTCCTGGGTCATTATTGCAGGGTAGCTTTGTGAATTATTGATCAACTACACACAATTTTAGGTCTTGAACTTTATAAAGCAAGTTTCAAATCTCAGGATAGATTCCACTAGAAATAAGTACATTTTGAGGCCCCATGCCATTTCTTGTAGAATCAGGAAATATATTGTTGTTTCCTTTCCTGATGAAGGGCACATTATCTTCTCAGTGGAGTTGATTCCTGAAGAAATTACTGATGATCTGAAAACACTCCTATATTTTTGTTCTTTCTTTTCCATTTACTACTTTCTTCTCTCCCATTTTCTAATCCCTAATCTGTACCTTGGCTTCCCTTTCTCTGTTTTCTTTGAGAAAATGAACTTGAGAGTCTTGCTCGCCTAACTTAAATTGAGGAAGCAAATAATCTCCATGAACCAGGAGGAAAAGTGCAGCAGATGCAACAAACCAGTACTTCCTCTCTGTGGGCACTTACATGCCTACTTTAAAAGAACAATTGAAAAGTGGCATCGTGTGTTTATTCAGACAGTTTTAATGATAAGTTTTGAAACAATCCCAAGAATAAATGTAAATATTTCCTTGTCATTCATTTGTTTCTAGCTAGGAGTCGAGGATGGAGAGGATGGTGTATAACACATGCACACACACACACACACACACACACACACACACACGAGGTATGGGGGATGGTTACTTCCTGAAACAGTAATCAGCTTGGTGAGGAAGCAGCAGCATCTTCTGAGAAATAACGGGGAAGGTAGCCAAGTACCTAAATAACCCTGAGTCACTAGGTCCGGTCCCATTGAAAACTAACCTAATCTGTATCTAATTTGACAACTGAACTTAATTTTCCTGGCTCTAATCAACCCAGAGCATCTTGCCCATAGAAGCCTTGAGATTAGTAATGACATGCAGAAATATCAAGAGTAATGACAGCCCTGGCTGCCTGTGTGGCTCAGTTGGTTAAGCATTGTCCTGTGCAAATAGGTTGCTAGTTGGATTTCCAGTCATGGCACATACCTGGGTTGCAGCTCAATTCCTGGTGGGGGCAATGCAGGAGGCAGCTTAAACATGGATGTCTCACTCTCAACTCTCTCTCTCTCTCTCTCCCCCTCTCTCTCTCTCTCTCCCCCCCTCTCTCTCACCCCTTCCCTTCCTCTCTCTCTAAAAAAAATCAATGAAAGTATTTTAAAAATATTAATGTCAAATAATTGCTACATATACCTTCATACAACTTGCCTATTAGAGATGGTTTCTTCATTTTAAAAAGCTTTGAAGCATGGAGCTTCATGATGCAGCAGAATCTGTTTCAAGCTAATTTTGCCCCAATAGCAAAACTAAAGGTGACACTTTAGATTAAAAAAACAAACTATAGCTTACACACTGTAGCCGTCGAAAGATTAAGATATTTTTGCTCATTGTAACATGAGTTTTCATGACCCTGTCCAGGGCTGCTAAAGTCATGTGACTCATTTTCTAGCTCTACAGCCCCGGAAGCAATGTGATACATGGCTTTCCCACAGCAACTTGGGTTTATGACCTGGAAAGCAATTCCACGCACAAGTAGTCAGAATCCTAAGAACAACTTCCTTAAATCTGTTCTTGTGAGAGACAATCAGGTCAAATAGCAAGTAACTGTAATTAAGCTCTGGAAAAATTTAAAACACAAATGAGTTAATGATTTTATTTCTATGCAAATAACAAATCTTTGGGACAGATCAAATGCATTTTTTACTTCTATATTGCCAAACTTTGATTTGATTGATTCCATATTTATCCCCATGTGGCAGCTGGAGCCTTACTTTAGAGGGGAACTTTCCTAATTCCAGGCTATCAAGGAAAATCTGCAAGTTAAAAACTCACTTTTATCAGCAGGCATTCGGAGAATGGCAGGTGGCAAATAAAGCTTTTAGTGGATTATTCTAATTGCATTTTCTTTTACCTTCATAGCTTAAAAACTTGTAGGAAAAGGGAGAGGGCAACTTTTTATGGTTTTGACAGTTGTTTTTACATCTTTCTCTAATACACATGTGTTTGAAGTTTTCATAGTCTCTAAGTACAAAGCAAGTTTAAGAGTATACCTTAATGGATGTATAGAAAGAGGACCTAGAAATAATTGGATGCATTAGATATGTTAAAGTATTGATTAATGATATTACAATTCATTTTTATAGCTCTTTCTACTTTTATTTACTTATACAATTTTATTTACTGATTTACCACTTTATACTGAGGGCAGAAAAGTAAAACAATATAATAAAGCATAGAATTTAAATAAAAGAATAAAAATTAAGATGGGGCAAAATTTAGGAGCCTAAATGATGCAATAATGATATTTACTTGGATCTTCTCCTTAAAACAAAATATATTTTATTATAAATCAAAACCCCCTAAATCTCAGTTTAAACTGTTACTCTGGGTTTTATGTAATATATCTGAAAGGAATTATCACAGACTAGAGGCCCGGTGCATGAATTTGTGTACCAGTGGGGTCCTCAGCCTGGCCTGCGGGATCGGGCCAAAACTGGCTCTCCGGCATCCCCTGAGGAGTCCTGGATTGCAAGAGGGTGCAGGCCAGGCCAAGGGACCCCACTGGTGCACTATCAGGGCCGGGGAGGGACACAGGAGGATGACCAGCTGGGGAGGGACTGCGGGAGGGCTCCAGTGCATGTCCGGCCCATCTCACTCAGTCCCAATCAGCAGGACCCCAGCATCAAGCTAACCTACTGATCAGAGCGTCTGCCCCCTGGTGGTCAGTACATGTCATAGTGAGTGGTTGAGTGGCCTCAGCATATCATTAGTATATTACACTTTGGTTGAATGGATGACTGTATGACTGGACACTTAGCATATTAGGCTTTTATCATATAGTATACCAATTGGTTGATGAATATCTGAATATTTCTGAGAATGAAGCTCCAATATATGATAATGATAATTTTTTTCAAAATTTATAAAACAACTGAAGCAAAGAAACTTGAATTTATCAAAGTGACAAATTTGATCATGACCACCTATCCAGTAAATGTAGTTCCTATTAAGATTTTTAAAGCAAATTTGCATATATGGTATATTCAGAAATATGCAAATACCACAATTAGGACTTGAGGAACAAACAAATAAAATTAAACTTTTTATTAAATGTAAAAGTTTGAGGCTAAGGCAGGGCTTCAAACCTTTGAGAGAAACTGTATGATTTTGTTAACCAATGTCACTCCAATAAGCTAAAATAAATAAATAAATAAATAAGAAGAGGAATAGAAACTAGAGATCTCACACTCTAAAACTGAGAAATCAGAAATACAGGTGAACCATGTGGGTATGTGGAAGTTGGAATGAAAAGAGAAGATTGCTGCCTTAGCCAGTTTGGCTTAATGGATAGATCGACAAGCTGCAGACTAAAAGGTTCCAGGTTTGATTCAGGTCAAGGGCACATGCCCGGGTTGCAGGCTCGACGCCTAGTGGGGAGTGTGCAGGAGTCAGCCAATCAATGATTCTCTCCCATCATTGATGTTCCTATGTCTCTCCCTCTTCCTTCCTCCCTGAAATTAATAAAAATATATTTTTTAAAAAAGAGAAGATTGCCAAGGGAGATAAAACAGTATACATGGACTTGAGGATGGAGAAAATTGAAGATTCAACACATATTTAGCAAAATTGTTTGGTTAGATCTGACCACATTTAATTAGCAGGAAGAATAATTTTGTGTCAAGTGAAGACAGAAGGATTGGCTTTGCCTGAATATTCTAACAACCTTAGTTTCTTCAGAAGCCTAATTTTAGGTCTAACCCCAAACTTCTAGTTTAGCTTCAGGGGAGAAGGAGAGGAAAACAATGCATGTGGTTGTTATTTCCATGAACCCGATTAAAATAATGGTTTTCTTTATGTCCATTCAAATGAACAAGTAAATGTTAAACAGTATATTTTGAAAGAGTGCTGCTCAGCGGCCACTGCTTTGTCTGAACTCAGAGGAGAGACCCTGAGGGAGAACAAAGGCCTCTGAAAAGGGATCTGCAAGTTTGGGGAACTGCGAACTGAAGTTAACTGCTGCCACTGGTATGGACAGCTGCTGCAGCAGGGATGGAGCACTGACACAGAAATAAGCCAGAGTAAAAATAGCAAATAAAATAAGAGTAGTCAGCAGATACAAAGGAGCACATCCCTTCTTCCTATACCAGTTACCCAGGCTCTTTCTAGCACTCTGTATTGGCAGAGCCAAAGAGGGTCAGGTGCACAGGAGAAATGTGGTTTGCGAAGTTCCTCCTCTAGGATCACACAGCAAAGTAAGAAGGGTGGATTCAGAACTGGCATGCCATAGGTTAGTAAGTGGCATATCTGCCAAATATATAGCTGTCTACATACGCTGTCTGAAATATTAACAGACAGGTTTTTTTTCAACTAATATAATCACAATGATTTAGGCATAATGAGACAAAAATCAACAGCATTTCAAGATGTGATATCCAACTTGGCTATCTAAAAGATAGGACAAATCACACAGTTTAATAAATGACTATGAGCCTATATATAAAAATAGCATATAATATAAAATACTTATATTTTATAATACATAGCAGTTATAATATATATTATATATTAATATGTAATATATAACAGTTTTATGCCTATATCTATATAGAGATTAATATCATTGTTTCTTTTTCATGTTCTAATGATAGATAGGAAATACATATAATCCTATATAATAAAAGGCTAATATGTAAATAGACCAAATGGCAGAATGACTGGTCACTATGACTCACGCTGACCACCAGGGGGCAGATGCTCAATGCAGGAGCTGCCCTCCGGGTGGTCAGTGTGCTCCCACAGGGGGAGCGCCGCTCAGACAGAAGCTGGGCTCACAGCTGGCAAGCGCAGCAGCAGTGGAAGGAGCCTCTCCTGCCTCCGCAACAGTGCTAAGGACTCCCCGGGGTTGTCCGCCTGCTGGCTTAGGAGTCCCAGATTGCAAAAGGACTCAGGCCAAGCTGAGGGACCCCCCCTCCAGTGCACAAATGTCGTGCACCAGGCCTCTAGTCTATATATATACAAAGGTCTAAGCGACTGACTGACTGACCAGCTGGCCGGTACCTATGGGGCCAGACACTCAACGCAGGAGCAGAAACCACAGGCATGGAAACATGGAACAGACTGATGAATCTCGGAGGGAAGAAAAGAGGGGGGAGGGCAGGAAGAGATTAACCAAAGATATATGCGTACTAGATGCCCAGTGCATGGATTCATGCACCGGTGGGGTCCCTCATCCTGGCCTGTGGGGATCAGGCCGAAACTGGCTCTCCGACATGCCCTGAGTGTCTTGGATTGTTAGGGGGTGCAGGCCAGGCCAAGGGACCCCACCATTGCACAAATCCGTGCACCAGGCCTCTAGTTAATAATAAAACCCTGTTAAAAGATGTAAAGAATGTCTATTAAAGAACAACCACATGGATTGGGAGGCTCACTATTATAAAACTATCAATTTTCTGTAGATTGATCTAAAAATATAATGCTGCCCTAGCTGGTTTGGTTCAGTGGATAGAGCCTTGAAGAGTCTTGGGTTCAATTCAGTCAAGGGGACATGCCTGGGTTGCGGACCCAATCCCCAGTAGGCGGGGGGGCGTGTAGGAGGCAGCTGGTCAATGACTCTCTCTTATCATTAATATTTCTATCTTTTGCTCCCTCTCTTTTCCTCTCTGAAATCAATAAAAATATATTTGAAAAATAAATAAAAATAAAAATGTAATGCTATTGCAACCAAATTCTCAATAAATTCTTTTCAAGAAACTTAAAATAGAACAAAAAATGTACAAGAGAAAGAAAAATGTAAATTTTACTTTTTAAATACATTTTTATTGATTTTAGAAAGAAAGAAAGGGAAGAGGGAGAAGAAAAAAAATATTGATGTGAGAGAGAAAAATCAATCAGTTGCCTTCCGTATGCACCCTGACAAGAGATTGAACCTATAACCTGGGCATGTACCCTGACTGGGAACCTAATTAGAGACATTTTGGTGCATGGGATGGTGCTCAACTTTAGAACAGAGCCGCACAAACTAACTGAGCCACAGCAGCCAGGGCAAAAAATTAACAATTTTAAATAAAGAAAACAAGATGGGGAAACTTACTTTACCAAATATAAAAATATTTTAAAGGCAGTATGATAAAGATGTTATGATACTGACGTGTGGGTAGATGCACCGACAAATAAAACAGAAAGGATATCTAAAGTCAGTCCCATGCATACTTGGAAGCTTGATCCATGTCAGAGGCAGCATTACAAATGAAAGGGGAAGAGATTTACCATACTGTAAATGCTCTTAGGGCAACTGGGAAAACAATGAAATTGGATCACTATTGTATAGCATGCATGATGACTAATTTTAGGTGAAAATAAAAACATTTTAAACTTTGAGCAGAAAATATAAAACATTTCCAATGGCTTCATCTGACTCTATTCACATATACAGCAGAAATCATGTAAAATGTGACAATATTATCTGGTCACATTACAGGAGACATCCTGTATTCTGAGTTTCCAGATGTAGACTTTTTCTGTCAATTGAGGGAGAAAAATTATGTTGTGAATAATTGAAATCTGGTAAAATGGGCTTATCAGAAAACTTTCAGTAGAAAAAAAGAAAGAAAAAGTATGTACTATCCCATGTGATTCACTTGTCTTTGTTCTACACTGACTCTAAGGTATAGGTTTCCATGGGCTCTAGGCCCAGTATTTTTAAGCAACCATCATAAAAGCCTACAGAGTTTTTGGAAGGTGAGGGTGAAAGCAAAGTATGGTACCTAACCAAATGACTAAAATAAGCAAGACATAGAGCAGATGAATGCTAAATGTTAATGAATGAGTGATATATTGCATCCAGACTTCTATTTACATTAATTGATAAAGCTAATTAAAAATAGGTATAATATGATAATGAACTTCAAAAAAGAACACTGATATTTTTTGGAAACATTACTTTTTATTTGTGGTTTTTTTAAACAAACACTGTTTTTGATAGACATTCAAGCATCTTTCAGAAAACACAGACATTATTTCTTCATATGCAAACCTAAAGGGAATTTGGAATAATTTTCTTGCTCTGTAGGAAGATGTTCCTTAGGGAAAGTGTATTTAATAGAGGAAATATGTTGATTTCAGTAATCACAGATGTTTATTCCAGTCTATTTATATTTGACTACATTTTTTATAATGTAAAAATAAATTTCATAAAATGTGGTGCTAATGAGAGTATGTGATGCCGATAATCTTGACTACAGTTAGAAAAAGTGCATATGGCTATTCTCCAGGTTTGCTCACACATCTCTACCCACACACACTTTCATACCAAATCTGTTAACAGTCCTGCTATTCAGTTTCTTGGTATGTATTGTGCAAAGACTGTAACCTTACTAAATTATATAGTACTTTTTGGGGAAAAAAGACAAATTTCTCTCAAGGAATAGCTTGAGATCACTGTGCTTCAAAGCTATTACAGACTTGTTTCTTTATTATTTTTAAAATATTTTTTATTGATTTTCAGGGAGAAAGGGAGAGGGAGAGAAGAGATAAAAATATCAGTGATGAGAGAGAATCATTGATTGGCTGCCTCCTGCATGCCCCACACTGGGGATTGAGCTCATAACCCAGGAATCAAACCAGTGACCTTCCTGGTTCATAGGTTGACACTGAACCACACTGGCTGGGCTGTTTTCCTACTTTAAAAGGTAAAACATGTCAGTGGCAAGCTATGGTTGCATTCCAGTGTTGATCTGCATCAGATTTATGACAAAGGCGGTATTTCAGGTTAGTGGAGAAATGATAATATTTTCTATATATGTTACTGAAAAATTTGGACATTTGTATGGAAAATATGAAACATGATTTTTTCTTCATATCATAGAAATTTAATGCTAGTGAGACTATTAATGATCAAGTGAAAGAAAGAATAATAAACCTCTTGAAGATTAAATAAGGAAAAAATCTTTATAAGCTTATGTAGATAAAAATGTCCCAAACAGACATTAAAACACTAAATGTAATGATTATAACTTACTTTTCCTTAAAACCAATAATTTTTGTTCACAGTAGACAACCATTAAGAATGAAAAGGCTAACCGCAGAGAGAGAGAAGGTATAGTGTTTAGGAATGTATATTTACATTGGTAAACCTATAATCTATAGGAAGTTACACAGTATTTTTTTTTATCTTTGTGTTGATTGAAATGTTCTTTTTGTGAACATTTATTGAGCATACATTTCATTTTATACCCATTAATTTATGAGCAAATATTTTACTATAAAATGTTTCATGAAAAATTATACAGTACTTATTTCTAAAATAATAAAATTAAGAGGTTAAGAAGAAAAATATAAAATTAAATTTTTGAAAGTGAGATAAAATAAAGTTTGAAATTACCTGTAATTGTAAGCTACGAACACTAAAAGAAAATTTAAAAAATAGTTTGTTTGTTGGAAGCAAAAGAAAAATATAGCATCCAAATAATAACTTCATATACAAATTATAAAAATGAAGAAAATAAATTCATTTTCATAAAGAAATTATAACAGCTTTGTTCTTTCCAATATATAAATGCTGTAATATATTGACTGGAATAGTAAGACATTTTGGAAGTTTAATAAAAAGTCATGTTGCACTAATCAGATTCAGAAAACAAAGATATATCAATTATGACAAGTGTAGATAATTAAGTTATAAGTATAAGTTATCAAAGCAGAAAAAATATAGTTTTCATTTCTCTGTAGCCAAATATCCAGTTTCACTTCCCAATACTACCACCACCAGAGTCAGTTTAAAAAAATTGTGATTTATTTACCAAGCTTAGCAATTTTTATGAAATTAGTTATCGTAAATAATGGTCTTTAATCAATAGAATGTTTCAATAGAGTGTCGTTCTGTTGAACAACAATTGTTATTTGATATACACCACCACCCAGTACTGTGTAGTTTCCAGAGAGTTTTCTCTGTTACAAACTTGAATTTGCTTTATTTTAAATCTTAAAACAGAAAATTAATCTGCCATTAAATTTTAAAAAATGAATACCTACATATTTTCTGTGGGCCCACCATATAAATATTAAAACATGATACTGGAATTGGATGAAACATAATTATGTATCAATTAGCACTGCCATTTTAAGCAAACACACATCTTGGATGAACAAAAGAGATGTTCTCACCCAAAGTAAAATGAGTATTGATAGGTTCTTTTCACTTTAATTGCAGTAAAGCTTCTAGAAATCATATAGAAAAATACTATGAAGTGGTCCTTTTAAAATTATAGGCTGTATCTAAATGTGATGAGTTAACTCTTCTCATCATATTTTTGGGGTAAAAGATTTTGTGGGCTTTATCATGATGGAAAGAAGTATGTTTCCAGGGCTCTCCCAGCGGATCAGGCTGAGAATAACCTATCTTGTTATTCAGAAAAGCTCAGGAAGAGGTCTGCAGCCTTGAGTGTCAAATCAGCCTCATAATCCAATTTTTATAGTTTCACTTTAATCAAAAATAGAGTTAAATCTCTATCCACCTTTTTTAAATACTCTTTTTCAAATTTCTTTTGAACATATATTTTTGTAGTCCACTGCTTCCCCCCCCCCCCAATTTACCCATTTAAAAAATATAATTTGGTGATCCCCTAAGAGAAAGTGAAATTTTTGTTGAAAGTAAAGGAAATCTGCCTTGAAAGGCAGGACTTAAGAACTTACCTTTAAGTTGTCATCATGTGCCATGGCAAATATGTTTACAGCATAAACTATGTACTCTCTCAAATTTGCCTTTATCTTGTGTTCTCAGTAAGACATCAGCTCAACAGTGTGTGTGGTTTTTCTGTTTTTATTTGTTTACATTTTGTTTTTCCTCTTACTAGAGTTCTACTTTATCAGGCAGGACAAATGTCATATCCCCTGGCCCTTTCCGAAACATAATGAAAATAGACCAATTTCCAGCTACACCTTGCTGATTACTTCCTACCTACTGAGCAGGGTAACTTGTTCTGTGTAAATGTAGACTTCAGCAGTTATTGAAGAAAAAAGGCACAAAAAGATACTGTTGTGTGGCATCTATACGAAGCTGTTGATATAAAACCAGTCCTGATTGAGCCAACCTATTGAAGTCTATATGAGGTCTTTAGGGTTTCACAATTCTAATTAGAGCAGCCATCATCATAATTGCTACAATCTAGAAAATTAATGATATCTGACAAGTTAAAATGCATTTGTTTGCCTGATTTTGTAAATGCATTTTTTACTTTCTTATTTCAATGTCTTGAAATCAAATGCATTTGTTTTAAAAATCATTCCTAAAGCTGGCCCAACCTAAAATAATAAGAGTAATCACTGAGTTGAAAAAATCTTGAAAATTTATGAAAAAGAAGCAAAGTGATTAAAAGCATTTAAAGCAGCAAACAGCATAATTTCACTTAGTAGATTCCAGGAGATGATCTGTACAGTAGACCCCTTATCTGAGGAAAATATGTTCTGAGAGCCCAGTTGATGCCTGAAACCATAGATAGAACTGAACCCTGCATATACTATTTTTTCTATACATACATATCTATGATAAGGTTTAATTTATAAATTAGGCAACTTAACAATAACATCTAATTATTAACAATAATATCTAATAATACTAGAATAATTATAACAATATACAATAATAAATGTTATGTGCATACGATCTCTCTCTCTCAAAATATGTTATTGGTCTGCACTCGCCCTTCTTCTTGTGTTGATGTGAGATGATAAATCTGTGTAACCATCCCCTATCTGGCAGTTAATGGCTTGCAGTCACTTGTTTCAGGGGATCCCTTGCAAAAGTCTTTGTTTAGACTCAATGCTTTCTGGCATACTACATTGTTGTCCACTGGGACACAACTTTCACCCTCAAATTTAATGTCTTTTCTATCTTAAGTAAGCACTTACCATGTACTATGGCCATAGTTTTTGCGCTTTGAAATGTGAGGCAAAACTAGCACAAATTTATTTTTCCTTCTTCATTTTACTCTTTAGAGAACATTTGTGATTTCAATTTGGCTTAATCTTAATAAGCAATATTATTTACTATATGCAGAAAGTTCAAACCAACATATTTTGAAAAAATCATTTTTAAAAGGTCAATGTAATCAGAAAGCTCAAAAACAAGGGCCATCTGATTTGAGTGAAAACGCTAAAGAGAGAATTCATAGATCCTAAATGAAATGTTCTATAATATTTGCGACCCAATAAAAAGACTGACATATTTCTTTTCTGGGGGAAATTTATTTTATTTATTTTTGTTTATTTTTAAAATATATTTTTATTGATTTCAGAGAGGAAGGGGAGGGGAGAGAGAGATAGAAACATCAATGATGAGAGAGAATCATTGATTTGCTGCCTCCTGCCCGCCCCCTGCTGGGGATGGAGCCCGCAACCCAGGCATGTGCCCTTGACTGGAATAGAAACTGGGACCCTTCAATTTGCAGGCTGACGCTCTATCCATTGAGCCAAACCAGCTAGGGCTTTTATTTTAAATATATATGTATATATTTATTGTTGACAGTATTATAGATGACCGCCATTTTTCCTCATTTACCTCCCTTCACCCAGGCCAAGATTAACATATTCTTAACCTAAATCCATTAATACTCATTGTGAACTTGACAATGGAGAGGGTCCCTTAGTAAATATACTAAGTTTCCTACTTTCAATGTATATAATTTTATGTGGGAATATACGTATAAGTACTTTCTACCAGTAGAGTTGAGGACTACATAATATTTTTACACTAAAAATGACTTTTATGATAGAAATTAAACTTTGTCTATGCACTGAATCGATACTAGGAACATAATTGTGCTGTTTGTAATAGTCTTTGTTTGACTATATTTTAAGACAACATCAAATAACCTCACTCTCAGTTTCCTGACCTAGTCACTTCCCTAATTATTTAGAAGATATAAGCTCAATTTCAAGATACTGTAATTAATGATTTTTTAGAAAAATAGTCCCCTTGTTTCCTAGCATTGTTTGGAATAGTGTAAGTTTAATATTATAAAAAAACATGATTCACCCAACTTAAAACAAATAAATAAATAGGACCTAGTCTTCATCTAGTTTTAGGCTTTTCCTCAGCGTCAGTGAGGAAAAAGATATTTGTTTTAGTCAAGCACTATTAATCCAGGTTCTTGAGTGCTTTCCGATTCTTTTACTTTCACATATGCTATGAGAGGTAGAAAATAAGCAATTCTTTGAAAAGCCTTGTTCTATTAGCTATGCTGTCCTTTTGGATTTGTGATATGTATAACAAGAATTTTCTTTAAATATTTGAAATTAGACTTTGAGTCTTCTCAGATGCTGGCAAAAAAGTGATTCAGTTTTCACCAAAGCCTCCCTTAGGACCATTCTGAAGTCTCAGGTTATTCTGCAGGGCTGAACCTTGGGCAGGCCCTCTGGTGGTCAGTTGTCATTCATTGATGCTCAAATGCCTACTGTCACAGTGCAGTATTATAGTAGCAGTGTGCCCTGCCTGATTTGTAGACTCCAACTTAACCTTTTTGGTTCTTTCATCCTGATATTTGAGGCCTTGCCAATTGTCCAACATTCTAAGTGATACCTCTTCACCCACTAGACATGGATCCCAATCTCTGAAAACATTCTCTTGCTTCCTTCATCAAGGCATATTTTTTCATTACACAGTCTCTGAATCCCCATACACAAACCAGGTATGATCTATACAGAGAGTTTAAGCTTTTACAAAGTGAATGTGTTTCCTTGTAAAATACGCCCTGAAAAAAAAAATCCACAGGAAAAGGAATACAAAAGACAGAGCTAACCAGAGAGAACGTATCCAGATATCTCTGTTTGATACCATTTATGGAGGCAAGTACCAGGAAATAATAAATTGAGGGCCCCATCGTACACAGTAGCAACAGACCTTTCTTCCCCAAAGAAAATATAGCAGCACAGAAATAAGTTACTTAATAAAGATGTAAAGATCAAAATAGGAACAATATAATAAAAATGGTTATGGACAGCTAATATCAGTTTTGTTCCCTAAGTGTCTTTAGCTTAGATTGGCTTTATAGCTTGTCCTGGGGATTTAGATCTATAGAAAAATGCAGTTTGAGATTCATTTAGCCACCTTACAAGAAGAAGACTAGAATGCAACTAGTTCATAACATTGAAACTGCCAATCTACGTATGGGTAGATGAGCCACAAAATATTTTATTTATTCTTTGTGTTTGTGAATTTGTTTCAGCTAATAAATGTATTATTTAAAATGTCATAATTCCTATGGAAGATATCTTATTTAAGTACCTAGATTAAGGAGAAATATGCTTAGAAGCCCAGAACAATAAAAGGAGGAAGGGAAGGTGACAAAGCGAAGAAGGAAGTATGAAAAAAGTAACTAAAACACAAATATCAAACTGTCTGTAGATATATAATTTCTAAAACAAAAGAGCAAAAATGTTAAAATGAGGATGGTAAACCTAGGAAAAAGAATAGACAGTCAAGGAGGCAATGTAAAAATCAATTACTATATTCATTTTTCACTCAATAAAAAAGATAGTAAATGTTATAATAAACAAATTTCTATATGATTTTATGATAGGGAGACCATTGGGTAGAAGCATCACTAAAACAAGGAATTAATTGTAAGTTAAAGAATAATCATTTACATGTTTTTTATAGTTTCTCTTTTCCAGTGTCCATAGTTTATAGTAGATACAAATAATAAAAATGAATCCAGAAGTATAAAAATATAAACCTGCTTTGTTGTTGTTGTTGTTTTGAGCTAAATTCAGTTCTTGGATGAGTTTTATATATTCTATCTAAAGTCAGTAGGGGTGGTGAATGTCCCGCCAAACACTTATTTGGCCTCTGATTTTAAGGGGAAGCAGATGTCCATGTTAGGATTCAAGAAAAATGATTACATTTGTGAAAATATTGTAAAACTTACATAACTTATATGGCTAAACATACTGGAAGAAAACATGTAGGCATAAATTATGCCCAATGTCTTTATGTTAGAAGCAGACTACACCTAGTTATTATAAATAATGAGGAAAAAATGATAGCTGGAAAAAAATATAAGCTTCATAGGTTAGTGACATATGTGTAAAGCCTTATTGGGAGCCAAGGCAATGAAATCAGTTGACATTAAAATAGTAACAAAATATTTTTGTACTATTAAAAATTTAGCTACAATTGAAAATTATATTAACTTGTAAAACATGTATTATTTTATTCCATAAGTTCCCACTAGAGTAAAAATATTACAGGTTAGCATTTGAAGAGGCAAAAATATGTTTTAAAGATATTTGAAGGACATGCAATCTCCTTCATAAATTTATTTCTTCAAAAATCAAATTACCATATAATGAAACATTTAATTCATATATTCATTTCTTCTTCTCTCATTTTTAGAAAGAGAACAACTGACTATTATGCATTTATTTATACTTAAATAAATAACTTCTGTTATTAAAGTTAAGCACTTACATGTTATCTCTTTTATACATGTTAAAATATGATCTAATAATATAATTAAGTATAATGGGAACCTATTAGTCTAATTAACTCAATTTTTCTAAGTATAGAAATAAAGCAGTGAATGTATTGAGAATTTATTTGGAAAGATGTGAGATTAATAAAAAGGATTATTAAATTGACAAAAGACATAAATACGTAGAACAATGATAGAAGAGAAATATAACTAGTGAAAACTGCAGAAAGTCTTTAATACCACTACAAATCAAAGAAATAGAAATATAAATTAAATGGTTACCCTTGTATGTCTGTCATTGTTAAGTGGCACGTGATTGTACAGTGCTGAGAATTTTCAAATGTATCCTATCTAATAAAAGAGAAATATGGTAATTAGCGTACATCCGCTACCCTTCCCATTGGCTAATCAGCGAGATATGCAAATTAACTGCCAGCCAAGATGGCGGCCTGCAGCCAGGCAGCTTGAACCTAACATGAGGCTTGCTTGCTTCAGTGACCGAGGAAACCAACGTTCCCCGCCTGCCTTGCCGGCCTCTGAGCTTGCAGTTTGAAACATTCTTACAAATATAGAAGCTAAACAAAACCCCAGAAACCTGCTTTCAGCCCACCGGGATCTCAGAGCTGGAGTTGATACAGTGTTTCAACTATAGAACCCAAACAAACCAGATACCTGCTTTCAGCAGCAGAGGCCGCAGAGCTGGAGCCAGAGCTAAAGCTGGCCCAGAATAAAAAAAAAAGAAAAAAAGGAGCAGTTGGGAGCTTCTGTCACCCGCCAGCCTGAAAACAGCCCTCAGCCCCTCACCCAGACTGGCCAGGCACCCCAGTGGGGACCCCCACCCTGAAGGGTGTGTGATCAGCTGCAAACAGCCATCATCCTCTCACCCAGGCTGGCCAGGCACCCCAGTGGGGACCCCCACCCTGATCCAGGACACCCTTCAGGGGAAACCAGCTGGCCCCGACCTGTGCACCAGGCCTCTATCCTATATAGTAAATGGGTAATATGCCTCCCAGCACCGGGATCAGCGGAGCTGAGAGGCCTCCCAGTACCGGGATCAATGTGACAGGGGGCAGCGCCCAAACCCCCTGATCACCCTGCAGCTCTGTGTGTGACAGGGTGCGGCACCCCAACCCCCTGATCGGCCCTACGGCTCTGTGTGTGACAGGGGGCGGGGCCACAACCTCCCTATCCGCCCTGCTCTGTTCGTGACTTGGGAAGGCACCCCAACCCCCTGATCGGCCCTGCTCTGTGCGTGACAGGGGGTGGCACCACAACCTCCCCATCGACCCTGCCTTGAGTGTGACAGGGGGCGGTGCCCCAACCCCCCAATCGGCCCTACCGTGAGCGTGACTGAGGGTGACATCGCAACCTCCCAATCTGCCCTGCTCTGTGCATGACAGGGGGCGGCGCCCCACTCCCCAATTGGCCCTGCTCTGAGCCCGACCAGGGGCTGCACCTAGGGATTGAGCCTGCCCTCTGCTAGCAGGTCCTTATCTCCCAAGGGGTCCCAGACTGGGAGAGGGCACAGGCCGGGCTGAGGGACCCCCCCCTGCCCCCCGAATGCACAAATTTTTGTGCACTGGGCCTCTAGTAATATGTATAATATGGAAAAATAAATTGTCAACTAGTTATATGTGGTACTGATGCCCCCAAAATACATTATCACCTTAAAGCATCTGTCTTGATGCTAACATACATGTTAGCTTCACATACTTTATCATATATATGTATATACATCTGTATCTTATTATAAATATATGCATATGTATACACTTAAAGGAAAACTACCATATATACTGTCTTAGCCATGGAGAGAGCTTTGATTTCATCACTTACACATTACGCATAAATTAAAAACAGGTTGTGGATTTATTTATCAGGTACCCAATCACATGGATAAGAATATGACATTTGCCCTGACCGGTTTGGCTCAGTGGATAGAGCGTCGGCCTGTGGACTGAAAGGTCCCGGGTTCGATTCTGGTCAAGGGCATGTACCTTGGTTGCGGGCGCATCCCCAGTGGGGAGTGTGCAGGAAGCAGCTGGTTGATGTTTCTCTCTCAGCAATGTTTCTGGCTCTCTATCCCTCTCCCATCTTCTCTGTAAAAAATCAATAAAATATATTAAAAAAAAAGAATATGACATTTGATGGTGGTAGTTCACTAATCCACTGAGGGCATCAGATCTATGCTAATTTTAATTTGAAATGGTATTTTAATCAATTACCAATTAACTTATCAATACATTTTATTTTCTGTACTCCAAGGACACATCCCACATTTACTCTGTGGATCTGTACGTGCCGCAGCACAATATCGTATATCCCTGGGGAACAGGTGTTCCAGGTTTACACTACTTATTTTTAAAATAGTGAAACGTTGATTGATGTTTATGCCACTGTGCTGTTTATGCCTGGTTCTCGGGTCGGGTGTTCTTTCTCAGTCACAATGTGTCCTAATTAGTTTTCTTCTGGGAGGATGATAGGCTGCCCTCCAGAAGCAGTGCTCCCACTTCTGTGTAAGCCCAGGCATCAACATGAAGCCTCCCGCCCACACACACCCACACACAGGGTCTGAGAATAGCTAGGAAGTGAAGGTAAACAGGTGCACATCTGGTTACCGTGTGCTTTTTTTAAGAGTTGAACCAATTTGTTGAAGATTGATTCCATTTTCACTGTCAAATTGAAGGACATGTCCCAGAGGACTTGGCCCTGGATTCATATTACCTGCCTGTACGTTGAAGGCCTTGTGGCACGTTGATTGTCTTTCCTTTCTTTCCAACTGTAGCCTTTTGTTGTATGTGTGCAGACTTGGGTGGGAGAGCTTCGGGGCATTGCTTAAGGAAATGGCCAAGTCCAATAGACAGTTTATGGGAGTTGGGTATCAGCCAAATCTCTGAAAACATTTAAAAATTATAAAAGAGCCAATTTTTTGTGTTTTCTTCTTGGCAGAATACAGCTCAGCTGAGTGAGAACAAAACGAGAACTAGGAGTAGGAGGAGCTGCTTCAGTGAGTGAATGTGTACAGAATTAGCACAAAACAAGATCAAGTAGCATGTGAAGCCTTAGGCAGGATGTAATTCGCCTTCTCGAAGTAGTTTCTCTAATTCCAAAGCCTAGAACACAGGGAAGTTGTGTTGGGTGCACTGGGAGAGAAAGGGGTTGTGGTTACATTTAGTGGAGGGTCTTTCTGTTTTTGTTACGATGTATTATTTTTCAACTAGAGGCCTGGTGCACAAAAATTTGTGCACTGGTGGGGGCGGGGTGTCCCTCAGCCCAGCTTGCCCCCTATCACATACTGGGAGCCCTAGGGGATGTCCTACTACCTGCTCCCTGCTCCCCTTGGGGAGTGGGCCTAAGCCACAGTCTGGCCTCCCTTTGTGGGAGTCAACCAGGCGCTTCAGGGGAAGGCCACAGCCCCATCACTGCACTGTTGCAGCCACTGCCAGTCAGGGCAGCCACCAAGATGTTTTCATCAACATGGACTCCAGTCCCTTTACCATGAAAAAATCCATCCTTCCATCCTTCCATCTTCCTTCCTTCCTTCCTTCCTTCCTTCCTTCCTTCCTTCCTTCCTTCCTTCCTTCCTTCCTTCCTTCCTTCCTTCCTTCTCCTCACCTGAGGATATGTTTCCATTGATTTTTAGAGAATGTGGAGGGGAAGGGAAAGACAGAGAGAAACATCAAAGTGAGAGGAACACTTTGATTGGTTGCCTCCTGCATGAGCCCTGACCTGGGCCCGGGCCAGGGAGGAACCTGCAACCTAGGTACATGCCCTTGGTCAGAATTGAACCCAGAATCTGTGTTGGGCAGGCCGAGGTATTACCCACTGAGCCAAACCAGCTAGGGCAGGATATGACATTTCTTAACCCTCCAGCAGCAGACCTTCCTTTTTTTCTCCAGGAGTGTAGTAAAAAAACCCTAGATCACCTATTTGGACTCTCATTACCCAAGTTACTAAGAATATTACCAGTGACCACAGGGAGCTTAGCCAATCAGCAGTCAGAAAAGGTGTTTCCTCTGTAGTTCACACCAATTGCCAGTATGGCCCCTGCCAGGCCTAAAGCCTCTGGAGAGTTATTAGCCCTGGGCCGGGTCACCCCCAGCTCCCCACCGCTGCCACCATCAACGATCCCTGGCTGGCTCCTCCCCGGCCCAAGCCTAAAGCCTCTGGTTGAGGTGTTAGGCCTGGGCCTGGGCCGGCGCCCCCGCACCCCTAGCTCCCTGCCGCTGATCGCTGGCTGGCTCCCCCCCGGCCCCGGCCTAAAGCCTCAGGCTGAGGCTTTAGACCTGGACCGGGGCACCCCCAGCTCCCCGCCACCAATCACTGACTGGCTCCGACCTGGTTCCCTGCCAAAGTCGCCATGAGGATCCCTTGCTGGCTCCGTCACAGTCCAAGCCTAAAGCCTCTGGCTGAGGTGTTAGGCCTGGGCCGGGGACCCTCCCCCCATGCTCCCCACCTTTGCTGCCATCAACGATCGCTGGCTGGCTCCTCCCCGACCCAAGCCTAAAGCCTCTGGCTGAGGCGTTAGGCCTGGACCTGGGCACCCCCAGCTCCAAACCGCCACCTCTGCCATCAATGATTGCTGGCTGGCTCCGCCCCGGCCCTGGCCTAAAGCCTCTGGCCAAGGCTTTAGGCCTGGACTGGGGCACCCCCAGCTCCCTGCCCCCACCGATCGCTGGCTGGCTCCTCCCCGGTTCCCCACCAAAGCCGCCATCAATGATCGCTGGCTGGCTCCGCCCCAGTCCAAGCCTAAAGCCTCTGGCTGAGGCGTTAGGCCTGGGCCGGACCCCCCATGCTCCCCACCATCAATGATCTCTGGCTGGCTCCTCCCTGACCCAGGCCTAAGCCCTCAGGCTGAGGGTTTAGGCCTGGGCCGGGGCACCCCCAGCTCCCTGCAGCCGCCGCCATCAACAATCGCTAGCTGGCTCCTCCCCGGCCCAAGCCTAAAGCCTCTGGCCAAGGCTTTAGGCCTGGACTGGGGCACCTCCAGCAACCCGCCGCCACCGATTGCTGGCTGGCTCCGTCCCCGTTCCCCGCTGCAACTGCCATCAAAGATCCCTGGCTGGCTGGACCGGCCCAAGCCTAAAGCCTCTGGCGGAGGCTTTAGGCTTGGGCCCGAGCACCCCCAGCTTCCTGCCGCTGCTGCCATCAAGCATAGCTGGCTGGCTCCGCCTGGTTCCCCTCCGCTGTCCCCATCAATGATTGCTGGATGGCTCAGCCCAGGCCCCAGCCTAGAGCCTCAGTCTGAGGCTTGGGGCTGACATATGCAAATTAGCCGCCATCTTGGCTGTCGACTAATTTGCATATCTCGCTGATTATCCAATGAAAAGGGTAGCGGTCGTACGCCAATTACCATGTTTCTGTTTTATTAGATAGGATTGAAAACTTCAAAAGTCCTAATGGGGTATCTAATGACAATCACACCTAGCACGACTTCACATTTTCTCCATGTCCAGACATTTAAAAGAAGAAAGGAGTTTATGCCATTTTCCTTATTTTTAGGAAAAAAATATGAACATGACATGAAAAATCTTAAATAAGAAACTTATAAATCTTAGAATCCATGCAGTAAACATATTTCTGAGGATATGATAAGCTCAATACAGAGAACTTTAAAGGAACATAAAATAAAGAGCTTTACATTAAATTTGAATATTCTGAATATAATTTGAATATTATTTTTACACATATTTTAGATAGTTCTAATGAAAAATAAAAAAGAAATATAAGCATATCCTGTAACCATAATATAACAAATTATATTTATCTTATTATTTTCTCAGTGTATTTACTCGAGTCATAAATACTATATTTGTAAATAATATTTTAAAATTCTGGATTACATTTTCTGATATATATTACACAGAAATGCTCTATATAAATTAGGCAAAAAAAAAGTTATTGAATTAAAGCAGAACTTTGCTGTTATATGGTTAATGATATATTAACTATTTTAATAAAAATAATTTCTAATTTATTTTTTAATATGAAAAATTATTTGTATTGTGCAGAATTAAAAATAAGACATAATAAATTTCAGATATGAGAAAAAATAGCTGTTTAAAACATTTTCATTCTCTCTGGATTCTGTGATCTGAAAAATGCATTTGAGAGATTTAAAAAAACTCTTTCTTTTTTTGAGGGCACAAATAGTAACCTATGCTACCTTAAGTGACTTAAACTCAAGTTTCAGGACCAAATTGTTTCAAAGCAAAAATACCTTTACTCTTCTTACTGTACTCATTAGTAGATTTTGAACAAGTATTAAGTTCAAACTAGTGTTTTGCTTAAAAAAAAAAAGATGAAAAAGATAGTGGACTTGCTTTCTAAAGAGGAAGAGAATGTATAAACATTTCAAAAATTTAAAAGTTCCTATAGACATGTGACTTGTTCCTATTAATAATAGATCCATTAATTTGTTATGATTGTGAAATTTCGTAGGGAACTAAATGTGCACAAATAAACACAATACAAAACTAATAAGTGAAAAGTGCTATGAGAGTTATAAAATGTCAAGGGAAATTGGAGGAAATAATAAAATAAGCAAAAGCAAAATATTGGTGAGGGGAAAGAATGAAAATATGTAGGAACAAAACATTTGATAACGTCTAATATAAGCCAGAAAAAATATAGAGCATGTGACAAATAGTCTGAGATATAATAAAGAAACAAGATATCATAATAGGTATTTTGAGAGGAGAAATTTTCAAAGAAAATAGAAAAGTAACCATGTCAAACTTCAGATGGACTTGGGAGGACAATAGCAATAGATTCAGTTGTTCTTGTATTTGAGAATTAGAAGGGCATTATGACTTTAAGGAGAGTAAATTCAATAGTTGGTTAGGATATGTGAGACTGCAAAGCATTAAAGAATGAATACATTGTGACTAAATAAACATAGGGAAAGTAGACATCTTTTTAGAGAGGTTTCTGAATTGAAAAATAATAAAAAAAATAGCCTTGACATAATGATACACAATTAATAGATTTACAAATCAAATGTGTCAGCTCAAAACATTTTTTATTTTCATCTGACAATGCTGAACAATTCGAATAAAGTGCATATTATTAGCAGCAATGGCATTGACTTCAACATAAGTTAAAAAAATAAAGCACATTTCCCAATTCACTTTACTGTAATCATTTTAAAATATGATTTTAAAAGGATTTTTATCTAAACACATGTATATTAACTCATACTACTTTGCATTAATTTGCATCATATTTGCACTTGGCAATTTCTTTTTTATTTCACAAATATTTTTAAACTAAAAATATTGTTTCTCAGAAAATGCTATGGATTGTTAGACAATGATAAAGTATGGTATCCTTCTATTATGTCTGAAACAAGACATGTCAAGTATTGTGAGTTTAACCTTGCACAATGCACCATTTTTTTTCCATGCAGCACCAGAAACAACACATCACGAGTCATGCCTAGCACTCATTTAAATGAGACCTCGGAGTCACACTGCATGTTACAAATATCTGGGAGCTGTGTGATTAGTTAACATCTTGTGCATAACCCTTAAAATTATAGCAAGTTCTCAGGAGATAATTAGCTTACTCTGTTTCTATAATAAAATGAACTATGTTTTAGCAATGACTCTTAGGAATAGTAGCAGGAAAATGCCTTCAAATCAGATAAATTGAAGAATCACAAAACATTAAAATGGAAGAAATATTTTTGTTAATAAATTATAAATTATGGCAAAAATGTTTTGTTAATAATTATAACACTTATTCACATATTTTAAATCCTTTAAAAAATATCATAATGAATATTTTCTTTTCCTGATACAGCTGGATTCTAAGGCAGTGGAGAAGCGAGCTGCTGAATATAAAGCAATTCATATTTGACTCCACTACAGTATCTTTTGCTTCAGGATGAGAAAGCTAAGAAATATATAAGAACTTAAATTCTTCTCTATGTAGAATTCTATGTAGAACAGAAACCTCCAAGCTGAATGGTGCTTTACTTTCACAAAAGAGTGTGATTCCAATTAGAATGAAGTAGTCATTTCCAGAGACAACGTGCTTCAGGTTCCACTCCATTGCTACATCTTGAGAGTGAGACAGATACAGTGTTGTCATAAGAATTGGAACAATACTGGAAAGGGGAAAGAAGATAGTTAGCTATTCACCTGGCATTCTTCTAACCAACATCTTATGTGGTTGCTTTGGAACTTGAACATCTCATGACACACAGCAAGAACAAGAGTAATGCAAAAGGCAAACCAATAAACAAAAAAGTAAATGTCACATATCATACAGATATATATTAGAGGCATATGAGGCTTAGAGGAAACATTTGTGCAAATCTGCTTGAGTTTTGTGAGTCTAGAAAAATGTGTGACTTTTTCCCAATCACAGGGTAAATCCTTTAAAGAAAAGAGGAGGTTTGATAAAAAAAAAAATAAGTATAAATTAAAGGCTCAGTACCATGCTTCCCAGTTCAGTTTCCTATTTTTAAGTAACGAGAATTCATCATAGCATCTTTTAGCATTAGAAGGTGAATAATATTTACACTTAATGGCATAACACACTTAATAGTGTGAGATTTATTCACAACAAACAAGCCACTAGACAGCACTAACCTAAGGGCTCAAGTTAAATCAGAAATCAAGATACCATATAGTCTAGTTGCAAAATTTTCACTCAGTCCTGGCTTATGTGGCTCAGTTTATTGGGCATTGTCCTATGCAGAGAATAGTTGCTGGTTCGATTTCCAAATTTATGAGTGATGGAAGTAAAGCACAGAAATAAGAAAAATTATGACTTGAGTTGAAATTAACTCAAGAGTGTTTGTTACACTAAGTGATTGACTCACTTTTAGGTTGTTTCTAATAGTTTTAATGATATCAGCCACTAACTGGGCTACATTTAACAATATTTATACCCATTGTTTACAATGAAAGGACAAGCCTCTGTTAAGTCTTTAATGAATAAAAAATGCTACAAATTACACACATACGTATTGACAGAGACTTGGATTTAATTTGGTTTATGCCATTTACTGTCTTGTGAATGTCTCTTATTAAAATGATGGAGCTCAATAGTTTGTGCATAGCTCATTACTTTCATTCTGAGAAGAATAGTAGAATTCCCGAAATAAGTGTTTCATTATATATGGACATTCAATGTGTCTAATATAAAACCTTATAATATTGCCTAAAAACTTACTTGATTATAAAAAAAATTTATTGATCGGTTAAACTGATTGATCATATATTACCTTTCCCCAAACATGGTCCATGGTTTGATGTATCAGGCCTATGTATTGCCATTCTATGTTAAGGTGTAAGTTTGTTAAGATATGTCTGAAATGCTATAAAAATAGAAACAGTAATACATGAAAGAAAAAATGTACTCAATTATAATAGTTGGCCTCTTCCCTAGCATTTGAAGTTCAAGTCTGATATACAACTCTATTAAAATATTTAGTTCATCATGTTTAGAGTGTATTGCTATACTGTCACCTCATTTATGATTTAATATGAAGATTTCTATGCATCAATACATATTCATTGAATTGTACTGATATTTTTATCAATACATATTCTTATGAAACTAAAAATGTGGCAATGCAATTCATGTGTTTGACCTATGCCTTTGTTAAAAAATGCATATTTGCTGATTTTTGTTTTGTTATGGCTAATCATATATACAGGGGAGAGCAAAACTAGGTTTACATTTGTTTGAATGGGAAATAATGCAATAATTAATAAATAATAGTAGAAGAATAAACTTCTTTGCATACTCACAATTGTAAACCTGCTTTTGCCCACCCCTGTATTTTTAAAACCAGACACAAAGTTCAGACACTTAGGAATTTATTCTCTTCTCAGACCTCATACTTTATAGAATAGCACCTTAAGCTCTTATTTTTTTATAATCTCCTTTTTTAAACATAATTTTAAAATGATACTTATAATCAATATCTGTTTTTATTTTGTTTTCTTAAATTACATTTCATAGAAAACTGCATATAAAATTAGTGGGCTTCAGATTAAATAAATATCTTTAGAAGATGATGAAAAATGTGTAGACTTAGTCATAAAAATACACCAAACATCTATAAAGAAGTACTCCTGTTTCAATTTTGTCATTTCATCACAGACAGTTGAGTTCACAATGAATTAAAATGACAGACTCAAGTCAATCTTTTATTTAAAGCGAAGGCCTCATTCCTTGTATTGTTAGGTTCAATGACTAATAAGCACTATGCCTCTACATCATATCTTACTTTTCTCTCATTTACTCTGTTCAACTTATATTTTATTATTAGGAATTTCAAGTAAAATTTTCACTAGACTTGAAAGTTCTTACATACGGCTATCCTATGGGGCAGAGTGCACAGTTTCCAGTACCTCTGCTTTGCTCAAAGCCTGTGCTGAAATATTTTTGTTTCATTTCAAGGTGAAGGGATTACTAGTGGGGTTCCCCAGACAGAAAATGAATGGTAAGGAAGATTGCTTTTCTCAAAAGGAGAATCGCAGATCTTCCCAGAGTCCAAGGAAAAGGGGTCAAGTTTCCAGGTCACATATGTAAATTATTCATTTTTCTCCTCTTAAACCTCCAACTTTTCCAATCATCAATTTTCCCCAATAAGTTATCAAATTTCAAGATAGCCTTTACTTCCCAAAGCTGCTCTTACACATTATTTGTAAACATTTCCATATACTTTGCATCACTGAGCCATTTTCACAACCCCCTGCCCCACCCCCAGGACAAACGTATCATTTTTCCATCTCTAAGTGGCCGTAAGAAGAAACACAGATTGACAAAGTCTATTATAATCCGGAATAGCACCAGACAGAAGTAGAAAGAGGGACACCACCCCTTTTTGTTAAAACAGCAACAAATCAAATTCATTAAGAAAAATAATATAAAAAAGTACATGCTCATAAGTAATATATTCATATGCAAACATTATGCAAATGACTTACCAGTAAATAATGTCCAGTTCTATCACTGATCATTTTGTATTTCTTTCCTGTGATTCTGTCTGGGAAATGAATTTAAATTCATTATGTCTTTGAATATATTCCACCCTGTAATCATCTTCAATGAAGAAGGAGAAGAATTTGCCCTTTTGTCAGTTTTTGTCTTGACCATGCGACATTTCTTCACTAAAAGGCCTTTGTTGAAGAAAGGATTGGGTGACCTTATGTAATTAGAATCCCTTAGTACATGCCTAAAGCAAAGCAGAGCCTATATGGAGGAAATATCCATGTATGACATTCCTAGGGAAATGCATCAGCTTGTTTTCAAACACATCTCGATATATTTGTGGTGAAGCCCATTCAGAGAAGCACCATTGACCCTTAGTTTCTAGAGCTACCAAACCAGTCTAATGGCTTTTCATCATTCATTCTTCAGCCTGAGCTGAGGAAGTTGTTTAACTTTTTTGTCTTTCGGCTTGGGGCATGCGTTAGATAGTCGTCTCCCTCCTCCATTTTTATTCTTAACATTTTAAAATAATGTTGTTTGGTGTATTAAGAAAATAGACTTTTGGAGGAACTGGGAAACTTACCCAAATCTGTCAGCATAATTCTGAAGCATTGAGAAAAATATTATAGTCATACCTTGTGGTTTAGCATATGTAGCTAAAATATATGGGTAATTGCTTTTTAAATATTCATTAGAGTATGGGTTGTATATTTGTCTAGATTAATAGAAAAATTATGTATGTTAATCTTTTGTCTTTCCCATAATCAACTAAACTTCTATCAGTGATCTACTTACGTTAAATTATTGAAGAAAGCAGGCCCAGAGATTTATTCAGCATGTGAACATACCAATAACAACAATAAACACTTGGGATTTACTGAGCATTTTCTATATTCCAGATTGTGCTAAATGCTTTCTAAAACTACCCCTTTCATTTTATCTTAGCAATGGTTAAATTAATTAGGTTGTATATTTACCCATTTCTCTGAAGAAAAAACAGTTACAGCTATAAAATAATTTTTTCAAGATCATATTGATATAGTCAGTGTAGTGATTAAATATTTTTTTTAGTGGGTGGGAACAAAATTTCTGATCAGTAGATTTTATGGACTAAAGTAAGAATAATTTAATACATATTCAAATTAAAGTATTGCACAAACACATTTACACAACACAGTAGAAATGCCTGGATGTTTGGTACAAAACTTTAGAAAACATTGTAGTATTATATTTTAAAATTGAACATTCATCTGCAGTATGCAGCAAATCCATTTATATTTATGTACCTTAGGGAAATTGCATTTGTGCATGAGAATATGATATAATGTTCATACCAGTACTTGTCAAAATAAAGAATTATTTAAAAAACCTCAAATTTCCACCAAAAATAATGAAAAAATGAACTGTGGTACATGTCCACAATGAAATTTTATACAGCAGTATAAATGAATAAACTCTATCTACATGTGATCACAAAGAGTTTAGATCGATAATATTGGTAGAAGATAATCCAAGACTAATAAATTATGATACCATTTTAAATACTCCTTGATAGTTATATATCATTATGTATATTATACACTAAGTAAAGGGAATAATAAATAAGGTCAAAATAGTGGCTACCCTTAGCTGAAGGCAGGGTGATGGGATATGGGAAAACTGTATAGGGAGATGCATTCTTATCTATAACTATATAGCTTTTAGACAAATCTTAAATTCAGGGTGATTATTATATTTTTGTGATTCATAATATTGCACCTATCCTTTCTTTGATTTTTGTTTTATTGATTTTAGAGAGAAAAGAAAAGTGGAGAGAGAGAGAGAGAGAGAGAGAGAGAGAGAGAGAGAGAGAGAAACATCAAATTGTTGTTCTACTTATGCATTCATTGGTTGATCCTTGTATGTGCCCTGATCAAAGATCAAACCCCAAAACCTGGCATATGGGGACAGTGCTTTAATCAACCACGCTATCCAGCCAGGGCTGCATTTATTCTTGTTATGAATCAACTATGATATTGTGGGAGGTGAGTATGAGCCAGAATGCAAAAATTCTATAATTTGTATGGAGGAAATGTCAATAAACATTTTTGGAGTAAAAGAGAGGAAATGTAAAGAATCAGGGACTTGTCCTGATATATATTAAAAAATATCATAAAGCTTCTGAAATTAAAAGTTTAATATATTAATAAAGAAATAAGTAGATAAGAGAACTAGAATAGAGATGTCAGAAGCAGTTAGATGTAGATGGGAATTTAATATATAATGAGTTTTGCAAGTAAATCTAGTGATTTATGCATGGGATAAATGATGTTGAAAACTTATCTATTTAAAAGAATATAACATTAGATTACTATATCTGATATATTTTTTGAAAAATTTCCAATAGATTAAAACTATAAATATAAAAATGAAAACTATAAAGGCTAGGAATAAACAAAAGTAATATTTTTATGATCTCCATGTGGAAAAGTTCTAAGAAAAGCTAGAAATTTAGCAGCTATTAGAGAAAATAAAAGGATTGATCATGCAACATTTTTAAAATACATCTATTAAAAAAAGAGAAGCTAGGGATGCAGTAAAAAATAAGCTTAAACAAATACTTTTATTTTTAGACATTAAACAAGTTGCAGTAAATCTTTCTCCTGAAACTTAAAAATAATGGCTATTTAAATTTAGTGAATTTATTTCTATTACTACAAACGTGTGTTGATCTTATTAATTAAAAGGAATTTTATTTCAAAGAATGAAGCATTTTTAGTATTGAGAGGGAGCATTTTTGAATATACCACTTTTATTGGTTAGAATGCTGTTAACTGAATTTTCATAAATTTAATCCAGCGAGGTGTTAGAGTAGTTTTACAAAGATATGTACGAATTATCCCTATCTGGGCACCAATTAGGTCTTTTCAACAAATAGCCATTGTAAAGAACGGGTCCCTGAAGAATTAGTCAGTCATAAAAGGGACCAAATTCTAGCTAATAATTACCTGCAAAATTAGGGCTAGTGTAAGAAAATGGGGAGGGTCATTTCAGATTAGGACTAGAAAAACAAAAGTTTTCAACCCCAAATTTCTACTTGATTTTGGAGGGGCAGCATGAAAATAGTGTAGACAATGGCACCATCAGTTCAAGCTGTGCTCTTACAAGGAATACCCAAATTTCTAACACCTTGTTTGTCACAAGTCATCTGTTTAAGAATTAGAATCGAAGTGTTTTACTGACAATGATTTTGCTGTTGTAAATTAATGATCAAAGTGATTTATTATTCAGTTGTTCAACTGCTGCTTTCTTTCTGTTGATCTTTGTTTTTCTGCTTAATTTCTATAAATTACTGTATAGTTTCCCATAAGGTATAATTAAGCAGAATTGCTTAAGTTTTAATTATTGTGTATTATAGATGTTGAAAGCAACATTAGCACTTGGCTTTTAAAAATGTGATCGTATATTTATAAGAGAGCATTTATAAACACATTTACATATAGTTAAGATGAAAAAGGTATTTGAATTGTAGTCATTAGCATTTCTTCAAACATATGGCAGAGCAGCGGAGGCCATGGGCCATGCCTTCATTAACCGAACACTGTTTCATCAGTGTCTCAGCTTCCTGCTGTGCCACCCCGTGGCGTCCCCTTCTGTCCCCGAGGTTTCAGTGACAAGGGACAATATGTCCCCAAGGTGAAAATCTGGAAAATATAGCAGATTAGCCCTTAGAGAAGTTCTTATGATTATTTAATCGTACTTAGAGAATAAACACACAGCACCATTACACTGGTTTCGACGCTTTCCTGTCAGTCTCCATTTCTCAGTTGCAGTGGTTGAGACTGCAATGCACAGGGAACACAGTAAGGGACAATGTGACGTGCTTTTGCTGCCATTAGAAGGCTGACCTGCTTCAAATTTACTTGCCTGATGGTCAAGGCCGATGTGGGTACTTACAAGTATCGTTGGTTCACTATAATTTGCTGAGTAGAATGTATTTCAGATGACAGGTCAAGGTAAAACTTTCCTTAATAGTGTCACATAGGACAATTTTACTTGATTCTCTATAAAAAATTAGGAAATTAATAAAACCTTGTCTTATAAATGTCATGATTATGTTTTCTATGTACGTTTCTCTGGCACATAGAGAGCAGTAAATAAATCTGAGAGACACAGGCATCTGTCTCCTGGTATGAGCCACGTTCATGTTGCACCTGCTGAGCACCTCACTTTATTAGCACCTGTAATATTTCTGATTATAGAATATACACATATGTATCGTTTTTATTAGCTTTTCATTTGAGATTTAAAATTTTAATAAGCTCTGATGACACTTGAAAAATATATATATGTGAATATTTTGACCATATGTTTATATTATTAAGCAATTGTCATTAGTTTTCAATAGTTGGGAACATAAAATCTCAGAAAATTATCCTATTTCCCCTTTAATGAATATTCTTATTATTCTACTTAGGACATTCTTAGGGGAAATGAAGTAGTAGGAATAAATGGAATCATTCTGAGGTTTCCCAAAGAAAGGGAAAGAAATATTGATCCTCTACTTCTGATTATACAGGTTTTTAGGATTAGATTAGTAGCAATCTAATCTTAAATTCTGGAAACTTTCCAGTGTTACTTAAACTAATAGTCCTATCAAAAATACTGCTAATGGCATGAGCAGATTCCAATTGTATGCAAGACATGTGTGGACATTCAATGGAATAGCAATTTCTTACAAGAAATTGTCACATTATAAAAGAAATTATTGTCTTGCTATTTTTTTCTTTCACATTCTCCTATACAATACTATATATTATAATACATATTTTGAATTTTCCTTTAGATCTGTAAAATGTCTTCCTTACTGTTCTGGTCATTGAATTTAATTTAATTTTAAGGCAGCATATTATACTATAGAGAAAACAAAAGAAATATAAAAACAAGGAATACAACACAATCCCTTTCTTCAAAGAGGTTTTGCTCTTCTGTTAGATGCTAAACCAAATATGTAAGTCTTTGTTCACAGAAGTCAGATGATAACACTTCACTTTCTTGTGTCTAGTATAGTAGCTAAAGCACAAAATGAAACCAAACGGCTTGAGAGGGAGAGGAAGAGAGAGATAGAAACATCAATGATGAGAGAGAATCATTGATCAGCTGCCTCCTGCATGCCCCTACTGGGGATTGAACCTGGAACCAGGGTATGTGCCCTTGACCAGAATCAAACCCGGGATCCTTCAGTCTGCAAACTGATGCTCTATCCTCTGAGCCAGACTGGCTAGGGTGAAGCCAAATTGCTTCACTTTGAAACCCAGCTCTACCACAAACCAGGTTTGAGACCTTGAGCAAGATATTTAAGGGTCTTGCGCCTCAGTTTTCTCACAGAAACATTGTTAGCTCCCACCTCATTCCTTTGTTCAGAGCATTGAATGAATAAATTAACTTTTGTAATGTCCAGAAGACTGCTTGGAACATACTAAAC
Source organism: Myotis daubentonii (assembly GCF_963259705.1). NCBI lineage: Eukaryota > Metazoa > Chordata > Mammalia > Chiroptera > Vespertilionidae > Myotis > Myotis daubentonii. The sequence goes on from NC_081849.1 coordinate 55,212,987, forward strand.
GCTTTATCATTTCAAAGCTCATTCTTCCATTAAAAAAAATCTTCCTGTATCATTACTTTCCCTCCAGCCCCCCAACTAGGCAACCCAGTTTTGACCCTATCTTTCTCCTCTTTCTCCAAACCAAGGTTTTGATGGAAGCCACTTAATGGCTGCAGGCAATGTGAGGAAGAAGAAATGTACTAAGATAGAATGAAAAGTATAGTAATAGATGCTCCGTAGGCAACAACAAATTCCAGAAGCTAGGAGCAAGTAGGAGAAGTCATTTAGAGTCATCAATTGAGAACTTCATGAAGGTGAACTTTTGACACAGCAAACGCCACCAAGTCCCCTTTCACTGGCATAATCGTTGGTATCCTCTGTGAAAGTACAAGAAGTTAGCACTAAGGCGGTTCCATCTGCATATTTGAACAAAGGTGAGGATAAAGAAAATATAAACAACCAATGGGCATATGATATTAACTGCCAGTGTTCCAAAGTATGCTCAATGGTACTGTTAATACTTTCCAGAATATGTTTAAATGAAACATTAATTAAATGTAATATATAGGATGAATGATGAATCAGTAAGATAGAGTATCAAATCATATAAATACATTTGCTTTGGGGAATTCCCTTTTGGACCCTTTTATTTTTCATCATCTCATAGCATATCACAAGTCCCCAGAAATATGCCATGCTAATATTGCCAACTGAGTTCTTGCAAGCAGAGATGACATCAGCCATCTGTCACACAGTACTGATGCTCAGAAGCAAAGCCAACTATAGAGAAAATAACTACCTTTCATATCGATTAGCTAAATATTTATGTTGAGAATGAAATGATTAAAATCTCACTATTCAGGCTAATTACCCTAAGTGAATATTTGCCTCCAAGTAAATGACATACCACCAATGTATTTGCCTTATTACTTCCTAAAACCAAATTTTATTGTGCACATGTGTAGAGCATGAGGGACCTGTGCTAGACTTTGCAAGGTGTTGCAATACACTAGGGTAGCAATCTTTCAGCCTGCAGGTGTGTCTCTTGCTGCCTGGGAAGATTCGATCTCTACACTGTGCTGCATTGGCATCCAGATGGCTGTTCTCTGGTTTTATTTTAAGTTACTCAGTCTCTTGAAGTCTGATATTTTGGAGTTGGTCATTGCAGGGTTGAATAGTCCATGTTCCCTAACTCTGACTTCAGGTTGAAGCATTTATTTTTCTAGACGTGCTTATTTCAAGATAGGCTTAATAGCTACATGGCTTGATTATAGTAGATGCGTGCATTATTTTCTAAATTGGGTAATCCTACTCAAAGACTTGAGAAGGTTTTCTAAATTCACTGCTGTTGTGGTTACACTGAGTCATCCAGTGTCCATTAGAGAAGACATTGCTGACTGCTATGTCACCTTTTATAGAACACAGATATATATCAGGGGACAGAATTTGTTTTATAGTACATGGGGAAATTAGCAATTTCATAATAATGTTATTGTGTATTTTTCTCTTGGAAATTAAGTGAAATTCAGTGTTTTATGATTAGATTAAGCAGTAAAAGGTGTTTTGAGCCCTTTCCAGTTGACTTAAAGGTCCCGGTATAGAATGCTTCTGTAAACTCAGCTATTTCCACTTAGCTTGGCTTGAAACAGTATCATTTTCTAAAATAAATGAAACATGATGATCCAAAAATATTTTAGGAAAGTCTTAAGCTTTTTATAGTAACCAAAGTCAAAGGGTTATGTGACCAATATAAAAGATCAATTACACTTAAGTCACTCTGGGTAGCTAATCTGTATAGTTTTCAGGGGAACTCCAAATACAATTGAATTAAATAAACACTTATGTAATCTACTGTTTCTTTTAAGCATTCAATTCTTCTGATGTATGAAAAATGTGAGTAAAAGGATCACCTTCTTAAATATTTGTCTCAGTCACTAAACATTTCATTGAAAAATTGAATGAAGACCTGCTTAGATATATTTGAAAAATCAATTTTATGAAATATATCATTTTGCCGAGCAGGATGCTACTAATTATTATAAGAAGGGCATTAACCTATCATAAAATATATTTGCAAACTATATATTTAAGAATTACTTTGTTCCTTTTTTTCATGATCTTCCATGATTCTACTAGTGTCATACAAAGAAAAGAAGGGAAGTACAATGCATTATAAATAAAGACATTAAAATGGTATATATAGCAGGAAAAAAATTGAAACATATCACATTATTATAGTTTTCACTGTTGGGTTATAAAGCATTGACATTTTAAAAAACTTTTCTTTTATACATTGACCAAATTTTCAGAATAAGCATGTTTAATTTTATTAAAAATATTACAATGTTGGTTACTTAAATTTTTTCCAGAATTTACTAATAAAATCTTACTTAAATAACCATTTTTCTATTTCTTTATTTTGAATTATCTATTTTTTCAAATAAACATCCAATAAATTTTGATATAGATCTGCAAGAATTTACAGCATAGGATGTATTTTAAAAGACATTAGACATTTTTAGAAGAAGGAGAGAGCGAGAAAGAGAGAGAGGCTACTGGAATCTAAAATAAAAAAAAGAAGTAAATACTACCAAGAGCATTCCTTCTTTTTTAGACAATTTTTTTTTATTGTTTTCAGAGAGGAAGGGAGAGGGAGAGAAAGATTGAAACATCAATGATGAGAGAGAATCACTGATCAGCTGCCTACTGCACACCCCCTACTGAGAATTGAGCTGCAATCCAGGCTTGTGCCCCCTGCAGGAATTGAATTATGACCTTCTAGTAAGTTCATACATCGATGCTCAACCACTGAACCACACTGGCCAGGCAAGCATTTCTTCTTTTTTAAGTTAAATTTATTGGCTAGAATTGGTTAATAACATATAAGTTTCAGGTATTCAATTTTAGAGTGCATCATTTGTATATTGCATTGTATGCTCACCAACCAAAGCTTAGCCTCTTTCAGTCACCCTATATATGACCCTCTTTACCATTTTCCTCCTCCCATCACCCTCTTCCCCTCTGGTAACCACCATACTGTTGTCTGTGTCTATGAATTTGTTGCTTTTTTTGGTTGTTGCTCATTTGTTGCTTTCTGTTTTATATTCTACATATGAGTTAAATCATATAGTTCTTATCTTTTTCCATTTGACTTATTTCACTTAGAATTCTCCAAAATTCATCCATGTTTTTGCAAAGGGCAATATTTCATCATTTTTTATGTGTGTTTCTTTCATGTCTTGGCCACTGTTAGTAGTGCTGCAATGAGCATAGGAGTACCTATATCTTTACAAATACATGTTTTAAAATTTTATAGTAGATACCCAGAAAAGCAATTGATGAGTCATATGGTAGCTCTATTTTTAATATTTTGAGGAACTTCTATATTGTTTTTTATGCATGTGGCTCACCAATTTACATCCACAGCAGCAGTGAATAGGGTTCCTTTTTCTTCACAATCCCTCTAACCCTTGTTATTACTTCTCTTGTTGATAATTGACATTCTAACAGGTGTGTGGTGACATCTCATTATGGCTTTGATTTACATTTTCCTTGTAGCTAGTGGAATTGATCATCTTTCCATATATCTGTTGTTCATCTATATGTTTTCTTGGGACAAATGTTCAAGTCTTCTGCCCATTTTATAATGAGATTGTTTGAGGATTTTTATTGTTGAGTTGTATATGTTCTTTATATATTTTGGATATTAGTCCCTTAGATATATCATTTTTAAATATCTTTTCAATTAAGTAGGTTCTCTTTTTGTTTTGTTGATGGTTTATTGTGCTGTGCAGAAGCTTTTTAGTTTGATGTAGTCCCAATAATTTATTTTTATTTTACTTCCCTCGTCTTTGTGATCAAGTTCACAAAAGCCCCCCTGAGACCAAGGTCCTTAAATTTAGGACCCATGTTTCCTTCCATATATTTTGTCATTTCAGATTTTGTCTTTAATCCATTTTGAGTTAATTTTTGTGGATGATGTCAGATAGCATTCTAGTTTCATTCTTTTCAATATGGTTTTACAATTTTCCCAACACAATTTATTAAAGGATCAAGAGCCTTTCTTTCTGTAAATAAATAGTAAATTTAGCTCAAGAGCTGAAAGTTAAGGTAGTTAGAGATATAATCATCTTATTTAATTGTTGTTTTCTCCCATAAGTAAGGAAACATTTTTGTCTATATATATAAACCCTTTCTGGAATCAATCTCAGGTAAGAATTATTAAATCCTTATAAGAGAGGCGATCAAGTAGAACACATTCCATAAAAAATAAAACAGATACAAAAAAAAAACAACAACAGTGAAATGCTGTCTTTAACCTCATGACACTGAATTTCTCTTCAGGGCACTAAGATAACAGAGTCCTAGACGTTTACTTTGAAATGACTTAAGAATATGAAGAAAAAGTTTGGGAAGGCCAGATATTTTTCCTATAGTGTGTCTTTGTCATCATTGTTTTAAGTCAGTTATCAGCTTATGATCTGTTTGTCACTGATTTATATTTCAAGTAACTTTAAAATAAACAGTTTATCTCTCTTGGTTAAAATGATTGTTACATGTTTTAAATATTATATGTGGCCTGGTTTTGACTCTAGGTTGCCATCGACAACCCTGTGCAATAACATACCTTCATTGTGACTCTATAAAATAGTGTCATTTATTCATTCATTCAACACATATTTATTGATTATTACACCTGTTGAGACAGGATGGGTTATGCTGTGGTCATAAACTCCCTAACTCTTAGTGGCTGTACACCACAAGTTTACTTTCCTGTCTTGCAAATCCGTCTGGGTTTGGGCAGTTATCCAGCACAGCTGTCCTCCATGTGTACACTCAGCATTCCAGGCTGCTTCAAACTTTTGGCACCTCCACATGAACATGAGCCTCAAAGATCTTCACGCAAGGAGGAAAAAGAGAGCTGAAGAGGAAAGAATCGACAGAATCTTCACTCGTGTTTCTTTGACAAAGCATGTGCTATGTCCACCTCTATCTAGTAAATCCCCCGTGTGGCAAACAACAGACTGGCTCTCATTGGGCAGTAAAGTTCTCACCACAATCGCTCTAAAGGTATTAGATGCTGATCTTAATTTAACAGATAGAGCAGTGAACAGAAAAGTCGAACTCTTTGTGCCTCATGGATCTTAAGTTGTAGTAATGGTGATGTGGGCAGGACTATCTACACTAATAAAAGAGAAAAATGGTAATTGGCGTACGACGCTACCCTTTTCATTGGCTAATCAGGGCTATATGCAAATTAACTGCCAACTAAGATTGGCAGTTAACTGCCAACAAGATGGTGGTTAATTTGCATATGTAGGCACAATGCAGGGAGGCAAAAGGGAAAGCAGGAAGAAGCACCCTACCACTGACAGTGATCAGAAACCCAGGGGAGATCTAAGAGCTGGGGGGCAGGGCAAAGGCGGCCCTTGATCAGAGAATCAGGTGCCTTTGCCGCCCTGGCCAGTGATAGCAGGAAGTAGGGGTGGAGCCAGCGATGGGAGCTGGGCACGGTCGAAGCTGGCAGTCCCGGGAGCTAGGGGTCCCTTGCCTGAGCCTAAAGCGGATCCCACGATCGTGGGGCCGCTGCAGCTGCGGGTCCCCGCTGCCCGGGCCGGACGCCTAGGCCAGAGGCGTTAGGCTGGGGCAGGGGTGGAGCCTGCCACCTCGGGGAGCTGGGGGTCCCCTGCCCAGGCCTGACACCTCTGCCGGAGGCCTCAGGCCTGGTCAAGGGGCTGATCCGGTGATTGGTGATCGGAGGGTGATGAGGGTCAACTCCTCTGGCCGAGGCATCAGGCTTGGGCGGGGGGTGGAGCAAGCGATCAGAGGGAGATGGGGGTCCCCTTGCCCAGGCATGATTCCTGGGCCAGAGGCCTCAGGCCTCTGATTGGGGGGAGATGGGGGTCCCCTGTCTAAGCCTGACACCTCTGGCGGAGGCGTCAGGCCTGGGCAAGTGGCCGATCAGAGGGTGATGGGGGTCTATGCCTCTGGCCAAGGCATCAGGCCTGGGCAAGGGCGGAGCCAGCAATCGGAGGGGTCTGGGGGCCCCCTGCCCAGGCCTGACGCCTCTGTAAGAGACGTCAGACCTGTGCAAGGGGCCGATCCTGCGATTGGAGGGTGATGGGGGTCAACGCCTGAGGGCTCCCAGTATGTGAGAGGGGGCAGGCTGAGCTGAGGGACACTCCCCCCCACACACACACACCTAGTGCACGAATTTCGTGCACCGGGCCCCTAGTATATACAATAAACAAGTAGAAATCTATAATACATCACAGAATTCTAAATGATGTAAAGAAGAGATATATGGTCTTAACAGGGGTGGCATGTAAAAGAATGAAAGTGGCAAAGGTGCTTATATTTTCCTTTCTATAGTTGAAAGGCATGGAAAACTGTTCTAAGGTGGTATTGCAATACGGACCTAAAGTAAGTAAGGCAGAAAACTGCAGACATTTGGGAGAATGAATAGCAAATAAGTAGCTAAGACTGTAGCTTAGCATATCAAGGAGCAACTTGGGTAGAAATGAATGAGTGAACAAATAAGAAATGAGGTAAGGGTGGCAGTGGGAGGTGAGATCATGTATAGCTTTCGAGGCCTTGGTAAAGCACATTGCTTTTCCTTTGAGTACTACTGAGAATTTGAGCAGAGAAATTACATGATTTGAATTAAATTTAAAAGGGATCACTCTTGTGTGGAGTATAGATGTTGGCAGCACAGTAGAAATGGGAATAAGAAGCTTTTAATAAGGTAAGTAAAAAGTGATGGTTGCCGAAACTGGTTTGGCTCAGTGGATAGAGCATCGGCCTGCGGACTGAAGGGTCCCAGGTTCGCTTCCGGTCAGGGGCATGTACCTGGGTTGCAGGCATATCCCCAGTAGGAGATGTGCAGGAGGCAGCTGATTGATGTTTCTCTCTTATCGATGTTTCTAACTCTCTCTCTCCCTTCCTCTCTGTAAAAAATCAATAAAAAATATATTTAAAAACATTTATTTGAATGGATTAGAAAACTGTGGTATATCTACACGATGGAATACTATGCTGCTCTAAAAAGGAAGGAACTCTTACCATTTGCAACGTCATGGATGGAACTGGAGAGCATTATGCTAAGTGAAATAAGCCAGTCAATGAAGGAAAATTGCCACATGATCTCACTCATTCATGGATAATAGAGACCATTATAAACTTTTGAACAATAATAGATATAGAGGCAGAGCTGCCTCAGATTGTCAAACTGCAGCGGGAAGGCTAGGGAGGGTTGGGGGGCAGGAGGTAGGGGGGGTAAGAGATCAACTAAAGGACTTGTATGCATGCATATAAGCATAACCAATGGATGTAAGACACTGGGGGATAGGGGAGGCTAAGGGACTGTCTAGGGTGGGGGGATAAAATGGACACATATGTAATACCCTTTGTAATACTTTAAGCAATAAATAAAAAATAATAATAAAATTTAAAAAAAGTGATGGTGACATATTCTAATATGTGTGGTGGAGGTGACTGTTGGGCAGTGGACTAATTCTGAATTTATTTAGAAGCTACTGATCTCAAAATTTCCAAATGCATCAGGATGCTCAAGTAAGAGAATAATGAAAAATGATTCCAAGTTGTGTGATAAGAGAAACTGGAAAAGTGGAACTGTCTTTCATTGAGATGAAGAAGCCTACAAAAGTAGATTATGAGGGTTGGAAAGGAAACGTTTCTTATTGGACATGAGCTGTTTGAAATGCCTACTAACTATATATGTAAAGATGTTGAGTAAGTTGCTAGATTCACAAGTCTGAAGTTAAAATGAAAGGTCTATGGGAATCACCAGCATTTCAAATATATTTAAAGCCAGGAGACTGAATAAGGTTATCTAAGAAGTGATTGAAAATAGAGAAAATATTTGATAAGTAAGGCTTCTTATACTTCAATGTATACCGGTATAAGAAGAAATTCTTTTGCAGGGGGGAGAGTAAGAAAGGATATGAATAGACAGTAATGCCTGGAAAGATATTTCAAGGAGGTTGCGATTAACTGTGCTAAATGCTGGATAACTCAAATATAGGCAAACAGTGAAGTCATCAGTAATAATGGCCAGATTATAAATATTCTTATGGCAATAAATTACATGTTACATGCAAATCACTGTCTAGCATTTAGTAAGCAAGAATTCAATAAATGCTTATCATTATTACTATCTTGAGGCTGGTCTTACTGAATTCTGCTTTGAAAATTTACTCTCATACTATGATTGATCCTACTGACATTCAATGGAATGAGACTCATAGAACTAAATAGGGAGAATGCCAATTTCAGCACATTATTTTCAATTGGTGCAAGTACATTGAAGGAGAAGAGATGTTATGATTTTACATAGAGGACAGATTTTACATGCCCTACCAAAAAAAAAAAAAAAAAGCTTGACATTTGTCCTTTAATGCAAAGGAGGACCACTTGAGGATTTTAAGTGAGAGGGAAGCATAACCTCTCCTGGTGAGTTATTAAAGATTCACTCTAGCAAAAATAAATAAATAAATAAATAAAAATGGAGAAGGTATTTGAAATATTAAAAAATGGCATCTAAAAGTTAAATATGATTTATGACAATAATTCAAGTAAAAATATTTAGTACAGAATTACATTATTAACAATACTAGAGGCCTAGTGCATGAATTTGTGCACAGGTGGGGTCCTTGGCCTGGCCAGCTGAGGGGGAGGGACCACAGGAGGTTGGCTGTGGGTGTGCACTGACCACCGAGGGGAAGTTCCTGCATTGAGTGTCTGCCCTCTGGTGGTCAGCGTGCATCGTAGCTACTGGTCAGTCATCTGGTCTTCCGGCTGTAATGGTCGCTTAGACTTTTATACATAGAGATGTTTGAAAAAGGGAGGAGAGATTTGAAAGTATTTACAAGTTAAAATCAATTAGATTTGATAAATTTGGTATATGTAGATTAAACAAGTGTGAAGAGAAAGCTTCTTAGACAATTTCTAAATTTCTAATACGTTTTATGGAATAATAATTTTATGCATCAATATAAAAATACATTAAGAAAAACCGTAAGTTTAGAAGGGAATAAATAAATTATTTTTTTGACTGATTAACTTTAAAAGAGCCTAGAGAATGGACAGAACACTGTTGGGGTATGAATTTTTAATCCAGAAAAGAAGATGTGGTTTTGATTATGGTATTAGGAGACATCAACAAAAGAGTGGTAGCTGAGGCAGTTTTTTTTTTTTTTTTCTTTGAGGAAGTTGCCCAGTATAGGTAGTGTGACAAAAGAATAGAGTCAGGGATGAACCCCATTATTAAATCTTTTCTAAGACAGGCTATGCCACCTCAACTTGTATATTACTTATTGATTAATTCCATACTATTCTAAGAAAATAGTTTCAGTTCTGAGTCACTAAGAATCAATAATTGATTATTTTAGTTAATTTAAGAATAGATAGTCATTGGAAAGGTGACCAATGGATGAGTATGTTATAAAAAAGGATAAAATAGCAATCAGAAAGAATGCACCCCTATGTTCAGAGCAGCACTATTTACAATAGCTAGGATTTAGAAACAGCCCAAGTGCCCATCAGTAGATGAGTAGATAAAAATCGATGTAGTACATTAATATAATAGAATACTATGCAGCTATAAGAAAGAAGGATCGCTTACCCTTTGAGATGGCATGAAGGGACCTGGAGAGTATTATGCTAAGGAAATAAGCCAGTCAGAGAATTATAAGTATTGCATGATCTCACTAATATGTGGAATCTAATGAACAAAATAAACTGATGAACAAAATAGATCCAGAGACATGGAAGTTTGAAACAGACTGACAAATCTCAGAGGGAGGGGGGGTGGGGGTGGGAAGAGATTAACCAGAGAACATATACGCATAACCCATGGACACAGACAATAGTTCAGTAGGCCTGTGGGGGGAAGGGAAGAGGGAGAGGGATTAGCGAGGGAAATGGGGGATAGGAATGCCTCCCTATGGAGCACTATTCATTTTGTATTATATTAAGAGGAAAATTATTTCTTAAGAATTAGGAATTATATCCATCTGTTTTCAAGGATTCTCTTTGGCATTGATAAGTTTATTCCATATGTCTAAAATTAGAAGAATATTTTCTTATTGGCTAATGTAGAAAAATGCATATTCAATGTACTGCACAATAATACTAGATACTCAGGATATCACTGCTGTAGGAATGGCTATCTGGATTTAAGAATACAGACACAGAACAGAGATGTGATTCTAGCTGTTAAAGTGATTTATTTTTTTGACTATATTGAACAGGTCACTTTAGAAATCAAAATGTGTGAAGAGTTTCTAAGAATATTAGGTAGTCAAAAGGGTGGGATATGTAGAATAATTCTCCCCTCTCTCTTAAACACACACACACACACACACACACACACACACACACACACACACACACGTGGCAACCCAATTAGAATATTAGTTCATTCAAAGAGCAGAATAGGTCACGAGGTAAGCCAGCTGGACAATTTGACCATAATTAGGGCAGTGATGCAAAGGCCAAATAAACAGTTGTCTTTCATGCTTAGGTCAGTGTTCACATACAGAGGGTTCTCACCAAGTTATTTGTTCTGTGATGTTATTGTTGTGGTTCAGGCTGACTAAGTTTCCAGATGTCCCTGATGTTTTGACCATTTTTTAGTTTGGGGTTCAATTAGTTTGTGAGCCACCAGCATTCTCCTTATAGGTTCCTTTTGCTTAAGTTGGTGTTACTTTCTGTTCCTTGGAATTGAGACATAGCTAAATGGTTAAATATTCAAGCATTTGTGCTCTGTTGTAAATAAAAAAGGATACATCATTTATTGTTAAACTTAATTTCAGAAAGAGGGATATTCTTAAAAGTCACAGCCTACAATATTTCTCTCTGCTAAATTTGCTTTGCAGGTGAAAAAGGAGGTGCTTTCATCAATCAAAATATAGATTGGTTGATTATTGTCACTATTTTAGAAACTAAATAAGTAATAAATACTTTTTTAAGTGGGCCAACAACTGCTATTCAATTGTAATGAAGCTATGGTTTCAAAACATATGTCCTGAGATTAATGGTTATTTTGCCGTTCTCTCTGAAAATCTGCTTTATTTGGAATCAGTTGCATAGCTAGGGTTCTGCTTGCTTTGGAGCAGCAGAGGTTCCTTGGCTATTTACAAAAGTCTTAGAATGTTTACCTGGGGGAGCCAGGCAGATTTGGTAAAGAGAATGTATCTAAATTCAAATGATTTTCTAGAGACTTTACTGAACTTTTTCTTTGGACAAGGGTTTGTTTTCCACCTTTGTTTTGAGGCCAAATTGAACTACCAAGGGATTAACTGGTATTTCATTAGCTACCATTCATAGCAATTAACTTTAAATACTGGGAATTTTTTGTGTGCGTACAAGTTATCTATTCAGTTTCCTGGTGGGTCTCAGATTTCTAAAATTTAAAGATATGCTCCGTATTTCTATAGAGATTTTTTTTTTCTTAGTTGCTTAGAGGAGCAAATTTCACCCATGTCTTTGAGCTTAACACTTCTACTTCCTGGGGTGGGTTTCTGGGGATGGAATGGGTTTTGTTCTTTTCACCTACAAGTAACATTTTTTGTTTTTCTCTTTTAAAGTAACATTTTTTAAGTGGAGTAAAAGAATTTCTTTTTGTTGTTATTATTGTTTTTATCTTCAAGTACAATATACCACCATACTTATAAAAAATTTTTTTTCTTTAAATAGTGAGAATTATTCTACACAGCTTTGGAGGTCACTTCAGAAAACTACTGCTAACATTGTATCTGCAAGTAAATATGACTTTTAAATTTACACATTTTTTTAAAATACAGCTCCTCGTAGAGGACCCTTAGATCTGGATTCATTTGAAAAAGATAATTCACCTTACTTAGAAAATAACTAATATATGCAGACTTCCTCTTATTGTGATGATCTGTTCCTATTTGGTCAATATGGAGAACTTTCGCAGGTCTTGAGCAACAAGGGCTATATGTGGAGATAAGTTTTAAATGACACCATTTTGCCGATGATTAAGAACACAATTTGAAAATATATAGCTTTCATTCCATTCTTAATAAAAATATTCTCATTTTAACAAAAGTGTGATTTAACATACAATTAACTACTATCTCTGAAAAGAACTAAAATCAGTCTTTAATTGGCTCATAAAATTTAAATGTAAAATGTAAATTTTACAACAGCCAAACCACTGTCCAAATCAGAGTAGCTAGCTGCCATGATAAGCAAACTCTAAAATCTTAGTGGCCTGAGATACTGCCTGGTCCTCCTGCTTGTAGTGATGTCCTCTGGGAGCAGGATGCTACAGAAGAGCCGGGAGAATGAAGCACAGGGGCTCCTAACCGACTCAACCTCCAACCCCCGAGTGACAAACATCTCTTCTGTTCACTCTTCACTGCTCAAAATTACTCAGGTGGCCCCAAAATTACTCTAAGGCTGCTAGGAAATTCAAAAGAGTACATGCAAATTTCTATGAGAACACCAGCATTAAGAAAGTCTCTTTCTCCAAAAAAGCTGTCCAATTGACTGAAAATTTTTCATCAAAAAGGGATATGATACCTAACCCCACAAATGCAAGTAAAACATTGTTTATTAGGGCAAATAATAGAGAGGAGAAAACACTGAATTAAAAATATCCAAAATACGTGATCACTAGTTTTATCTTTATCAGCCTGGAAGAGCAACCTGTCAGTACTTAAAGTCAACATGAGTCATTATATCAACGAGTTTTATATTAAAGAGTTCAGTTCTTTTAGAATTTGACATGCTACCCAATATGTTCCAGCCATTCTGAAATAAGATAATAAGATTGAAAAACTGGGAAAAAAGATATTTGGCAAGCTTAATATATATATACTAATAAATGAGAAACATGCAAATTGGTGTCACTCCACTATGCCCACCAGCCAATCAGAGCAACTATGCAAATTAACCCAACAGAGATGAGGTTTAATTTGCATATGCAGGCGTGGAGCAAAGACTGAAGGCTCCTGCTGGAATAAAGATTGAAGACTAAAGACTGAAGACTGAAGAGGCTTGGCTTCTCTACTGCGGCCACAGTGGAGAAGCCAAGCCTCGCTGCAGCCTGACCAAAGGCCTAGGTCCTGGGTGCTGGAGGAAAAACAGTGCCAGCAGCCAGGGGAAGGAAGGCCTATTGCATGAATCTTCATGCAATGGGCTTCTAGTATGTGTATAATTACCTTTTATTTAAAGGAAACTATTAACGCAGGGCTATTCAATGAAATTGTAGCTCAGACCAAGAACAATGGTTTACTCAAAGCAGGAATTACAGAATATCTGGGAATTTTAATAAATTAAAAAGATATTGTATAGACATAATTCTTTTTAATTACCTCTAACTTCTCTAACTACTTATACAAGAGAGTAATGCGAATAAATATATTGAAAACCATTTTCTCAAAGGGAGGGAAAAGCAAGCTAATGTTTAGTAGGGTCATTACATGCTAGCACAAAACATAAATCTTCTCACATAAACTTCACAGAAAGTGGTACTGTTATTATCATTAGTGTATTTTAATAAATGAAAAAAAAATACAATTAGGCCTTAGAATAAGTAACCTGTCCTGAATGGGTAATCAAAATAGAGGTTCTAATATTTTCCTACTATATGGCAATAGGTTTGCTTGCGTACTTTTTGACAGAAACGATCTGAGAAAAAAGATTCTCTTTTATAATTTTTATTCTGAAATAATTGTAAGCTCATAAGAAGTTGAAAAAACAATAAAGAAAAGTTCCAGGTACCCTTCCAGCTTCTCTTAGTAGTGACATTTTACATATCAAATTAAGGAAATGGCACTGACAGACTGCAGTTATTTTAAACAAAATGATCTGGTCATTTAGAGAAATAATAAATAATCCATGACACTTTGTGAACGTGCTTTTTAATTCACCAAGCCCTTTGTAACTTGCCAAAGCCCTTAAAATATATAAACAACCAAATGAAAGTGAAGCGTTCAGGATGTTAATACTTCATAGTTTCTGTGAGCATATGCTCTGCCTTAGAATGAAACCTCCTGTAAATACTTATTCTGTGCCTCAGGTTATTCACTTCATAATGGCGCTAATAATTATATATACTTCACAGAATATTCTATCATAGCAGTGGTAGTCTCCAAGTTACAGATAAAGAAATGTACTCAGAGAGTCAATCCAATAGCTGAAATCCAACTCTTCATTAAATTGAAAGATGGACTGAAATTTGGTTCTTTCCACCAAGTCATGTGTCTTCTACCCAAACAAGGAGGAAGGAATGACTAAAAAAGACTACACAATAACTCTCATTTCACATCGTACAGGACATTTTTAGACCTGTGTTTCATAGTTTATTGCTTATTTTTTGTTAATTATCCCTACTGAAAACTACAACATTTCTCAAATAGTCAAAGGTCAATTTGAGTCAATTATTAATAAAATACATTATTATAAATAGTATTCTCCTGATCTAAAAATCACACACATTACAAAAGTAGTCAGATATCAAAAACATTTTATTTTGGGGGATTAATTATATCCTGAAAAATCTGTTTTTCCATTTAGAGAAAAGATTCCAAACATAGTTGTCATTTTCATTTAATTATTTTCTTAAATATTAATCTTATAAATACTTTCCTTTTCAACAACAATAAATCACACATACAAAACAAAACACAAAACAACTCATTATTATTACGCAGAGGCATTGTCTAAGGTTGCTGGGATACTAGTATAAGTTCTAAGTTAAAGACAAAAAGATTGCTCTAGTCTAGATCAATATGAAAACCAGAACATTCAGCCCCAATTTTTCTTGTACAAACTTACTCAACCCGAGGTTTTAGGAACACATTTGTATTAAACATAGGCTTATCTGTTTAAAGCCACAGTATGAACCTAAGCCAATTTCATTTCAAAATCACATGTTGAATATTTTTTTCCAGTCATAGGGATAATTTTTATTTAATTTTTGAACATTTTCTTAAAGTAATCTTCACATTGTTTTGATAAATGTAAACATTAACTGTTGCTATTATCCCAGTTTTATTTTAAAAGAATTATATTTACTATACCTACAAATAGTTCACATGAAGCTAAAAATCTAATATTTATATTTTACAATAAATATTATGAATAGCTCTCTCAGGGAAAGAAACTGTTTAGATAATCTGCTTTTCACAGAAAATCTTGCTTCTAAATTTTAGAGACTATAGTTTTTCTTTTTAACTTTTTTATATTCAAGACAGTTTTTACTCTAAAAGTAAAATAGTGCCTTTTAGCTGTGGTTAAGGAACTTTTTTTTTATTTGCAAAGGGGGGAAATTATGGAAGCTGTAAATAAGTAATGATTGCCAAAGATCAGAGGAATTATACATAAGACCAAAGCAATTTAATCTGCTGCTTTGATACAAGTTTGTAAATAATTCAGCATAATGATAATAATGACATCTTGAGAATTCCTAGCAGCTGAATTGCCCTTGAAGGCATTTAGAAGATGATTAGAAATTGAATAGTTTTAAGTCCTGAGTTAATTTTTGAATTTTTTCAATATGGGGGGTGAAGTGTATTCTTTTAAATTGTTGCTACCCAATCTCTTTAGTGTAAATACAAAAAATGTTAATATACTGGTCCTTTGTGTAGTAGCAGAATCCACTTAGCCAGAGGCAGAAAAGTATGGTTGTTTCCTAAGAGTCAAGAATTCAAAATCCACAGGGGTTTTTAAACTTCTACTCCACACACATTGACTTCTTCATCTGATTTTTCCTTATCTTAGAAATATGCCTGCAGATTGATCCAAAAAGGACTGGTTCTCCGACTAGAGTAAACCCATCCCTGCTCAGTGGATTAGCGTTGCCAGTTTTCTGACTAGTTTCATCTTAGGCAGGTAACATTTGCTTTTCTCAGTGTAGATTTTCTCATGGGTAAAATAAAGAAGTTGGACTCTGTGATCGCAATGATCTCCTCTAGATCTGAAATGCTTCAAGCCCATTGCTTTCTGAATAATTTCTAAGAAGAGATGTCCACTCTTTATCGGCCCCTTCCTATTTGTCCAGCCAGCCAGCCAATTGCTGTCAGTTTTGTAGGCCTGAAGATGCTTCATAAACCTATGTTGATTCTTGTGTAAATGGAAAGTCCTTGCTGCTTTTCTTCATAAAGAAAACACCTCCTCATCCTTTAAAACTCCCTTAATTGCCTTCCCTCTGGAAATTCCCCTTAGTCCAGCCTTGCAGAGTTCATTATTTCCTCCTTCAAACCAAAACTTTTTCTGGTGTATCTCTATTTTTACACCAATTGTTCCAGGTGTCAATACTCTTTTAATATCAATCCCTAAGCAATTATCATTTTCAAAAATAAGAATCATATGTTTGAATCTCCACAGACATTGGATTGTATATTGTAAATACTCAATACATCTCTGGTAAATGAAAGATGATTGAGTGGCTCATAAAGCAAGAACATATGAATGATGAAAAGACTGGGAAACATAAGATTTTTATGGTATAAGTTCTACTAGTGATGAATTTGGTAACTTTGTATAATTCACTTCAATTTAGTGAACCTCTTTGGTTAAGTATCACTAATAATGCAAACAATGCCTATCTTATTAGATTGGTTTTATAATAATGCAGCATAATAATTAAATTACATAAGTAGATGTTAATTAAAATGATATACTTATAAACTACTTTAAAACTGCAAAGAGATATACAGTTGAAAAGGATTTTTATCATATCTGGTCACCAGTACAAGGTCATATAATAATGAAAATTCCCTGCTTTTGAGCTATCAATTATATATTTATTCTTTAGTCATAAAAAATGCCTTTTGAACATGTAAGTGGGAAAAACAGATTCAAAGTTCCCACAAGTAAATGAGTCAGCAGTAACTGAGAAGTCATAGTAGTTTTTCAAATATCAAAATATTCTCTAGAATGGACTTTCCAGCCAGATCAGTTAACACTGTTCCGTTCTTCCTTAAGAAATCATCATCTTCTGCAGGCTATGAAACTGAACTTTTTTAAAAACCTTAGTTTACATATTTAACTAAAAAAAACCCTATTCTCTATGAGAAAGTGACATTTTCTCCATAAGTTTATAAAAAGCTGAAGAATAGAAAACGTGAACATGGTTTGTTGAATTGTCACAGGCAGCTTAATGGAAGATTACAACTCCACACAAGCCTTCACATTAATAGCAAGCAGCAGAAATGGTCAGAATGCCAGTGCCCAGGAGGTCCAGCCAGAAGACATCTCCACCTTAGGGTGCCAGACTCGCAGTTCTGACTAATCATGCAATGTGTTTGCAATTAAAATAGCACTACTTAAACTCTGCCAGTGTGAGCTTCCCAAAGCTTCATATCACACTAAAATTAAAACAGTGGATGTAGATATAATGAAATAAACCAGGTGATTAACAACATGAGTTTTACTTAGTGCCATCTTCAAGGTGATATTAATAATCTGAACAATAGGAACAACTAGAGAGTTACATAAATCCATGTTTCTCATTGAAACAAAATACATGCCATTTGTAAGTAAAGATCTTTCTCACTCCAATGCAGAATATTATGTTAATTTTAGAAATACTTCATGGATGTGCTCACTTTATATCTAATGAGAAAAGCTGTTCTCATAATGCTATTTAAAATGAAAGTACAACACACACACACACACACACACACACACACCACTTTAAAGTGAGGTGATATACCTGTATATGTGCAAAAGTACAGATATATAGATAAATAACTTTGGGTGTAGTTATAGAAATAAATATAGACATAGATATTCATTACTAAATCAGTGTATAACTTTAGAAATAGTATTGAGCTCCAAGCTCCATCTCTTGTAACATTCTATAGATTCTCAAAGGCCATGTGACTTTTCAGCAGTGCCTCCTTTCTCTCCCTGAGCTCCCTGTTTTCATTTCAATGGCACTCATCTATTCCCATATAGACAACACTTTCTGATACGTTGTGGGTATTTGTTTTCTCTAGTATTGCTAAACTACTGTTGGATTGCATACCAAGAACAGTGTCATTGCTCTTGACTCTGCCTGAAAGCCCACTCAACCTTTATTTCCTTCTCCTTGAAAATGTTATAGATGGTGTAGACTTTCTAAATGCCCAAACTTAGGTCCTAAAGATTACTGCCTGGCAGTCTTTCTCACTACATAAGAAATATCATATCTGAGAGAAAATCACTTTTTTATTTCTATTTCACTGAAGTGTTGCAAGATCTAAATTATAACCATAAGTTGCTCCAAGTTATCTTTCATCACATCCGAGTATTTCTGTTGGTGTCTGAGAAAACTTCAGGTTATTTATTTTTAATTTACCCAAAGACATATCCATGCTTATTCTCATTTAATAATCAAATATTTTAATCAGCGGCACTGTCTACTCTTAATTATTCAAAAGAATAAAAGAAAGATTGTCCTAGAACAGCAAATTAAAAAGACCAGTAAATAAATGAAATTTTTTATTTAACTTTGAACTCAGTGTATTTTTTTTCAGCAGACTTATCTTCCTAATTAGGAACTGCTTAGGTTAAAATTAAGCCTAATTTTTCTCTTGGAAAGAAAAATGATACAATAGGGGACAACTAAAATATACTCCACATATCTTTTTTGAATACTTTATTTTCCCTACTATGAGCAGTTAGCATATAAATCACACATCCAATCCTATTATATACTAGTAAAGTCTGCAAATAAAATCCATTAGTGTTTGGTTGTGGGTCAGGTGAGGGCGGTGGCACTTCTTTTTCTCCCTTCATAGTTCCCTTCACCTGGAGCAAATCCTTCTTGGTTAATCTTCCAAGTCTCTCTCTAACTCTTTATTTCCATTTTCACAGCGGGAGTGAGTGATTGGCTGGTTGGGAAGGAGAAACAAGTTTGATTAGCCTAACTTTTTCTTCTGCTCTTTGCAGGAAGGGCACAAGTTCTACTCTACTCATCCATGCCATCAGTTTTATGGGGGCCATCTCTGCCTCTGTGGTGGAAAGTCCATACAGGACTCGGTAGGTAAGTCTTTCTAGTTTTGGGTTTTATTATTAGGAAGTGCCTTTGTCTGCAGAAATAACCCATCCTCCCAAGGTCTTACCACTTCCTCTTATCTGCCTTACATAGTTTGTCTTATTTTTCCAGGTAGTTCAACATTCATGTAAGGAGATGAAGGGTAGTAATCTTTGAACTCCAAAATCCCAAGAATTTAAATGTGTGCTTTTATTTTTAATACAACTTTTCTTTTGTATATAGAATATGAATTTAAAAATCATCTGATCAAAATACTGATTTAACTCAAAACTGTATTTATATTTACTTAGATGACTGTTCTGAAGTGCAGAATCATTCTATATTCTCTGCAAGTGTAGCAGATATGGTTGATAAAAACACTTAGGTCTACAGCCTCTGACTTGTCATATTCTGCTTCAATTCTTCAGTCTTATTTCTCTTTTTCCTCAAGCTGTAGTGTGAGAAAGAGAGCCTTAAGGGTCCCATCTGCATGAGTAAACTCTAGACAGGCTTGTTCTTAACTCTAGGACCCTAACTCCCTTTTCTGAGAACATTTGCTTTAGACAACTTGTCATTGCACATTTTTTCTCTGCCCCTTTGAGATGTAAATCTTCTCACAGCCTCTTTCCCATTTTTTTTTAAAATATATTTTATTGATTTTTCACAGAGAGGAAGGGAGAGAGACAGAGAGCCAGAAACATCGATGAGAGAGAAACATCGATCAGCTGCCTCCTGCACATCCCCCACCGGGGATGTGCCCGCAACCCAGGTACATGCCCCCGACCGGAATCGAACCTGGGACCTCTCAGTCCGCAGGCCGACGCTCCATCCACTGAGCCAAACCGGTTTCGGCTCTTTCCCATTTTACAACATAGAAATATCTTTTCTCAAGAAACCCATTGCTTTGAAATGTAATTATTGAAAGTGATAATCTGATTTCAGTCTCCCTACCATATTGCAATAATCTTAAATATGGTTTTCTTTGCCTGTTGAACTGGTGTTGTACAATTTTTCTTTCATACATGCCACAGGGAGTATTTAGCTCCCCACAGAGGCCAACATGCACACTGTAGTGGACATCAATAGGTAAATTTCCTGCATGTTTGCAAAAGCAGCTTTCAAAGCTGACATGGCTAAAGTCAAACTTTGCCAGAAAGAAGATATTGTGAGATAAGCACCTCTTTTGTATGAGACTAGTCCATTCCCTGACAAATCTAGGAGCTCTGTTGAAATCTGAAATTCAGAATTAATTTGCTAAGCTCAGCTCATCTATACTAATAATAGAGGAATATGCAAATTGTCCATGACACCGTCAGAGTAACAGTAATGACCAGCAGGCTGCATGGGGCGACCAGGCCGGCAGGGGGATTAGTGAGGGACAACCAAACGACTAAACAGCAGGCTGTGTGGGATGACCAGGCCGGCGGGGGGGGCAGTTGGGGGGGCCAGGCCAGTAGGGAGGCAGTTAGGGGCAACCAGGCTGGCATGGGGGGCAGTTAGGGGCGGGCAGTCAGGCCAGCAGGCAGAGGTGGTTAGGGGCGATCAGGCAGGCAGGCAGGTTAGCAGTTAGGAGCCAGCAGTCCTAGATTGTAAGAGGGATGTCAGACTGCCGGTTTAGCCCCGATCCTGGGGATACCCCTAGGGGTCCTGGATTGGAGAGGCTGCATGTTGGGCTGAGGTAACCCCCGCCCTGTGCATGAATTTCATGCACCGGGCCTCTAGTCCTATGTAATAAAAGCCTGCTACACTAAGTGTCTGGTCGTACCGTCGGCTGTTCAACCAAAGCATAATATGCTAATTATATGCTAAGGCTGCTCAACCACTTGCTATGATATGCACTGACCACCAGGGGGCAGACAGTTGACTGGTCGACCAGTCGCTATGACGTGCACTGAACATTAGGGGGCAGACACTTCGACCAGTAGGTTAGCTTGCTGCTGGGGTCTGGCTGATTGGGACTGAGCAAGACAGGCTGGACATGCCCTATAGCCCTCCCACAGTACCTCCCTGGCTGGCCAACCTCCCATGTCCCTCCCCGCCCTGATCGTGCACCAGTGGGGTCCCTCAGCCTGGCCTGCACCCTCTCACAATCCAGGACCTCTCGGGAGATGTTGGAGAGCTGGTTTTGGCCCGATGGTGGAACGGCTGGTGGCTATGACATGCACTGACCACCAGGAAGCATATGCTCAGTGCAGGAGCTGCCCCCTGGTGGTCAGTGCACTCCCACAGGGGGAGCGCGGCTCAGCCAGAAGCTGGGCTCACAGCTGGTGAAGGCAGCAGCAGTGGTGGGAGCCTCTCCTGCCTCCATGGCAGTCGGACATCCCCCAAGGGCTCCCAGACTTCGAGAGGGTGCAGCCAGGCTGAGGGACGCCCCCCTGCCCCCCTGAGTGCATGAATTTTGTGCACTGGGCCTCAGATTTCTTATAAGAGTTGAAAGATATCATAGAAAATTTTATTTTTCTTTTGCCTAGGAGGAAAATAGCTCTCAGAATAGAGAGAAAAATCAAATGATAAGCACTTAGTCATTTATACCTGAACATTGACCTCCTTCATGTATATGGTATAATGAATTAGTGTTCCAACTCTCCATTCCCTCCTAGGTAATAGGATTATATATCCATTTCTTTTGTCATGAAATTGTGAAGGGACCTACCATTTCACAGAGTATCCATCCGAGACCCTTGATTCTGGACCCGGCCATGTGACTTTGTCCAATGAATTTAACAGGCGTGAAGCTAGTGGAGACTTAACTGTGGTTGTGTAGTTAGGCTTGTTCTCTTTCACCTCTGTCACCACCATGAGAGGAACAGCCTGCAGGTAGACAGCTGGTATAAAGACAATAGAAGCGCCTTGGGAAGAACCATTTGATCATGCCCATCAATCATCAATGAAAACAACCGTTTCCCAGTTCACATCATCCTAGATCAATTAAGCCCCAGGTGACATAAGTGTTAATGACAATTAATAAACCCTGCAGATTTGGGGGTTGATCATTACATACACAGCATAATTATAAGAATAACTTACTAAGAAAATTTGCTTCAGAGACCACCGTTATAATAATGAAAAAAATCCTTCAGTTCTTTTCCAAGAGGACTATTATTCATTCTGCAGCTGACATTAATGTGAGGGGCCTCTGTGTTTTACACTGAAAGGGAGATGTGTCATGTGGTTTACCTTTCTCAAAATGATTATATAAAATGAATACACTAATGCTGGCCATACAGTTTGAAAGGCCATAAAAAATTAAGAATTTGGAGGAAAAGAATGAACCTAATAACAGTGTTTAGTGGCATTTGAAAATGAGAAATGGACCGAATAGAGAAAGAGCATCAGGTGGGGATTAAATCGTGTTCTGGTGCTGATGTTGCTACAGCAGTGTGGCCCTGAGTGACTTACTTAATCTCTCTAGACCTCTGTAAGTTCTATCACCATCTTATATTCCAAGCCTAGAGAATTACAAATGAAGGATTATTAAATATCGACTCGCACATTTTATTCAAATATATTGAGTAAAGAATATAATATATATATATATGTATATTTATATTTATATATATATCTGTGTACATATCTGGCATGATATTTGCTCACATTTTTCCAATTATATTAAGGCTGGGCTCTATATAGAGAGTCAGGGACTGAGCCAGATATACATATACAGATATTTTGATGGTGACACGATGGTTATAAGACAAGATGGCAGAGTAGACACGAGGGATAAAATTGGAATTTATAAAACAAATAATATTATTGGTCCAATCATAGATGAGGTTTGCCCCTTTTGTACATCTTAATCTTAATTTCAGTTTGCTCTCCTATAAAAACAATAACAGAGCTGCTCAGGCTATTTCATTCTCTGCCTTGAAAGTAACTGAGGCCACATTTATTAATGTGCTTTGTAAATCAAAGGCAGTACGTTGCTGTTATTGTTTTTTAAAATGAGAATACAATATAGCTCAGGTGCGAAGGACCATTGGCATTTTTCTATAATCATTTTTTCCTAAGAAAAAATAAAATTTTCTATCATTCTACAAAGGCAAAAATAAATCCTTCAAGAAATAGTTTATTAAGAATAAATATACTTTGCTTTTTATATATTTCTCCAAAGTACAGTACTCACAGTGAAATGTATATATAATATTAAATTCTTTCATCCTTGAAATTATAACCCAATTTGATTAGGCTAAAAATAATCCAATTCAAAATAAATAATTAGAGACTCCACAAGCAAGGCTAATAGGCATTATGAGATTTTTTTCTCTTCAATTTAATCAGAATTCTACAGATTGTTTTCTAAAATCCACAATGTTATTTTCCAATCAGAGCAACTGGTTACAAATATTTGCAAATGATTTGATTAGAAATAAATTTCTATTCATGGAGAAGCTTACAATATAATCACTATCCAATTTCTGAAAGACCAATGAATTCAAGTTCCAAACAAGGACTCTTTCACTGAGATGCTGCCGATAAATTGGGCGTACTCTCTAATCTTATATTTTCATTTTTATTGTGAATCAGGAAATATTTAACAGCTAAACCTTAAATTTAATTTTATTGAGTGTCATATGATTTTTTTATTTGCAAGTTTATGGAACATCTGGTTATGTAGACATTTTCTCTGGGAACAAATTTCAACAAAATCCCATCTGAGTTACAGGAGATTTAGATTGTCACATAAACCTGTGATACAACTACGGATTCAGAGATAAACATGGATTCTTAGGTGGTTCTTTTCACTATGACATATTTTATATACATAAGTGGACAAATTCAACTTGTTTCCAGGAATCTACTAAGAATTATTCTGTGACATCTTGTAAAGTTTTAAACTGAGTTCATGATGTGTTTACTTTTTGAAATGAAGGATACAGGAGATTAATTGTAGCTTCAAATTTTTGAATGGATATCTTTAAGAACTCAATGCTAACACTTGTTATGATTTGCTAATATTTTAACAAGCCTGTTTTTAAATTTATTTCGTTATACTATCACCTGCTGTGGAGGACTTCCACTCCAATTCATTTGAGCCTTATGATTTCTGTCTATATGATTCAAATAGTAGAGGAGACTTTAGAGAGTGGGTCATAAATTTCCCTAAACATCATAGAAAAGTATTTTATTATGAGGATTAAAAGGAGAAAAACAAGTAAAAGAATCTTTGTAAGCTGGTCCCATAATCAAATTCCCCATTTCTATGACATTGTCCAAGAAAATAAATTTGAAAATGTTGAGGGCCTATAACAATATCATGGTTGAGTTGTAAAGTGTGTTAAAAATAGGAGTTATACTTTTTATGACAATATCTTGGTGTATTCCTTGGGTCAAGGCTATAGATCCAGTAGTTAGTTACATTCCTGGAGTATAACAGTTATACTGTTTACTAACAGTTCAGTAAAGCATATATAACAGTTAGTTGTTTTTGTTTGTAACCAAGGGGAAGGGTTGATTGGATTGGTCGTTGTCAGAGACAAGGGAGATGCTCGTGTTGCATGCGGGGAGTAGAAGGCACTAGCTAGTGGGAGGTCCTGTCTCCAGGGCTCAAGGTCTGGACCAATATGAGTCAGTTGCCTCCTGGAAAAAGCAATATTATCTGTGCCATTATTTTTTAGAATGCCACAGATAATAGTACTATCTACAAGATTTCCCTTTAAGCATGGAGATATTGGAGTGTATCTTTTGACAGAGAGCATACCAAGACCATATTTATGAAACTTTCTCCTCCCTTGTCCCAGTTACCAGATCCCCTTATCTCTAGGTCCCGGCCACTTGCTCAATGTAGAGTCCTTGGCTACCACATTGTTGCCTCTTTTCCTAATATCACCAGAAGTTTGAGCCTCCCCCATAGTGAGTGCTGGCCTGCGGAACAGCCCCACCTCAACTGTCATGAAGGGACTGGAACAGGTGAAAGTTTCCTCCACCCTGTCTGAATTCAGGTAGATCACAACACAATTGAGGTGTGGGGTCTCTTCGAAAGAGCACAGCAGCACGAACCAGAAATGTGGGCAATTGAATATCCCCTTGAAAAAAAAAATATTTACAAGTAAGAGATAAGAAACCGGCCAGAACTCCTATATGTCTCTTTCTCTTTAGTGATAAACTGCTGTTAGATACAAAATCCAATAAGGTCTACACAGAGACATCTCATGTGGCTGAGCAACCTGCTGTGTTGACATGTGAGGCTGTGGTCAGCTTGGTAAAACATTCCCTGGTTTTGCTTTCTGGCATTCTCTACCTCACTTACTTTTTTCCCCTTACATTTTGTCTCTAGAATTGTACCCACCGATATTTGTTATGCCAGCTTTGTTTTAGGCGCTGTGTGTAGGAAAACTTAACATCAAAGGTCATATAATAAGACAAAAAGAACTGGAGGAGAGGGTGGATGGCAGCTATCGAGACTATTAAATGTAGCAGCAAGGCTTATAGGGATGAGGGGGCAACAAGATATTTAGTATATTGATTAGAAATCCCTCAGAGACATTTGAAAGAGTTGTTTTAGAGTTAGATATTAAAGGAAGAAGTGATTCAATATGAAAGAACCTAATAGTACTTATTGCTTTTTTAAAAAACCCACCTTATATTATTCAGGAAATTCCTCTATAGTCTACTGATTTTTCTTAAATAGTAGAAAAATATATTTTTATGAGAATGAGACTTACCTAATTTGAAAATAATTTATTATCTTTTTATGTTTCATTTACAAGGTAGCTTTTATTTTGTTTAAAAACACACATACATACAAATAAAGAGCATTTATTATGCTCAACCAACATATATATTATATACATAAACATACATGTGTATATGTGAGTAACTAGCCCATGTACAAATTAATGTTTTTGTTCTCATCAAAAGTAGAAAAAGAGGGTTCAACCACAAATTTATTTAAACAAGCAACACATTTCTTGATTGTCTCCGAAATAATGAAGTTTAATGGTTGTTCAAGTTTTATCCAAAATTTCCATATTAAATTAAATCATTTTAAGAATCATTGAAAATAATACCATTGGTGTATCAGAAGCAGCATGTACATGTTACCTTGATGCTTGTTAAAGACAGAACCAATGATGGTAATAGCCAATGCATGTGAACTTGGTCTTTCCCCACAGTGCACATGGGCTTGCAGCTGTAGCTGCTCTTTGCAGAGCCTGGTACTATTTATGCCTCTGCCTCATGTTCTCTTCAGAGACCTTATTCTCAGTCACCCATCGCTGAGTGCCAAATGCCAGGTTAAGCTGTCTGCGGCTGTTTTCCCCAACCACTCTCATCTCTTCCCTGACTTTGAAGCTGTACTTCAAATGTGCCGTTAAACCTATTCTAACCTCTTTTATGTCATAACACAGCTTATCATGCAGCCGTTACCAGGTTATCTTGCTGTCATTTGTCCTCTACACTCATCCTGAGTTAACTGCATTTGACTTAATGTTAAATATGGAATACCTGCCCTTCCCCTTCATATAGTACTTTATACTACACAAAGTTCTTTGAAATATTTTATTACCATTATTTTTTGTTTGATTCTCACAAATTTGTAATGTTAACAACGAATTGTATATTTTTTAACATTTATTGAATTGGCAGATACTGTGGCAGGTAATTTCTATGTATTATGACATCACATTGAATTTAGTCTTTTCAATATACCATCCGCCACTGAACTAGAGAGGAGCCAAGAGACTAGCAGGTTCACGCAGTCTAGAACTAGGACCCAGATATTTGGTCACCATTCTCACTGCTTTCCCATGACTCCAGGCCACCTTCTTTGTCCTGCAGGTGATTCGCTTAAACCAGCCAGTTATAAAACTTAAATCACTGAGTTGCATAACAATTTATGTGCATTTTCTGTAGTATTATTGCAATGCATAATTATTATTTGGGGAAAACCTGTTTCCTTTGAAATTTGGAGTATAGCATTGTTATCTTTTATCTGTAGTACTTAGAATGTGCATGAATAAATGAATATTTTATGAATATTTTATGAATAAATGAATTAATGACTATGACATAGAACAGCACTTAATCTAAATACTTTATTTGGAGTGAAAATTTAGACCTATGTTGACAATCCACTTTTTTAAAAAAATATTATCCCAGCCAGGTGTGGCTCAGTGATTGAGCGTCAACCCAGAGGTCACCAGTTTGATTCCCAGCCAGAAAATATGGCCAGGTTGCAGGCTCAATCCCCAGTAGGGGGCATGCAAGAGGCAGCCAATCAATGATTCTCATCATTGATGTTTCTATCTCTCTCTCCCTCTCCCTTCCTCTCTGAAATCAATCCTATATAATAAAAAGCTAATATGCATATTGACCAAATGATGGAACAACCAGTCACTATGACATGCACTGACCACCAGGGGGCAGATGCTCAATGCAAGAGCTGCCCCCAGTGGTCAGTGCGCTCCCACAGGGGGAGCACCACTCAGCCAGAAGCCGGGCTCATGGCAGGTGAGAGCAGCGTGTGGGGGCGGGAGCCTCTCCCACCTCTGCAGCAGGGCTAAGGATGTCTGACTGCTGGCTTAGGTCCACTGCTTGGGAACGGGCCTAAGCTGGCAGTCAGACATCCCGGGAGGGCTCCTGGATTGCGAGAGGGCGCAGACTGGGCTGAGGGACACCCTGAGTGCACGAATTTCGTGCACCAGGCCTGTAGTAAAAATATATTTTTTAAAAATAACATATTAGTTTCTATTAGTGTAATTCAAATCAGGAAAACGACCCAGTAATTTGAAAAGTGAAAGTTTCATGTAAAGAATTATTGACTATACAGGGGATTAGAGTTAGGAGAGACTGGCAAATAAGAAGTAGGAGATAGTCTAAAGAATACAGGCAGGGCCGAAACCGGTTTTGGCTCAGTGGATAGAGCGTCGGCTTGCGGACTGAAGGGTCCCGGGTTCGATTCCGGTCAAGGGCATGTACCTGGGTTGTGGGCACATCCCCAGTGGGAGATGTGCAGGAGGCAGCTGATCGATGTTTCTCTCTCATCGATGTTTCTAAATCTCTATCTCTCTCCCTTCCTCTCTGTAAAAAATCAATAAAATATATTTAAAAAAAAAAAAAAGAATACAGGCAGGAGCAGACATTATCCCCAGAGAGAGACCCTCTGTGTCCCAGGCTGACATCAAGACATTGCTGTAGAGGGCACAGTTGTGGCTCACTGGTGACAAAGAAATCACTGTGGTGTCACACTAAAAGGACTTGCTGGAAATGTGCCCACTGGACCACACAGGAGATCAGCCCTCTAGGGTGCTGGGAAAAGTGTTCAAAGGGAGATGTCTTACCAGAGGCAGTCAACAATGAGCTCTTTGATAGGAGGTGGACCAGGGAAACTTCTGGAATCTGAGTATCGCTGGCCTCTATGCACTGCAGGAGCTAGGCATTGGGGAAGCTGCTGGAGAACCCCTCACGCTATAAGAGTCCGGTGCTGGAATAGTAAAAATCTTCAGGACCTTCCTAGTGAGCACACCCAACTAGCAAGAAAACCTTTTTTTCCTTCAGTGTCTCTCCATCGCCCTCTACTGACAAAGCTTAACATCCTGCAGCTGACAATGGAAACACACACACACACACACACACACACACACACACACACTCTCACACTCACACACACACACACACACACACACTTTCACACTCACACACACACACACAGACTAAAAAGGCTCAAATCCATTTTCACAGAGCAGGCAAAAAGGGTAAGCTTATAGCTGAGAGGCAAAAAACTAATAATTAGTATCATCTTTCTGATATCACTTTTAAATATTAACACATTTTGATGCCATAAGAGCAGAATGAAGTGAGGGTTTTTGTTCTTACTATTTTAAAAAATGGTGAGAAAAATTTCCCTTTTATTGTTAGTCTTGATACAGATTATTCATTAAAATGATAAAAAGGAAAGTTTATGAGATTTTGATTCAATCTTAGATTTCTTTTTGATTACAGCTAGTTTGACTTTGGATCAATTAACTTTACTGAACCATAAATTGTTTATGTAACAAATAAAAATTTATTTATAGTTGGTAGAGAGATTTAAATAATCTTTATAAAGTCCATACCTAATCTATGACACAAAATATCCCCTTCCTTATATGGTTCATAATGTTATTTATATTGTGTTTACAAATGTAATATGAAAAGTCATAATGTTCTGGTTAGTTTCTCAAACATTTTATTCAGAGAACTCAAATATATTTGTTACCAAATTTGTCTCCTAGCCAAAATTAGATTAATTTAGACTGGGTTAATTTAGACATTGTATTCCCTTGTTAATGAAAGCGCCAAAGATATTTTGAGATTAGGGATACATCAGATCAGCCAAATCTGTTAGGTAACTGGCAGGTTTAGCATATCATCAACAGGCCCCTGTGTTCAGTGGCTACACCTCTGAGATCGGTATGTTGTTCTTTGCACCTTTCTTGTAATTGATATAAAACATGATACCACTTTGTTCCGTAACGTCATATAACAACCACATCAACATTTGGTGACTTATGGTACCTGGGATCTTTTCCAGATGGGAGCAAATTAAAATGTTAATGCAACTGATGGAAAAGGATGTGCTATAATTTGCATATGGGTTGAGTCAGATAAATCTGCTTTGGAGAAATGGATATAGAGCTGAAAATGTGATAATCTTATTGGCCAAACAAGCACAGTACCCACAAGTATCTGCATATCAGGAAGGATGACTATGCAAGGCAGGAGAAAATGTAATTTATCTCACTCTAGTTTCTCTTGGCCTCAGATCTTCTCACATGGGGCATATCTGCCACTGCAAGGTAGAGTCTCACTGGGTCTGGAATGCTAAATACTTGCTGAGCCACTCTTTTTAGTTTCAGGGTCACATCACCATTCCAGAAAAATTTACACTATATAATCTACATGCTTTCATTTAAGGTGATGATTTAAATGTTAGCCTCTCTTAGTGCATGAAAACAACAACAACAACAACAACAAAAGACTACCAATAGTGAAACTCTATCCCCAGAGAGTCAGGAATAAAGGAGTGGAAACAAGAGCAGGTTTGGTGGTCTAGTGCCTTTGGATAAGAATTTTGCCTCTAGTTTTCCAACACCTATTGCTCACATTTATTTTCCAGACAATTATAACAGGTATATGAACCATACACTGAAGATAAAATTTATACAGTTGCAAATTGGCAAGTTTCCTCTCATTAAAATGAGTAGTCATCTGCACAGTGATAACTGGAATATTGAAGATCATGAAAGTACTTTTTTTCAAGTTAAGATTTCCTTTTGGACAATTTATTAAACAGGTTAAGTGTCAAGTACTAGGTTGTGCACCAGGCATAATAAATAATAACAGCTTCTGTTCTCAAGATCTTATAATCTAGTTTCTGGACCATAAGTGTGTTGAGAGATTGGGACAAAATAGGAAAGGAGGATACCACGTCTTTCTATGAACTGTGGCAGGAAGAGGAGTTATTAAAAGAGATAGTCTCTACACAATTTCATGAATAAGTATTATTACTCTGTGTTGCCCTTGCACCTCCCAACTAAGTGTACCCAAGCTTAATCCTTATTCTTTTTTTTTTCACATGTATGTTCTTTATCTACTTCCCTGGAACATCGTAAGTGTTGTTGGATTTATCAACTGTATTTTGTACTTGCAACATAATTTACCTAAAGCAATGTGGTAACCACAGAAGTATTTTGAGATTATCAAATATGTCATAACATAAGTCTAATGTAATAAAAATAATTACATTCTGACATCATTTCTAAAAAATTAGGCCAGGTTATGATGCTAAGAACAGCATTCCGGATATGATTCTTATCCTTATATCTATGGTTTAGCACAGCCAATCTGAATGTCTACGATGTGATTTCCAGCTTGTAAGAATATCTGTTATATTTTTCAGCTTCTCCTGTTGGCAACGGTTATATCAAGCCTCCAGTTGCACCTGTGTCTGGCACACAACGAATCCTTATTCTTTTCTCCTTTATCTTTAATCATGTTTCCTGGCTGCATTCTAGTTTAGTACTGGTAATTGTTGGCATCCTATAATATATATAATCACAATTCCTGTAATCTCACTTAGGGCAAGCACTAACGCACCCTAGATTTGTGGACACCTAGGGCAATTTTTTGAATACCTGTTTCTGTGGAAGAAACACACTTAAAAAGAATCCAGTTTGGAGATATTTAAGAGGTTTAGGGGTTTAAAATCCATTCCCATTTAGCCAACAGTTCTATAGCTATAAGCTGTCCAAACTCCAAATTTTCCTATCTGTCCAATTGGCTTCTACTGGTCTCCAAATACTTAATACATAATAAGCACTGAGCACATGTTGTGTGAATTTATAAGCTCTATTTCTCTCTGTTGCTGTCCCACTCAAGAGGTATCCATAACTTTCTAGTATTCACAGACTTTTTTATGACTTTTAAACTGCTCTAGAATATAGACTCAATATGCTTATCATTCTCAATGTAGTCCCTGTACTAGTCTGCCCAGTCTCCTTTTCTGCATTTCATAGATCCTATTCTCGTTTTACACGAACAATGACAAATATTAGCATGTGCAACCGCCACTAGCCTCTTTTTTTCATGTTATTCCTCATGAGGATAAAAACAATCGCTAACCTTTATAAATCGGTTACCATTTACCAGGCACTATGCTAAGAGTCTTAATGTCTCAGCACCTTTAATCCTTGAAACAACTTCATGAGGTCAGTATTTTATTTTTCCTGCTTTATTGACAAGGAAATTGAGACAAAAGCGGTTTGATGACCCATCAAAGGTTACCCAGGATGTACATAATAGAGCCAGCATGACCTTAGACAGGAGTATCTCACACACTTTTGTTTGTTTGTTTGTTTTTGTAATCCTCACCAGAGGATATGCTCATTGATTTGAGGGAGAGGGGGAGAGAGAGGGAGAGAAAGAGAGAGAAAGCGAGAGAGAGAGAGAGAGAGAGAGAGAGAGAGAGAGAGAGAGAGAGAGAGAGAAAGAGAAAAGAGAGGCCATAGATTGGTTGACTTCCATGTGTGCCCCAATTGGGTATCAAACCCAGGGCAACTGAGGTATATGCCCTGACTGGAAATCAAATATGCAACCTTTCAATATACAGAATGAAGCTCCAACCAACTGAGCCATACAGGCCAGGGCAAACCTTTTATTTTTTCCTTCTGTGTTATTAGCCTTCAAAGATCAATCCAAAGCCCACCTTCCCTTTGAACTTTAGTCCACATGTAACATCTTCTGTCCCAGTGTCAAGGGGCTCTGTATATCTCGTAGCCTAAAGATAATCACC
The DNA here is from genome assembly GCF_963259705.1 of Myotis daubentonii. Lineage (NCBI taxonomy): Eukaryota > Metazoa > Chordata > Mammalia > Chiroptera > Vespertilionidae > Myotis > Myotis daubentonii. Next base: position 55,245,251 of record NC_081849.1, read on the forward strand.
TAACTTCTCAGCTGTTAATACAATTCCACCGGTGTTGAGTCTTGATTCCCACCATTTTTATTTGTGAGCAAAATTAAGTCTATAAGAATCACCTTAAATTTGTGAGAAACTTAACAAGGAGAAAGAGAAAGGGAGACCCTGTGTATTTGAATATAATGTATCTATTGACTGTCAGTACCATTGGTCAAGATTAGTAATGTCAAAAAGTTAATATAGGGTAGAAAAAGTCTTTCTGTCAGTAGGCCCCAGTTTAGATGAGTCCCTCATAGAGTGTCCATTGTTAGTGTGATATACCATTGTAACATTCAGTATTGTGCTCCCCTGTCAATGCTATGCAGTGAACTATAACATTAAAATGTTGTGTAAATTCTGCCTTTCCTCTTCCACCCTCTTTCTATCACCTGGTTGACTGACGAGGTTTATGAAATGTGTTTTCGTGTACTTTTCCCAGACAGGCTTCCTTGAGCCGCCTCTTGTTTGCTTTTGGCTGCTGTTCTGGGTCTCTCCCCAGCTTCTCCCTCTTTCTGCCTGTGGCCTTCATTGCTAGCTGCTCATTCTGAGCACAGCTCTGACATTTCCTCAAGCAGTGCTCACGCACTTTGCTGGAAAAAGCAAGATAGCTTATGTGACAATCAAGTCTCCCACAGATGTTCAAATGAGTGTAGGCAGGAGATGTTGGTTAGCTTCATTATTATTGCTGTTTATTAGGCATCTGTTCCCTAAACGACACCAGACGTGCTTGAGAATAAGGGGGACTGGCTTCATTTATTTACCTGGACTCTCTGGATCTAGTTCAGTGATTTTCAACCCTTTTCCTCTCATGGCACACATAAACTAATTACTAAAATCCTGCAATACACCAAAAAGTATATATGTTTTGCTCCTATGACAAAAAAAGGTATAATTTTGATTCACTCAAACTGGATGGCTATTGTTGTATTGGCTGTTGTTATTTTTTGTATTTGACAATCTAAGGCAAAAGAGGTCAGTGCCCCGGACTAAATGGTCAGGTATTACATGTTTTAAAAATTCCTGAGGCACACTAATGTGCCACTGCACAGCTGTTGAAAATTGCTGACCTAGTCAATAATAGATGTTTAATAAATGTATAAGCATCTGAAAAAATGTAGACTAAAAATTATTTTATTTTGTCAGTGCAAAAAAATTATTCCATTGTATTGATTTTAAAATTAGGAGATTTTAGAAACAGCATACCTTTTCTAGATTCTTGGTGGGGGTGGACTCTTTGGTCAGTAAGTTTAGTTCCCTTGTGTTGGAAATTTTAGAGCCCGAGAAAGCCGATTTTCTACATTAAATATGTAAGTATTTCAGGGTGAGCCTAGAAGTATTACTAAATATAGGATTAAAAAACATTACAAAATACACCATTGAAATATTTCACAAGATATTTAGGCCAATAGGAGGTAAACAAATACAGGTTTTAACCCAAGAATGATTTTCATGTTCCTAAACTTTCTCCAAGATGAAAGGTAAATAATCTTGTTATAGAATATAGCACGTTCCTGTGTCCCTGTTTCTGCATATAGAATATAAGTATAATAACATCCATCTCGGAGGCTGCTGCAAAGATAAAGTTGAATAATGCATAGAAAGCATTTAGCATAATCCCTGTCAAAATATAAAGGCCTGTTAATTGTTAGCTTATTATTAAAATTAATATTCTCTCAGAAAATTCAAATTAAACTAGCCTTTCTTAAGTCCATACACTGGAATTGACTTCTGATCCTGGCACCTTTTATTGGAGTTCATTTTCTTTCCAGCTCTGTTGTATAAGAAGTGTCTGAGGTTTATTAGCTGACTCTTCTATGAAGTGTCAGGTCCTGTTTAGCATGTTTTTCCAGGAAGAAAACTGTATTTAATTTTCATTTGTCTCTATGTACAAAATAGCAGCTTGAAAGTTTAAATGAAAATGACTTTTTTTTTTTAGTGAACATATGTGTGTGTGTAAGAGTGTTTTGTTGTTGTCATTGTTCAATTTCAACTGCATAGATATTTTTCTTCCAAAAATGTTCTATTATAATGATAGATCTGATGTTGACTTAAGTAACTTTGGGACCATTTTATGATTTGTTTTTCATTGTACCCTTCCCTTTCCCTCTCCATTAATATTATCAACTAAAAACCCCTCTTTTGAAGCAAAGAGATACTTTGACATAGACACAAACGGTCTGCTCTTCCATCAACTAAGTTCTCTGTGAACTTGTGCAGATATTCTTCACATGTCTACAACCTTAATGTTCTGGAAGTCATTTTAGAAGCCATTTAAGGAATGGAAATAGCATTCTTGCTTCTAAGGAGGGCATGATTTACTTGCAGTGACAACATTGACATAGTCACACAATGAACTCACTGTATATCTGTAATAATTCTGTGTTGTAGAGCAATTGTGTTCATTAATAATATTCTTTGTCATCATTTTGGGAGATGAGCCTTTGCATTCCCAGATAAGACCATGGATAGACATACTTCTTGGATAAGGCACATGCCCGTTTCATTTATGTAAATGAATTTATGTATTATTCAGCAAGTGTATCTCAAGTCTTTCTAGGACTTGTCCCAGGAAGAACTTTCTATCACATCATATATTACATTTAGTTTATGACAACTTTTGTTTTGTTTTGGTAATCCTCACCGGAGGATATTTTTCCATTGATTTTTAGTGAGAGTGGGAGGGAGGGGGAGAGACAGAGAGAGAGAAACATCGATATGAGAAAGACACAACGATTGGTTGCCTCCCACAAGTGCCCCACAAGGGCCAGGAATTGAGCTTGCAGCTGAGGTAGGTGCCCTTTACTGGAATCCAACCTTCAACCCTATAGTCTGAGGGCCAACTCTCTATCCATTTAGCCACACTGGCTAAGACTAACAACTTTCTTTATAACAATTTTTTTTCCTAACTTCTCACTCTGTCAGAAGAAGAATGAAGCCCTTCTACAGCATCTGAACATTTATCACTCAACTTGATGTTACCTTCTCTAGAAAAGTTACCCTCATTGCCACCCACACCTTTTAACAAGGTCTGGGCTAGGTTTTCTCCTGGAAGTCATGACACTGTACTTGCCTTCTGACACTCCATGGTCATAAGTTCTGCTTATGAAACTGTCTCCTTTACCAGACTTGAAAATTGTTAAGAAGAGTTTCTGTGTACTTATGAACATTATATTCCCAGTGCCTAGCACAGAGCCCAAAATGTAGTAGGCTTCCAAAAATGCCTGGTAAATATAGTAGGTGATGCTTTTGTCTTTCTGAATATAGATTCTGGGTCATGCACTACCCTTTCTTTATACTAGCAGATAATAGGTAAGGCCAACATTTACTTCAACTGCATCGAAAGCCACCAAGAAGTTCAAAATCATGGAATCTGGCTGCAGAAACCATATTCATGTCTCAGAATGCAAAGTCCACATAATCACTCTAATGTTAATTCTTTGACTTTAGGCTGTTTTATTTTCTCACTTTATACTCCTGAATAGGTATGCCCCTAAATGCTTTGATAACTTGAAGAGCAAGTGACACAAAACTCTTGTCTCTATATGCTTGAAAAAAATGGCACTATTTTTCCTTTCCTAAATCAAAGTTGAGCTTATTCATACTTTTATCTTTCTTTTTGCTTATTTAGTTTTTGGTCTTGTCAATGACTCTAGATGAAAACCACATCTGTTTTTGTGTGTGGCTGTGTCTGAGAGATGTCTGTACACCTCTTATGTTAACAATTGAATCAACGTTTTATTTTAAGTTTACCCTTATGTCAGCTTTGATGATATTCACTCACACATCTTAAGGGATAAAATGAAAATATTGGACAATTTTTGAAAACTCTCTATCAGCTTCAAGTTTGCAAATGCTGATCTTGAGGCTGAGGGAGAAAAGTCTCTTTGCCCATTTTGTCACTGTTGTTAAAAATTCCACCCCCACCTCCATTTAAATCTCAGAGGTGCCAAAGAGTCAAGCTTTTTAGGATAAAAAGAAAAACTGACTTGTTTTCTCTGGTTTTTGGCCGTGACTTTAACTGTTTCTTTGTTTTATTGTAATCGGAGACATTGGCATGGAAGTCGAAGTGGATTCCAAGAAGTATATACCGGGCTTTTTATTGGCATATGAAACAGGGAATCATTCAGGCCATACATTTGCAAGCAGCCAAGTAATTAATAATAACACACGTGGAAGAAAATGAATGTTTTGGTTAAGACAGAGAATGAGAAGTCAGACAAAGGCCTGAGCTTCTTGTCCTTGCCCTCAGCAGCAGCAAAAATAATGTTATGAATAGCATTTAACTTGAATTTGCAGCAAACTGCTGCTTTTATCATAAACAATTGCCAGATGGTATACATTATCTTTCTTTTTTCTCCTTTCACAAAAGCGGCATTAATTGCAGAGCAGCCCAGGGCTCCACTCAGCTCATCAGTGTGATAACACTTCATGACCCTGATTAGCCGTCAGTCTCCTCAATTAAAAAGATCATTTAGACATTCACCCAATCATTTGCCTATCGAGCCACCTGGGCCTCAACCAGGGGCTCCATTTTTAACATTCTCCTGCCCTCTCTCATCTTGCCTCGCTTTTTTACATATCTCCAAAAGACGTAATTGAATTAAATAAAGCATCTCAGGGGCAGCTGCAACATCTGCTGTTTGTGGTATGTCAAGCCTTCAGCATTAAAAACAGTTACATATGCTCCAAATTAGCAGGTCGCAGAGATGAAACAGTCGATGATAGTGTTTTCGTGCCAGCGTGAGAAGCAGCTCACAGCTGTGTGCAATTTACAATTAAAGGCTTTATCAGAGCGCAATTGTACTAGTGAATCAAGTGGTGAGAGGTCAGTTAGTGAATTAGACCAATTAGAGCTTGTACAGTTAAATTATCTGTCTTATTACCTACTGATAAACAGCCTTGTCATATCTTTACTGGAATGATGAAGCCGAATGAGTTTTATGAAGTGATAATACATGTTCACTATAGTGGAACTTAGTGGTTTGTGAATTCAAAATCCATAGCAACAAAACTGCTTCAGAGAACCTTTTAAAGCAGCCATAAAACAAAATCGTGGAATTGGTTAAAACACTTAAGTTGGTGATATCTACTTGTAAATTCATCTCCAAGGACAAGATTTAAAAAGCATTTTGCAGCAGAATGATAAATGGATCCCCAACTTTATTTTTATTTAATATCAATTTTTATTTCAAGAATTGACTTCAATGCAGAGGCCAAAAAAAAAAACTGAGTCTGATAAATTTAATGAATAAGCACTTAAAAACAGTCCATAAAGAGCAGATTATTTTATAAATGCAATAATTTATCTCTTTGAGGAATACAGATTAATCAGTTGTTCTTACAAGAAAAAAAGTATGCATAGTTCAGAATATCAACAAGCCACACCCATTTTTAGCTTCTATAGAGTAAGGATGGAAGTCAATGAATAAAATGTGTTTAAATGTTCTATGGTAAAATCATCAGTGAATTATTTGTATTATGACTTTCTATTGAATGAATGCTCACCTTTAATCTGCTTTTACTCTCTCATGATTAGCAAATAATAGGAAGTTTTCATTAATACTGGTACCATGGACTAGGGCAGATCATTGATATCAATCAGACCAAAAAAGCTAGACCCCAATTCCTTCTGGAGAACACACCTTATCTAGTACGTACTTATATCTCTTAGAACACTTTTTCCTAGAAAAGCAATTCAAATATTTAATATTTGAAAAAAAAATCTCTGGAGACAGATTTTAAATTATATTTGTGAATTGATTCATTATTTTCTTAATAAATTTAAAAATATTTATTTTGAACTTGAGAAGATGGCGGCGATATAGGCAGACGTGTCCCAGGTCGTGTCCCGGAGCAAATGGAACGAGCAGCTGAAGCTAGTAACACTCACACCGAATTGGCGAAATTGCTCAGCTGGTGAGAGGGTTTACAGCCGGGAAGAGCAGAACTCCCCTGGTAAGGTAAAAAAAAAACCAGGGATTTGGGCAGGAAAGTTTGCCAGACCTCTGAGCCCAGAGAGTCGGAGGGAGACTGCGTGGCAGACAGCCGCGTCCCTTGGGACAGGCACAGCCCCTGACGGGGGAAAGGAGAACCGCGGGATTCCTGGCGCCACCAGGGAAATTGAGAGCTGGGTTCTGTGATCACGGAGGACTGAGCCTAAAGGGGGCAGCCTGAAGAGCTGACCTGACCATGCAGTCCCGGTAAGAGAAGAAGCTTACAGAAACCAAGCCTTCCCCGTTTCCGCGGCCGGAATTTGTTTGTTTGTTTTCACTGAATCCTGTTCATGGGACATTTCGGATACAGACACTCACCTGTGCTGAAGAGAGGGAGAGTGTGCTGGGGAGTGGAATCTGGGGAGAGACTGGGGAAAGAGGGGGAGCCGGGAGAGGTGGTAGTGAATTGAGTGCTGAGACACCCCAGAGCCTGGGACTGGGGCAGCCACCCGCTCCTGAGAGGGAGTCTCCTCCCCCCAGCCCCCAGGCAAGGAGCACAGCCACACCCAGATTCCACCCTGTAGGAGATCAAGGATTAAGATAACCTGATCAGTCCCTGGGAGTTAACAGGGTCTGGCCTATAGAGGGATTTTCAATCCCAACAACAACATAGCGCCCGTAACTAACTATTACTCAGTCAGCTCTGGGCAGTGAACTTCCACTGGACAGAGAGGCCCTATAGCCTCAGAGGCCAACCCCAGAACACTGCCACCCAGAGGCTGACCCACAAACTGACTCTTTGCTAAACACAAAATAAGGCAGTCTGGGAAATAAATGCGGCATGCTTTAAAATAAGGACTGTGGTTTACAACACAGAGGAACAGTATATCGCAGGGAAACTCAACACTCTCCTGAATACCTGGAAGGTCTAAGGCGAGCCACACTGAAGAATAGAAGAAACGAAGGACCTTCACTACTGCAATTTTTTTTCTTTTTTCACTTTTTAACTAAGAAACCAATTTTTTTTTCATTCTTTTTTTTCTGTTATTTTTTTTTCTTTTTCTTTTTCTTTCTTTTCTTCTTTTTCCATCACCTGATTTTACCCTTTTAATTACTACCTTCTTATTTTTAACCAGTATTATTACTGCTACCATTTTACCATTTTTTAAAGTGCCATTTTATTTTTTCTTTATTTTATTTTGGGATTAGTGTTCACCATTCTATTTTCATCGTTATATTATTGGTTGTGTCTAGTTTGCATTCATATCCAGGGAGCTGTTGCTGGAATTTGTTGGGATTAATGGCTGTTCTATAGGAGTAGTCTCCTCATATAAAAAGTCTCTTCCCTCTTCCACTTCATTCTCTCTTTTCGCTCTTTTTTTTTTTTTTTTCTTTTCTTTTCTCGCTTTTATTTTCCCCCTTCCTTTTTCCCAATTTCATTTTTGCACTCCCTTTTTTTGGTCCCTACTTTTCTTTTCCTTTTTCTCTTTTATCTTTTTCTCTTCCTTCTTCCTTATCCCCTAATTCTCTTAATTCAGGTGGTCACCTTTAATTGGGGTTATTAATATCGTGAATATATTTGTGTATAGTGCCTGGTATGTGGTGCCTTGTTGTGTTGTATTTTGTGCCTTTAAATCAACGCAGCAGATCCAAGCAACAGCAACCTCCTGAGCACCTCATCCTCTGCTGAGGAACAGCAGCTGTACGTGAAACCTCGCCCCACCAGCCGGAAGAGCCACCACAGCTGTGAACAGCACCCACCAGAGGAGCTGCTGCCAACTGAAGAGCAGCTGCTACCGCAACCGCCCGAAGAGCAACCACAGACCAAGGAGTCACTGCCACCAAGGGAGCAACCACTGAACAACTCAACGTCTAGATATGTCAGTGAGATCAAACATGGGTAGACAAAGAAACCCCCAAAGGAAAGAGAAGGGGGACTCTCCAGAAAAGCAGCTAAGTAATACAGAGGCATGCAACATGACAGATAAAGAATTCAGAATAAGGATCCTAGAGTGCATAAACCGGATGGAGGAAAAAATCGACAACCTCTGCAAGAAGCAAGAAGAAACAGATGAAAAAATCGATAACATATGGAAGAAGCTAGAAGAAACAGATGAAAAAATCGATAACATATGGAAGAAGCTAGAAGAAACAGATGAAAAAATCAACAACCTAAGTAAGACCCAAGAAGAAATGAAGAGTGATATAGCTGCAATGAAAAACTCCATTGAAAGTATCAACAGTAGACTAGGAGAAGCAGAGGACCGAATAAGTGAATTAGAAGACAAGGAAGCAAAACACACCCAAAATGTACTGCAATTGGAGAAAAAAAATTAAAAGACAGGAGGAGAGCCTAAGGGAGCTTTGGGACAACATGAAACGAAACAACATACGAATAATAGGAGTACCAGAACAACAGAAAGATGAACAAGGATTAGAAAACCTACTCGAAGAAATAATATCAGAAAACTTTCCTGAGGTGGGGAAGAAAAAAGTCACACAAGCCCAGAGAGTCCCAAACAAGGTGAACCCGAAAAGACCCACACCAAGACACATCATAATCACCATGGCAAATGTTCAGGACAAAGAGAGAATCTTACAGGCTGCAAGAGAGAGACGGAAAGTTACATACAAGGGATCTCCCATTAGATTGTCAAATGACTTCTCAACAGAAACACATCAGGCCAGAAAAGAATGGACTGAAATTTACAAAGTGATGCAAAGCAAAGGACTGAATCCAAGAATACTCTATCCAGCAAGGCTATCATTCAAACTTGAAGGGGAAATAAGAAGCTTCACAGACAAAAAAAGACTAAGGGAGTTTGTCACCACCAAGCCAGCAATGCAAGGAATGCTAAAGGGACTGGTATAAAAAGAAGAAATAAAAAGCTCAGAAAGAAAACAGCCACACACACACACAAAAAGAAATGGCTACAAACAAGTACCTTTCAATAATAACTTTAAACGTAAACGGACTAAATGCTCCAACCAAAAGACATCGAGTGGCTGAATGGATAAAAAAACATGACCCATACATCTGCTGTCTACAAGAAACCCACCTCATTAGAAGGGACTCACACAGACTGAAAGTGAAAGGATGGAAAAATATCTTTCAGGCAAATGGAAAGGAAAAGAAAGCTGGGGTAGCAATACTTATATCGGACAAAATAGACCTCAAAGTGAAGGCCTTAACAAGAGATAAGGAAGGCCACTTCATAATACTAAAGGGATCAATACAACAAGAAGATATAACCCTGGTAAACATATATGCACCCAATGTAGGAGCACCCAAATTCATAAAAAAACTCCTGGAAAATATCAAAGGAGAGATCGACAACAATACAATCATAGTAGGGGACTTTAATACACCATTGACAGCACTGGATAAGTCCTATAGACAAACAATCAGCAAAGATACAGCAATCCTAAATGACTCACTAGATCAGATGGACTTAATAGACATCTTCAGAACACTTCACCCCAAAGCCAGAGAATATACGTTCTTCTCAGGTGCTCATGGGACATATTCAAAAATAGACCACATATTGGGTCACAAGCAAAGTATCCCCAAATTCAAGAAGATTGAAATCATAAAAAGCGTCTTCGCAGACCACGATGGCATAATATTAGAAATAAACTACAATAAAAACAACCCAAAATACTCAAACACCTGGAAGCTGAATAGCATGCTATTAAACATTGATTGGGTTACCAATGAGATCAAAGAAGAAATTAAAAACATCCTGGAAACTAATGACAATGAAAACACAACAATCCAAAACCTATGGGACACATTGAAAGCAGTCCTGAGAGGGAAGTTTATAGCTCTACAGGCCTATCTCAAAAAACAAGAAAAAATGGTAGTAAATCATCTAACTCTACAACTCAAAGAATTAGAAAGAGAGCAACAAGAAAACCCCACAGTGAGCAGAAGGAAGGAGATAATAAAGATTAGAGCAGAAATAAATGACATAGAGACCAAAAAAACAATACAGAAAATCAATGAAACCAAGAGCTGGTTCTTTGAAAGGATAAACAAGATTGATAAACCTCTAGCCAGACTCACCAAGAAGCAGAGAGAGAGGACCCAAATAAATAAAATCAGAAACGATAGAGGCGAAATAACAACAGACCCCACAGAAATACAAATGATTGTTAAAAAATACTATGGACAGCTTTACTCCAACAAACTAGACAACCTGGAGGAAATGGACAAATTCCTAGAAAAATACAGCATTCCAAAACTCAATCAGGAAGAATCTAAAAATCTCAACAGGCCAATAACTATGGAAGAAATTGAAGCAGTCATCAAAAAGCTTCCATCAAACAAAAGCCCAGGACCATACGGCTTCACAGGGGAGTTTTACCAAACATTCAAGGAAGAACTAAAACCTATCCTCCTCAGACTACTACAAAAAATTCAAGAGGAAGGAACACTTCCAAGCTCATTCTATGAAGCCAGCATCACCCTAATACCAAAACCAGGTAAAGACAACACAATGAAAGAGAATTACAGGCCAATATCCCTCATGAACATAGATGCCAAAATCCTCAACAAAATCTTAGCAAATCGGATCCAGCAGTACATCAGAAAGATCATACACCATGACCAAGTAGGATTTATCCCAGGGATGCAAGGATGGTACAATATCCGCAAATCAATAAACGTGATACATCACATAAACAAATTGAAAGAAAAAAACCACATGGTCATATCAATTGATGCAGAAAAAGCATTTGACAAAATTCAACACCCATTTTTGATAAAAACTCTCAGCAAGGTGGGAGTAGAAGGATCATACCTCAACATAATAAAAGCCATATATGACAGGCCCACAGCCAACATCATTCTCAACGGACAAAAACTAACACCATTTCCCCTAAGAACAGGAACAAGACAGGGATGCCCCCTCTCACCACTCCTGTTCAACATAGTACTGGAAGTGTTAGCCATTGCAATTCGGCAAGAAGAAGAAATAAAAGGCATCCAAATTGGAAAAGAGGAAGTAAAACTGTCCTTATTTGCAGACGACATGATATTATACATACAAAACCCTAGAGATTCCATCAAAAAGCTACTAGACTTAATACATGAATTTGGCAATGTAGCAGGATACAAAATTAACCCCAAGAAATCTGAGGCATTTCTATACACCAATAGTGAACTTTCAGAAAGAGAGATTATAAAAACAATCCCGTTTACCATTGCACCGAAAAAACTAAGCTACCTAGGAATAAACTTAACTAAAGAGGTAAAAGACCTCTACTCAGAAAACTACAGGACGTTGAAAAAAGACATAGAGGAAGACATAAACAGATGGAAGAACATACCGTGTTCATGGATTGGTAGAATCAACATCATCAAAATGTCCATACTACCCAAAACAATCTATAAATTCAACGCACTTCCCATTAAAGTACCAACAGCATACTTCAGAGATCTAGAACGAACTTTCCAAAAATTCATCTGGAATAAAAAAAGACCCCGAATAGCTGCAGCAATCCTGAAAAAGAACAAAGTAGGTGGGATCTCAATACCAGATATCAAGTTGTATTACAAAGCCACTGTTCTCAAAACTGCCTGGTACTGGCACAAGAATAGGCATATAGATCAATGGAATAGAATAGAGAGCCCAGAAATCGGCCCGAACCAATATGCTCAATTAATATTTGACAAAGGAGGCAAGAACATACAATGGAGCCAAGATAGTCTCTTCAATAAATGGTGTTGGGAAAATTGGACAGATATATGCAAGAAAATGAAACTAGACCACCAACTTACACCATACACAAAAATAAACTCAAAATGGATAAAGGACTTAAATGTACGACAGGATACCATAAAAATTCTAGAAGAATCCAAAGGCAAGAAAATCTCAGACATATGCCGAAGCAATTTCTTCACTGATACAGCTCCTAGGGCACTTGAAACTAAAGAAAAAATGAACAAATGGGACTACATCAAAATAAAAAGCTTCTGCACAGCAAAAGAAACCATCAACAAAACAACGAGAAAACCCACTGTGTGGGAAAACATATTTGCCAATGACATATCTGATAAGGGCCTAATCTCCAAAATTTATAGGGAACTCATACAACTTAACAAAAGAAAGATAAAAAATCCAATCAAAAAATGGGCAAAGGACCTAAATAGACACCTTTCAAAAGAGGACATCCAGAAAGCCAAGAGACATATGAAAACATGCTCAAAGTCACTAATCATCCGAGAGATGCAAATCAAAACAGCAATGAGGTACCATCTCACACCTGTCAGACTGGCTATCATCAACAAAGCAACAAACGACAAGTGCTGGAGAGGATGTGGAGAAAAAGGAACACTTGTGCACTGCTGGTGGGAATGCAGACTGGTGCAGCCACTATGGAAGACAGTATGGAGTTTCCTTAAAAAACTGAAAATGGAACTCCCATTTGACCCTGTGATCCCACTTCTAGGAATATATCCCAAGAAACCAGAAACACCAATCAGAAAGGATATATGCACCCCTATGTTCATAGCAGCACAATTCACCATAGCTAAGATCTGGAAACAGCCTAAGTGCCCATCAGTAGATGAATGGATTAGAAAACTGTGGTACATCTACACGATGGAATACTATGCTGCTCTAAAAAGGAAGGAACTCTTACCATTTGCAACGTCATGGATGGAACTGGAGAGCATTATGCTAAGTGAAATAAGCCAGTCAATAAAGGAAAAATACCACATGATCTCACTCATTCGTGGACAATAGAGACCATTATAAACTTTTGAACAATAATAGATACAGAGGCAGAGCTGCCTCAAACAGATTGTCGAGCTGCAGCGGGAAGGCCGGGGAGGGTTGGGGGGCAGGAGGTAGGGGGGTAAGAGATCAACTAAAGGACTTGTATGCATGCATATAAGCATAACCAATGGACATAAGACACTGGGTGATAGGGGAGGCTAGGGGACTGTCTAGGGCGGGGGGATAAAATGGATACATATGTAATACCCTTTGTAATACTTTAAGCAATAAAAAAAAAAAATTAAAAAATGAAAAAAAAATATTTATTTTATTAATTTAACTTTATTTTTATCGAAGGTAGAGAAACAGTTATATTTCTAAAAAAAAATACAAGATTTTGCTTTGTAACAGGTTTCCACTTGGAAACAAAGTTTACTAATTCCAACATTATGGATTATAATGAACATGTTCAATGATATACATGAGACAAAATTACATCTCTTTATTTAAAGAAAAGTATTCCAAAGTTATTTACAATTAAGAACCAATAGCCTACTTATGAAATATGTTTATAGAGAAGCCTGATCAATTCTTTCCTCTGAGACATTATAAAATTTTTTTCAATATTAAGTAAATCTGTGAATATATTGTAATGCTAATTAAAATCATCAAAGTGTTACTGAAATGTATTAGGATAACTTTAACATTTATCTGGTGGAAAAAAATGTGAATAAAGCACCATATAAAGTTTGAAAAAGAAAATTGAGAAGGAACATAAACAACAGCCACAGAGGTGAAAGCACTATATAACTGGCATAGGCAAATTTAGAGCAAAATAATAAATTTTAAAAGTAAAAAGCAAAACAAAAAACAAACAAAAAAGCAAAAAATCAGATGGAAGTTAACTTAAATATTATATTATAAGAAAATGTGTTTTTTCAAATTCATGGAAAAATATAATTTTGAATATGGTATTAGAAAAATGACAATTTTAAAAACAAAGTTAGAATTATATTTTTAACAAAAAACTTTTAGGTGGATAAAAATTTAAAGATTAAAAAGAAAATAATAAAGTCATAGAAGAAAATATAGAAGCCTTAAATATTCTGGGTTAGATTACCTCTCCAGGTATGACACAGTAAGAAAACAGAATCGGATTGGAATATAAAAAATGTACTCATATTTATATAAAATATACTGATATTTTGTATAAAAATATACAAATATTTTATTAAATAGGTATAAAAGCAAAAAGGACAGTATTCTTAAAAACATAGATCAGGCAACATTTCAATACTCTTATCATAAAGAAATTTACTGTAAATCATATAAATTTACTTTTTAAAAAGGTAATGGAAAAATAATTTTAAAAAATATATACATAAACACATAAAAATAAGTAAGTAAAAATTCCTTCATTAGTAATCATAGAAATGAAAATTAGGAGAAAGATTAGATGACATATTTTACTTTATATAAAGCACACTGTCTGATATAAAAATCTATGTCTTGACTCAGCAGAGAAAACCTACCATTAAAGAGGGGGTGAAAAAGCAAATTTGTAATAAGCTGCAAAAGAATAGCTATCTTATTATTGAAAATGGTGCAAAGTACCTGGCATATTACCACATCCTCACGACAATTTTAAAAAAGATATTAATAATGAGTCTCAGTATTTTACAAATGTAGGAACTGAGATTCTAAAAGATTACATGGTAAATAGCACAGCTTGCAAGTCAAAAAAGCTACTTTCAAATGAAGTGTTAAAAACACTCTCCCAAATAACATGCATTTGAACAGTACAGTGTTCACTTTATAAAGTATGATTGCCTGATCACTATGTTGCACACCTGAAAGTAACCCTATATAATAAAAGGCTAATATGCAAATCAACTGAACAGCAGAATGACTGGTAGGGGGCAGACACTCAATGCAAGAGCTGCCCCCTGGTGGTCAATGAGCTCCCACAGGGGGAGTGCCGCTCAGCCAGAAGCCAAGCTCATGGCTTGGGAGCGCAGCTGCGGTGGCAGGAGCCTCTCCTGCCTCTGCTGCAGCACTAAGGATGTCCGGCTGCTGGCTTAGGCCCGCTCTCCACGAGGACATCCCCCAAGGGCTCTTGGACTGAGAGAAGGCACAGGCCAGGCTGAGGGCCACTCCCCACTCCAAGTACACGAATTTCGTGCACTGGGCCTCTAGTACAAAATAACATTGAATGTAAGCTGTAAATGGAAAAAAAAAAGATTGCATCAAATACTTAAAAATAATTAAATGGTACACTGTTCAGAAGTGACTTGCACACTCACTACTACACACTGTCAGAATTAGTTTTAGAAGAATTTTGTATGACTCTTCTAAGATGACTGAGCCCCTCCAAAAAGGTGTTAGTGTTATATATGAAAACAATTTTAAAATCAATGTAATTCTTTGGTTTTCAGGGTGTGTTTTTTTTTCATTCAAATGAAGAGGTATGCAAAAACATTGATTAATCCCTGATAAAGACCCTATATTATTATTACTGTGCTCACTCTGTAAGGCACTGGGAGCTTATGATGCAATTAAAACAAAGCCTTGCCCTCGTGGACCTTGCAGCCTTTGGTGCCATTAGGAAAAATTCAAATGCCCCTGTTTATGAAGAACTGTGTGTGCTCCTTAAAAATCACATGCACACCCATATATGGAAATTTGTTTTCTGTGTATATGTGTGTGTGTGTGTGTGTGTGTATTTTTCTGGATTAGAAATGGAGATAGTTTTAGTTCAATGTACAAAGCAAGAACTATATTTCAATGACCTTCCCCTAGTGGCGATTTCGCATATGTCACACATGTTCATTATGGCTGAAGAATAGAGACAAGGGTTTGCAAACTACATTCTATATTGCACTGACATTTTTTGTCAAAATGTGACTTAAGAATAGTAATGTTAATGTGATGATTCCTTTGGGCTTATTGTTCCATTTATTGTAACTGTAAAAGTTATTCTGAACTATTTTAATAATTGGACTTCACCAACAAATTGTTTGAAATTATGTTACATTATTCTTATTTTTTTAATCATTAGTTTTGCCTCCAAACTCTTGGCTGGCTTATACAAATCTATTTGCTTCTTTGGAGGTACAAGATCAAGGATTCATATTGCACATAAAAAATTAATTCTTGGTCCATTATTATTTTCAGCCTGTGTTAATAATGTATTAGATGGGCTTATTGCATAGATATGGATGTATAGATGGGCATACTTTGGGTTAGGCTGGTCAGATGTGATTCTGAGATCACTCTTATTCCAAACCAAATCTATTGCTTATTGGTTTAATGTTTTAAGAAATATGACTCAGTTCATAATAGAGGTTTATTCAAAGTGTACTTATCAAAAACATTGCCCTGGTAGAAACTATATTTCTGATATTGATCAAGCTGCCTTTCCCTGGAGTACAAGTGATGAATATACTATTAAATCTTACATTATGAGTAAGCCACAGGACAACTTTTTAAAAACTATCAAAGTACAAGTACAATTTCAATTTTTTTTATAAAAGGACATAAAAGCCTCATGTACATCTTTCCAATTATGCTTATTTTCACAGTATGTAAAATAAATATTTTAAGATCTAAAATGTTGCACCACAGTAATCTAAGAACTCATTTTATATATCTACCTTATACAACAGTATTTCCCTTTTTTCCAAGAAAATCTAAATCTTTTTTTCCAAGGAATAAATCAGCAGACTAAAAATAAATGAAGTACAAGGACATTTCTGACTTTAATAATGAACTCACTTCTAAAATTTTATTTTAAATGAACTTGTATATAAAGAAGTATTTTACTTTTTTCACTGAATTATTTTATAATTTGATCAAAACACATAATATTAAAATTATATTTTTAAATTTAAATGCTTCTGATAATCACTTTTTAGAATTTTAAAATGTAGATGTTATTAGAACAAGTGTAAACGATTTGTGAAAATAACTCCTCCATATCTAGGCTACTGTGTGTTGTGCATAAAAAGCCATGTCTATGAAGATAAGTCCATCTCTGTACTTATTATCTGCATGAACCCTCCACACAAGTAGAGCAGCACAAAATCTTCTCTATTCCCTAATAACCTCACCTCTCATCTTTCTTCTATAGTGTCTAATTCAAATATATTCCCTCTCCTAAAATGGTCAAGAACACTAGAACTATACTGATCTCACAATTCCTTCAATAAGTTTTTATCTCTCACCTCTAGGAATTTATTCCAGGTTTGCACACAGTCTCCTATTTATTCTTCAACTTCAAACTAATTTAATTTATAAAGTCTTTAGATCTCTCATTCATTCAATAACTAATTCCCCAGCACCTATAATATGCTAAGTATTATAGCTTCTGGTTATACCATGGTAGTCAAAGTATCCACAGTCTCTATTCTCACTGAGATTTATCATTTAGTAAAGAATATAGCAGAATTCCATATTTGCCAGTATGGAATTTTCTGAAAATATTATCTGATAAAACCGGTGCTGACTATCTGAGGACTTTGTGAGGAACTCAACTTGCTATTAATTGACAGAATAGTGGTAGGCAATTATGCCATTGAATCTTGGTTCCTCTCAGCTGTCTCCTGTTTTACAGTCCACAACTAGTTGTTTTTTGTTTTGTTTTTTCTATTCCCTTTGCTCTAAGATTAAGAATCTCTTCTGTACAATGGTGTCTATGACAGGATATGGTGGTATAAGTGAATGGGTACCAGATTTCCAAAGTGGATGTTCTTTGATAATTCTGTTTCTCCCACTAATCACAGCTAATGTGTGATGGCCTTTGACTTGACAAGAGATTACCAGTCAATATCTCATCTTCGACTACTTCACCTAGAACTTTACACTCCATCAACATGGAAGCTTTTAACTCCCTGGCATCACGCTTTGTCACTTCAGTACCTCTAATCATGCTATATCCAGTTCCTGAAATATCATTTTCCTTCTTTGTTGATTTATGGCCTCAAGGCTAGTTTTTTGTTTGGGGATATTAAGTTTAACTCAAGCCCCCTATGTCCACTCTATCCAGTCTTTCGTGATCCCTACATTACAGATCCTTGCTTCTTGGAGTTGTATCCATAGTCTTTGTTTCTGTACTTACTGCACTGCAGATAAATAATCCCTTTTGAAAGGAGCCCCTCAGGCAAGAAAAGGCATTATTTACATACCCCCTCCCTCAATCCTCAATGCCTAGAATGATGGAATCTCAATAGTAATGTGATGAACTGAGTAAAGCCCACATAAGTAAAGCTAGCCTCTGAGTTTTAGTCATATAATAATGGGACCACTTTGTCCAGTGTATGTATTGTGTGTTTCTGGGGCTATAACATGGAAAGTTTATCCTTCACAAATGCGTGTTTTGTGTGCCAGAATTTGAAATTATTCCCTTGATCAGATGTTTACTTTTTATAATCTAAAAATAGGAACTCATTTCCTAGCTCAAGTATAGGTTTTACAAATGTAACTGAACCATTATCTTTTATCTAGAACTAGTGGCCCGGTGCACAAAAATTTGTTCACTCGGGTTGGGGGGGGGGAGATCCCTCAACCCAGCCTGTGCCCTCTCGCAGTCTGGGACCCCTTGGGGGATGACCACCTGCTGGCTTAGGCCTGCTCTCCGAGGGATTGGGCCTAAGGCAGCCCTCAGGGAATGTCCACTTGCCAGCGGAGAGCAGACCTAAGCTGCAGTCAGACATCCTTAGCGCTGCTGAGGAGGCAGGAGAGGCTCCCACCACCACTGCTGTACTGGCAGCCATCAGCCTGGCTTGTGGCTGAGCAGAGCTCCCCCATGTGGGAGCGCACTGACCACCAGAGGGCAGCTCCTGCATTGAGTGTCTGCCCCCTGGTGATCAGTGTGTGTCATAGTGACCAGTCATTCCCAGTCTTTCTGCTGTTAGGGTCAGTTTGCATATTACCCTTTTACTATATAGGATAGAGGGCTGGTGCACGGGTGGGGGCCGGCTGGTTTGCCCTAAAGGGTACCCAGATCAGGGTGGGGGTCCCGCTTGAGTTCTTGGCCAGCCTGGGTGAGGGGCTAATGGCTATTTGCAGCCAGTCACACCCCCTTCAGGGTGGGGGTCCCCACTGGGGTGCCTGGCCAACCTGGGTGAGGGGCTGAGGGCCGTTTTCAGGCTGGCCCGCGACTGAAGCTCCCAGCCTCTCCTTTTTTTCTTTTTTAAAAAATTCTGGGATTTATTTACCTTCTATAATTGAAACTTTGTTGCCATCCTGCTCACTCCAGCTCTGAGGCCTCGGCTGGCTGGAAGCAGGTATCTGGGGTTTGTTAGCGTCTATAATTGAAACTTAGTTGCTTTCGGAGCTTAGAGCTGGCCGTGGCAGGCGGGGAACCTTGGTTTCCTCCATCACTGGAGCAAGCAAGCCTCCTGCTCACTTCAGCTGCATGGCTGCCGGCCACCATCTTTTTTGGCAATTTATTTGCATATCTCGCTGATTAGCCAGTGGAAAGCATAGCGGAGGTATGGTTAATTACCCTTTTTGACTTTTATTAGATAGGATATTTCATTTCTTGTCTCTTTATCTCCCTTTTCTGAGCCAATAGATGATGGAGCCATTCAAGACCAAATTGTGTTCTCAGCACATTTGTAGTGATTCTTACTATGATCACACCTGTACTTTCCAGAAAAAGTGGCGTCTTGCTGAATCAGTCAACTTGCACTGTATTCTGTTTTGACTGGCCTTATTGTCAAGGTGTATTAGGGCACTGTATGGCAGGATTGCCAAGCTTTTTCCTGCTTTTCAAGGACACCATTTTAAGAGAAACAGTGAGCCTCTGTATGTCTCAATGCCATTGTTTTTGCACAGGGATATAAAGCTTAATTTCAGATATTTGGCAAGTCTAAAAGACATTTTAGAAATGAAGGATTATAATTACCAATGAGTCTCTCCCTTGCCTTAGGCAGAATAAATGTGTTGAGAACTTTTTGACATTTTAAAGCCAAGTGCCTCCACTATTTCTTCCTCTGTCATTGAATAACTTAGCTGTAATTTTTTATAAAAAGTGTGAAGCATATACTATATTAAAATTAATCTATCTTACTTTGTACAGTTATAGTAAAATGTTATGTTAAGATTGCCATAGGTGAAAATTCTAATTTAATCCATTTTATAATTTCAGAAATCACTACTTAACATTAATCACTCCTTTTATTAAAAAAAAAAACACCTATTTTTTTACTATCTGCTCTAAGCTAGGAATGCCTTCCCAGAACTTGCATTCTAGTGTGAAAAAAGGAATTATATGCAAGTGTCTACATTTTTAAGAAATCATGCTTGAGAGAATGTCAAGTGCTATGATGAGAACATTGTTTAAGTGGATCAAGTATAACTAGGATAAAGGGTGGTCAAAGGAGCTCCCTTTAAGCAGATGATGCTGAGCATAGATGTGAATGAATAATGAATAACAGCCCACAATTAGAATTCCTGGGAAAAACAAATTCTGGTAGAGAAAAACAACAAATTAAAAGGCCCTGAGGAAGGAATGGGTTTGATCTGTCAAAGGAACAGCAAGGAGGCAAGTGTGTCTATCAAGCAAGTGTGAAGGGACAGAATTATAAGTGAGATCACAGGAAGGGACAAAGATGACATAGATGGTTGTGTATCATGGAAATCAGCTTGGAATTTACTGAAGTAACATAAAATAGCGTTGGAGAATTTTAAGTGAGGAAGTTTTGTGATATGATTTGTACTTTACTTGTTAAAGCAAATTTGGCTGATCTACAGAAATGCTCTCTAACAGTTGAAAGGGAAAGACCAGTGAGTAGGCTAGCTCAGCAGCTGGACAGTAATGAGAGGCTTCAGAATAGGACAGCAATGGCATAGGTAGGCGGTAAGAAGTAATAGTTCCAAATGTGTTGAAGACAGAGACCACAACTTCCTGATGGATTGGGTTAGGGAGTATTGAAAAATGAGAGTTAAAGTGTACATTTAAGTTTTTGGACTGATAAATCGGATCAAGCATATTGATGGGAGAGGCTAAAAGATAAAAATAAGATTCGGGGATGGGATTGGGCAGGTTCAAGGGTTCTGCTTTGGACATGTTAAGTATTCATAAGCTTGCATTGAACACAAAGGTTCATAAGATGTCATCAAAAAGAAATTTAATTTTTCTAAGCCACCTCCAATGACTGATTGTTCAAACATACTCCAAGAGTTTCTGTTTACCCACTATTTGGATAAAAACTAGTGTAAAGTTGATGACTTTGCTAGTCATTCTGAGACTTAAAAACAAAATCCTCATTACTTCATACCACACACACACACACACACACACACACACACACACACACACGAACTTCTTGCTCCCCCACATCAATGGGAGAATGAATTCGTGGTTGCCTTCTTTCTTCCATCATTCACTCCTCTCCACCCTGGACCAGCTGTGGCTTCTGACATATTCAAGGTCATTGAGAAGCCGTGATAGCTGCCATCAACTCTCTTAAATATAATTTTCTGGAGGGCCAACTAACAGCCACCAATTCTCCTAGTTTCTTTTACTTCACTTCTTTTAAATCCTTTATGAGAATGACTTATTAAGGGATATAAAACTGATTTTGGGTACTTGTTTCACCATTACCACGGGGCTACCTAGCACCTTGCTATGCAATGAAAGAGTCATTGGTATCTGTTCTTGGGAGTTCAACAAAACAAAAACCTGAAGAGTCCTATTTTAACATCCCATTATACCTAGTTTGATATCTGAACAGATAGAAGAGAGAGGTAAATGTGAGTTCCTTCCCATCATGACTATTCTAAGATTTGCCCTGATGGCAGGCCTTTCCCAAGGCTCATTGAACTTTAACAAGCATCACAACACAAGTAGCTGGGAAACACCAGATTAAGTGTGAAGAGATATGGTTTCACCGCTTCCTAGTGCTGTGACTGTAGACATATTGATTTACATCTCTGATCTGATTTCCTTGTTGGTACTCTAGAACATTCTTTAGAAATTCCTTATTTCTGTTATTGTTGGTAAGTTATCAGTGTTGTGTTTACCTGAACATTTATTTATTTTATTCTCTTTTTGAAAAATTAGTTTTGTTGGATTCAGAGTTCTAGGTTGACAGTGATTATCTCATAATGAAACTCTTATTTCATTATTCCACTGGCTTCTAGCTACTCTTTAAGAGTCTCTTTTATTGTTTCACCCTTGAAATTAAGATGTAGTGAAGACATTTTTTACTTACGGAAAGCAATTGAGATATTTTTTATATCCGTTCTTATTTTCAGTTCCTCCAAGTGAGTAAAGAATTAGTCCTTTGACTATGAAAGAATTAGATGCCTGTGAAAGGAGGGAGAGTGTCCCTACCATCCATGGAATTAATTAAAAAGGATAAAAGGGAAGCAGTGTCAGAGTTTGGGCTCTGTCATATTAATAGTCTGGAAATAAGTGTTAAGCAAAACTGATTTCCTCTTAGTTAATTTTTGTACAATGGAATTTTTTGAGGGCAAAATCCTCTGGCATTCACTTTTTTTTTCATTGCTATTTGATATGACTGAAGTATTGAAATCTTAAGTGTTCTTGTCAAAGGGAATCTTAAGTCATGCACATTTAAGCAGATTTATTTAAAGAAAGGCATTTTCACCTCTTGCTAAAGAAATATTCCCAACTCAATAACTGATGTTCAACAGATGACTAATGAAGGTCTTACAATAGAAATTAGCCTCTACGCTATCTCCTGGATTCATTTGCTCCACTGAGACCCTCTCAATCTGCCTTTTCCATTCAACTGGTTCCCGGGAGAAAGCTGGAAACAGGTGCTAGGGATCTTGTCATTAATTCAGATCAGCAGTGTCAGTTAATTAAGTGGAAGTTCTTTAATGCAGCCTCTAAAGGCAAAGATGGCTAAGGGTCCAGCTCCAGAATGTTGAAATATAATACAGGTTTCTTTCCACCTCTCAAGTCAATTTTTCCCCTAATTATATTCCTTACATTATTTTCATCATAACTAATTTTTAAAAAAATAAATGTGGCCAATACAATGGGGGGGAAGATACCTCCTAATCTTCTTATATTTAGAATACAATGAAAACACAAATTTCACACATCATCCCTTCACAGGATATGAATAGATGGATCTTGGAAGGAAACAAGGTGTCATAAAGCAAAATAATAACAGAAATACTGGATTTATTGAAGATTTCTTTGTTGTAGAACTTTACCAAGCCTAAAATATAACATAATGTATATCATGTCATTTTATTATTTTTAAATCACTATGGATACATTATGTTGTGCTTCACATTATATATGATAAAAACATATATGTATAAGTGCATATATGTGTATTTAAGCATGGTATTATTTATTTAAGCACATCTGTATGTATGTGTGTGTATATATATGTATATATATATGTATTTTTTAATTTTTGAGCATTTCAGCAATAGAATTTAAATGGAATTTAAGAAAACCCTGGATTGTTCTTTTACAGAAGGTTATGCAAAAAATTTTGTCCAATAAATATACTTGAATTCTTTTTTTTTCTTTAGAAATTTCCCTGGTTATTTTTCTGTGAATGTCACATTAAAAATTGGAGGAGCCCTGGCTGGTTTGGCTCAGTGGATAGAGCATCAGCCTATCCTGGGTTCATTCTGGTCAAGGGCACATGCTTGATTCCCAGTAGGGGGCGTGCAGGAGGCAGCCGCTCAATGATTCTCTGTCATCATTGATGTTTCATCTCTCTCTCCCTCTCCCTTCCTCTCTGAAATCAATAAAAATATACTTAAAAATATACAAAATTGGAGGAATTTCAATATCTATATTTCCCTTAGTGCAAAGACTCTTTTCTGATATATGTGCTTGTCAAGGCTGAACTGTCCACTTTATTTTCCAATCTATTTTTCAAGTGTTTATTTGACATCAAAGGAAAAATAAATAAAAGGGAAATTTTCCTCTAGCAGTTATTTGAACGCTATGAGATTTCTTTGAAGAGTAACCTGTGGCCTATGTGCAAAATAGAAAAAGGCATTTCTTCCTCAACACGCTACTCCAGCTGTTGAAATACAGCAGTAATATGGTATGTGAAACCTTCCTGCTGTCTTCTGGAGAAGTACCCTATGACGTGAATCATACAGTGAATGAGGCCCTTGGGGTTGTACACTGCACAACCTGCACGTATACACAGTGGCTCTGGGTGCACAATGTTCTTCCAAAGGCCATGCTTAAGACCATAGTCTGCTCCAATGTAGGAGCCTAAGGAACAACAATAAAATCCTGATTTATCAAAATTGTCATTTTTAGCTTTTATACTTATCCTTAATAACAAGTCCCTTCCTTCTTTGAGCCCCATAGTACTAACCTGTTAAGAACTCAGCATTTCACCTGTTGGTTGGTGCTATGTGATTTTCTGGAGTCCCAAACACCCATTCTCTGGAGTCCAGTAAGAAAAGGCTGAAATGTTAGGCTTCCTGGATGACCTCCTTTTGCTTTGGGCCTGAATCTCATGCTAATTCACATTCCCATGGACAACTTTCCTTAGCAAAATTATACTTTATAACACTTTTTTGAAATATAGCCCATTTGATTATCGAGATGTGTGTCCATATCATAGTGTAAAAATCATTGTGGAATTAGTTTGCTTCATATAAGTATAGCAGTCAAAATGATCAGCTGGAATTTATCTGATCAATTTAACACAGATTTAGAAAGTACTAACAGTAGTACCCTTAGCCCATATTCTGCTGGGCTGGTCTAAATGATGGATGCAAAATATATACTCTTTGAATCAGAGAGTATTGCTATTTTTTTGAGGGGCAGGAGGAAAAAAAAACTCCCAGCATAATTCTTGTTTTGACTTGAGCCGTGTGGATCTAAAATGTTAACCATTTGCTCCATTTGTCTCATATCTGTGCTTCTCCTCCCATTATATTACCTTCAAGATTCTTATATGATTGTCTACACGAGTTTCTTTCCCCATTGAACTCTGAACTTTTAAACGTGGGAACTCTCTTCATTTTCTTAGTACCTGCATAAAATGTGGCATAAATGCACGTTGAATGGATAACTGATGAAATAGCAGTTCCGGGTGAGAGTTCATCTTTGAGAGCAGAGTTCTAGGTACCTTTTAAGAATCCAGAGAAAACACCAGAATTGTCTACTGATCCACCATACCTTTAATTCCATTTTAAGTTTCTCGCCTATAAAATACTTATATGTTACTTTCATGAGGCCTCTGAAGTAAAATTAATAAAATTATTATAAATTCTATGTTTGACCAACAGAAACACTATAAAAGAATACATTCTATTTCATTATGTGTGTGGTACAAAAGACACAGATGAGGGTTTTTTGGGTTTTTTTTGAGAAATTCATGTAGAGTAATATATGCTGAATAATTTGAAATAAATCTGGGGAAATGCTTCATGGTTGTGTTAAGTGAAAGAAATTTGTTCAGTTTAAAATTATTTTGCAGTTGTGCTTGCTTCAGCGGCACATAGACTAAAAAATAAAGTTTTTTAGCAGTTGAAAAATCAATAGCGTTTACCCAGATGTCATCTGCTCTCTTCTCAAAGTGCTGAAAGTCATGTTTTCATGTTGCAGCACAAATCACTGTTTATTTAAAATAACTTGATTAAAAATAGCAGTCCTTCACCTTCTCCTTTCTTATCATTTGTGTAGAATCTCTTCGATGTTTTACACTTAAGACAGATATTGATTTCTATTCTCCCTCTTTGCCCTTTAAATGCTACTTTATTTTGAGTCAACTCTTATAGGCATGAAATCAGCATATGATGGGATAAATAAACCAAAATGACTTATTTTTAAATAAGCAAAACAGGGGCATCTTCAAAGCACCTAGAGTTTTCTGTAAGGTATCTTTTACAGTACAAATAATGACATGGTAAAATCCAGACACATGCACAGGTTAGTTGTTTTTATATTTCTAAGTAGTCTACATAATTTAATAGTTGATGCTTTCTTTAGGTCCACTGAAAGTTTTGTTTTTCTTAAGTGTCATTTGGGGAAGAGTATTCCTAGGGCCAATTAAAATAGTCATAACATCCTAGCATTCCAGAAAAAATAATACAGGATGTGGAGAATCAAAGAAATTAGTTCCTAAAATTTCTTTAAACATTTTACAATGTGACCATGTCACATTTTACATGCTAAGATTTAATGTGTTGGTTCAGTGGGCGCCAAAGTCATGGGCTCGGCACCCAGGTGTCATGATCAAGCAATTCAGTTAAAGTCAACAAACCAGCAGCTCTTTTACCACTAAAATGTATGCAGTCTCTTTGAAAGAAGGAAGCGTACAGAAATAATTAAATACAATTTTGAGAAGTGCCTACATGAAAGTCATAACACTGCCTTAAGAAGAAGAAAAACATTAGCTAAGAAACACCAAGTTGATTGAGGGAGAAAAATCTGTAAAAAAGAAAAAGAAACAGACCTCGTTCTTTCACAGCAAAGTCAAATACCTATCAGATTGCAAATGGCAGCTCTTCATTATATTTTTCAAGGACTACTTAAACCAAGGTGCCCATGGCAGGCAGAAGAATGGCTCCTGAGAAATGTCCACATTGCGATCTCTGGGACCTGTGACCATGTTAACAGGGAATCACGGTTACAGGTGGAATCAATGTCCTCAATCAACTGACCTGGAGGTGGAGAAAGTATCCTGGATTACCCAGGGCCTCAACCTAATCATGGAGTCTTTATAAATACAAGAGGGAAGAAGGAGAGAGCCTGAGAAATGGCCGCACTAAAGGACTCGGTCTGATCTCGCTCTGAAGATCGAGAAATGGAGCAGTGAGCCAAGGCACACAGGCAGCCTCTAAAAAGAGGAAACGGAGGGAAAGGTTCTCCCCCGGAGCCTCCAGAGAGGAATGCCACCCTAGAAACCTGGAGTTTGCCCAGCGAAACCCATTTCAGACTTCTGATCTCCAAAACAGTAAGATACCAATTTTGTCTTGTTCTAAAACAGTGTGTGGCAACTTGTTATAGCCTCAATAGAAAACTAAAATAGTGTCTAACAGCAAAATGATACCAGAGCAGACCTCAAGTATGCCAGTCAAGGGAAAATGAAATTTATTCTCAGTGAAATGTGCTATCATTCAATGAATCTCCTTGATGTTTCTTTGTCCTTGGTCTGATTTAAGAGTAGTCGGGAGCAAAGGGGGAAGGGGGCTCGAAAGGCTTGTTTACATGATCCCTCTATCTGGATCACACAAATGACCAATAAGTTAACTGAAGTGTCCTTTAGCTTCTGCATAAAAAGCCTCTAGAGTTGATACTTATTCTCACACCTTCACATTTTTAATCTCATTACTTGATGAATAACAGGTGGGTTCAAAGAGGCTTAAAAATGTTGCTCATTAATATGTATGACTATGATTCTACTTTTGAAGGAAAATAATTGTTTTATAGATGAATTAATTGCAAATATTACTTATAAGACTGTTTTGGAAGTAATGTAAAAGCTTTCAGTGCTTAGGCATAATAACTATATACTCTAACTTCAGAAATGAGTATCAATGACATATGCATAGTGTCAAGAATACAACGAGTTAAAGTCATGGGTTTTCTCTGAAAGCTACTGAAGTTTCCTAAACTAAAAAATAATTTAAAAAATTCATTGGTTAGAGGAATTATCTGCTGACTTAATTGGGACAGAGAAAAGCAGCACAGACACGATTCCCACTGCAGGCCTGTGCACTCTCTGTTGTTTTTCCAGAAGAAAGTTTCCCTGACTCTTTTGTGGTTTGGGCCCTCAGTGTTTCCAGGTCAATTTTGCTAATGAGTCTTCTGTAGTTTACCCCATCTACAAGGTCACTACCTTATGGTGACTTTCCATAATCCCTTACTAGGCTTGTTTGTTTGTTTTGGTATTTATTACTATCTAATATACTAGTTGTTTCTTACCTTGTTGATTGCTTTTTGTGCTCATCTGATATGTTCACTATGTGTTATGCTCAACCAGAGTCAGTGATGTTGTGTTCAAAGTTGTAAAGCTCAGCAGACTTCACTTGGTATGATGCTTGCTTAGGCGTGAAAAATAGATATATAGGCTAGGCAAATCGCCATGACATTAACAGCTTAGCCAGTGATGGCGAACCTTTTGAGCTCAGCATGTCAGCATTTTGAAAAACCCTAACTTAACTCTGGTACCGTGTCACATATAGAAATTTTTTGATATTTGCAACCATAGTAAAACAAAGATGTATATTTTTGATATTTATTTTATATGTTTAAATGCCATTTAACAAAGAAAAATCAACAACAAAAATGAATTCGTGTGTCATAGGTTCGCCATCACTGGTTAGACAAAGGCTTTTGATTCTCAGGCTCAGTTTCTGAATGTCCCTCATTCCCCACTCAGAATATGAAGGGTCATGAGATGAGACTGAATGGGTGTGGGTCACCTCAGCTCAGGAGACCATGGCTCAGAGTTCATGTCGGTTACTTATACCTTGCTAATCCTGTCCCCTTGGGGGTATGTGATTATTTTCCATTCTGTGGGGAAGCTTCACCCATCAATTAGAGCTTACAGGTGCACCCTTGGTACATTGTAGGTTTGGTTCCAGGCCACCTCAATAAAGTGAGTTATACTCTTTTTGCTGGTGAAGGGTCTTCCTTCTATTTGTTAAAAGCAGGGGAGAGGGGGTAACATCTGTGAAGCACAACAAAGAAAAGTGCAATGAAACAAGGCATGCTTATATTAACCTGATCTTTACAGTGACATACAAATTGGGTGTTGGTACATAGCATTTAACTTGGATCCTCAATGCTTCTAGAGACTTCTTCAGTTTATTTTGCAAGGGAGGTTAGACCTAAGGTCATATTCTAAGGATAAAAGGAAGACCACAAAACTGACTTACAATATGTATGCTGTCTCAATGACTAAGAGACTAATAACCTCAACCCTAGAGTATTAGGCATTGAAAGTTTATAATCAGATCAAGAGTGTTTGAGACAAATAATTTATATTAAAGTCTATTTAAATGAAATGGTACACAAAAAGACCTATATGTGTCCCATTGGGCCTTTTATAGGAATTTGTGCCAATTTAGCTAATAAAGGAGAACCATCTCTAGGTATATTTGTGATAGTTGCATGTTATGGGTTTTCAGTAAAACATTTTCTATCCCAGTGTTTTCTTTTTTTTCTGTCTGAAATATTTGGCAAATTGTTGTCCATATAAATACATTGTCTTCAAGATTATAACACTTCCCAAAATGTCACATACTTATTTCATATATTTTACATTTCCAACTGTTATGTTGTAATGGATTTTCCCTGTTCTTATAAATATTATTCTCAATTTAAGTATCATTTTGAAAATAAAATTCTAAATGTTCTTTACTCTCCTTCCTTTTCCTGTGTATACAAAAACTACATTTCCCAGCCTCCCTAATAATTTTGGTGCTTTGTGATTGAGTTTTGGGAATGTAGGGAGAAATGATGTCACATCAAGTCCAACACAATTCATAGCATTGTACTTTTCTCCCATGCTCTCACCTGTTCATGGATGTGATTGAAAGTGAAGGACCCTAAGATGGCAAAGTTGCAAATGAGGCACCCTCAGCACTGATTTCCAGTATAGCTGGAAAGCTAAGCAAGGATTTTACTGGTTGTTTAAAGTCACTGCCATTATGGCATTTGCATATTTTGGCAGTTTGTGTCAATTATCCTGATTAATAGAATAATAGCAAAGGGAACAATTGACTTAGAGGTTTCATAGAGAGGAGATTTGTCACTGAATATGCAGAAATATTTGAAGGATTGCAACATTATTACTCATACTTTGTATAATCATGGCATCATTGAGAATAAATGTTTTAAAAAATCAGTTTTTTAAAGAAAAGACATATTGCATATGCATGCCTATAGTATAACTATATAAATTGATGCCATGTTCATTTGCACATTTGTTATATACCATGCATATGCAACTTACAAAATCTGTGAATAAATATATTAATTACACTAACTTTAGAACAGCATTTCATAGAAGAGAATACTAAAGGTAAATAATGATTAATAACAGCCTATTTCACAGATAATTGGAGTGATAGACCTATGTTTCTAACTTGGGTCTCTGTAACTACAAAGTCTTCACTTTCTCTAGTAAACTATACTGTGTGTGGTGTTTTGTTGTTCTTACCACAAATATGAATGCACACAACACACACAACTAAAGGGGACATTAATTATTACACTTGTTTATGAATTTAACATATCAAGAATATGTATATTTCTAACCAGGAGTATTATGTTTATATATTGAAATGCTTTTTTGGGGGATATTAATATCTTTAGGATATATGAATGATAAGTTTTCTATCATTTCCATATTTACTATTCCTATTATTTTTATCATTATATATTCACACAGTTGTGGGGGGAAAACAGTAGATATTAGTATTTGCTATGTGGCAATAAGCACATTTTCTGATCTGGTTGGAAGTTTGGGATAGAATGCACCAAGTTGTCGAAGTGGCATTTTCATCAGTAAATTGGGTGCCAATTTCAATGTCTTGATAAGAAACTGTTGTTTGGATTTTTATTTTATAGTTTTGGGTCTGCAAACTTACATCTGTTGGTTGATCTCCTGTTTTTGAATTAAATGCTCATTGGAACACATAATCTTCTTCATTCATGTATTGTCATAGCTGTTGTTGTGTGTGAAAGTTGAGTAGTAGTGACAGACTGTGTGGCCCTTTAGGAAAAGATTTTTGACCTTGCTGTAGATAAATATTTCTGAAAACTATGTTTAAGCTTCTTTTCCCAGTCACCTCTTCCTCGATGAAGCAACCTTATTACCTGAAATGTTCCTTTTGTGACATTTCCCAGCACCTCACTAGTTAGACTTCTCTCTTCCGTCCCCTCTCTCTTTCTGACTCCCATTCTCTCCCATGCTCGGTCTCACCTAATACCTCTCTGGGAAGCTCAGAATTGGAAATAATACTGACATGGGATATAATCACTTTTTTTTTACATGAATGTGGTTTTCTCTGTATTGAAGATTTGGCAGGGGGAAAAAGTCCTTTCAGCATAAATAATCCTGCCAGTAAAATGGTCTTCATCTCTACTGCTTCACCAATGTTCTTCTCTCTACAAGTACATTGTCATCAACATATCAGTATGCCCTAGACGCATACAACTCAGCCAACCTTAGACATACAGACAAAAATTTGGCCTTATGTCTTTCTCTTTGTTTGTTCTTCTGTTCTGTTTTGGAACAAAATTCCTTACAATAGCTGACTGTGCACTCTGTTTCCATTATAATTCCCCTCCTTCTCTCTTGAATCCAATTCAATTAGATTCACTCTATGTAGAAGAATCCCCTGCAAAGTCACCAGTGGTCTCCACATTGTGAGGTGGGGTCCTGTCTCATTTTATGTAACCCGTCAGCAGCTGTTGAAAGAGGTGCTCTTTCTCCATTCATTTAAAAACCCATTTTCTATTGTCTGGAAGCTCTTTGGTTCTCATCTTACCTGTTCAGTTATTATGCTGAGTCTTTACTGGTTCTTTATAGCTCCAGACTCTAAACATAGGAATGTCATCCAGAGCTTGATTCCCCCCCTCCCCAAAAAAACAACAATCCTACTCTAGATGATCTCAGCCCAGACTTATAGCTTTAAATAGTGTCTCTAGGCCAAGGAATTGCACATTTGTATGTGTAGCCAGACATTCTGCTGAAATCCACACTCATAAATCCAAAGGTCTACTTGACATCACCACCTGCATGTGGTTTTGTGCCCTGTCAATTTAGCTAAACTGATATGATGTCTCCCAGAATTCTCTTACCTGTATGACTCTGGGTTAGGGTTGGTTCTAAGAGAAAATGTGAGATATTAAAGGTGAAAATGAATCAGTGGCTTTTACCCTATAATGTCTCTGTAAGGTGCCAATGCTGCTGCACCTTGTGTATATAGCCTTGGCTGCTAGTGTGTGACGGCTGTAGTAGCGAAGGCCACAGAATCCAGTTTCCCTACTTTTATCCAGTCATCATCACCTGTAGCTTTCCTGCAGTCCCATTGGAGAGAGTGCCACCTTCTGTGGCATATAATCAAGGTTGAATGTTCTGAGAGACAAATGTGGGTTCTAGTATTTTTTATGGATTCCAACATCTTTTTGATTCCAAATGGTCCTTACACTCTTCTGCCTCACATCCAGATATTTCTCCCAACTGTTAGCATTGCAGACAAAGAGAGACTTCAGGCCCACCACTAAATGCTAAAGCAATGGCCTCTGTATCAGCTTCCTTAACTGTGTCAAAGCAATTATTACTTATTAAGTTCCTATAATAAGCTCTTGATTCTGCATCATTTCATAGAAGTTCTGCTTCCCTTCTTGAACCCTAAAAAGTATACCTGGCTTTACTTTTCCTTAGAGCTAGGACTACTTGACATGATAAATATTTAATTATTTATTTTCTGACATCCTCCAGTAAACTCTATAGGGCTAGGGAGGTTTGCTTGTTTTTCATGCTCATATTTATAGCATGTATAACCTGTTCCTGGCCCACAATGAGTACTCAATACATATTTGCCTAATCCTATATAATAAAAGGCTAATATGCAAATTGTCCCCTCGGGAGTTCAACTGACTGGGAGTTCAACCGCTTACTATGACGTGCACTGACCACCAGAGGGTGACATGGAATGAAGGAAGGCCCTGGGCAGCAGCGGGAAGGAAGGCCCCGATTGGCCCTGATTGCTGGCCAGGCCTAGGGACCCTATCCATGCATGAATTTCATGCACTGGGCCTCTAGTGGATAAATAAATAATTATATAGTGTGTGAAGAATGCTTTTGGTTAAGCAGAATATTATTATATGAAGAAGAACAGTGATCCAGGATAAGTAAAATGCTTAAAATATGGTTCAGAAATATTAGCATGAAGAAAATAAGCCAATCAAGAAGTAAAAACCAGACAAAAGGGAGTTTTGTCTCTACTAACAACTTAAATGATGAAGAATCCAATTCTATGCATTACCAGGTGCTTGTCATACAACTGGGAAGGTTCTTTTCTGAATGTGTAACCTGCACAGTTTTGTCAACTGCTAAAGACTAATCAGCAGTGGTTCACAGTCAGGGACTAAAATTGCTAGAAAGGGAAAGAGCCTGTCAATTATGCAGTTATGTTTCACTTAAAAAAAAAATCTGTGTAGGTGCAAACAATGTGGCAAAAGAGTCGAACAAGAAACAAGACAAGCCATCACAGGCACATTATTTTTTTTTCTTTTCTGTAAAAATATGGGTTCTGCTGGAAATGTGTTTGTTTTGTGAGATAAATCTTCTTCTCAAAAAGGCAGTGCTGTTATTAATTAAGCAAAGGCAGAGGCAATGGAGGTGGGAGCATGCTAAGCCAGAGTTGTTAAATGAATCTGAGCTCTCGTACAGAAAACTTCCCCAGTGGTTATTGAAGCTGTCACCATTTTAGTGCATCCGAGGAAATGTGCTCCAAGACTTGTGTTAGTGTTGGCAAAGAAAGGAACTAATTTTAATTCTCAGCTCCTAAATCTGACATCAATCCAGAAACTTTGCAGCTTAACTTATCTCAGTTTGCTGCACAGGCAACAACTCCATGAAGAATATTACATGAGAAGATAGCAGTCTCTCTGGTATAAGTGGTAAAAGTGGAATTTAGGAAAAAAATTATTTTTACTTTTAAAAATGTTCAAATCTGTTTAAAGTTCTGATTCCTAGAAGGTCATGAAATAACTCAGAAGATTTGTTTTCTCTGGTTGCCTCGCTGGCTACAAAATTAGATGACTTCCTCCCACTTCTGCCAAAATAAATGTTATTAAAATACTATATTCCCCAGCTGCCCGTCAGAACCAAATGTATGTGAAAGATGGTGTTTATTTGAACATGTGCACCTCTCCCACCATAGAACTCACATGAAATGTTGCAACACTTCAGCTAATCGCAGCTCAGTTTTGAAAAACTGGTTTTCTCACATCTTCCTCCGCATAACATGTAAGATCTTATTGTCTGGCCTAAAATGATAATCCTTCTCAGCAATTTATTAGAAATGAGCTTTTCTTCTACCTCTGATTAAATATTCAAAGTTTTTTTAATCACTGAAATATTAATGGTAAGATTAACTGCTGATTTTGGAAATGGTAAGATACTTCAAAATCTCCATTTTATTAGAATTGCTTCAAAGAAGAGGGAACATGCTGGGAACAAGGAAAAGATCCAACTAGTTTTCTACTGAAAAGAGGGGGATGATTCAAGTAGATTTCGAGTGAGGGAGGAGCAATGAATGCTCTGTAATTTGATGCTGGAACAAAGCCCCAAATCACACTTCCCTCGCTTAGGTGATTCTTTTAAATAGCTAGGTTTTGACGGAACATTTAAAATTTTGATTGTAAAAAAGTTTTTGAAACTTCTGATGGTGTTACCTTATGACCCAAAATGTTAATATTGTTTTAAAAAACAAAAATAAAATATATCTCTGTTTTTACTGCTGCTATCTTTTAGATTATACCAGAGCTTGAATTTGCCAATAGAGGGCAATAGTCAAACTAAGATAGACTGCATCTATCATTTTTGCAACTTCTAATGAAGTAAAAAGACACATAGAATCCTCATCTGCTTTTATGGATATTGCTGTGTAATTGCAGTGTAATTATGGTACACAACAGCTTCAGAAAATTATCTTTCAAGAAAACAGCTGGTTCTCTTTAACAAACCAGGATGAAATCTCATCAATTAAAAAAAAAATCCAAAGAATTCCCCCCCAAAAAATATAAGCTGATACTAAACAAGCCACAAAAAATGAAAGAACATAAAAATTTAAATGGATAAATCAGAGCTGCTGATATGAAATAAAACAAATGTACAAACACAAGAAAAATATGAAGGTAGAAGGTATTTCTGATATATTGTTTTATATTATAGTGTAAACAGACTTCTTGGAAAGATTTTCAAATGTTTTTCCATTTTTCTCTTTTCATTTATTTGTGTAATTATGTAAATGCATGGGTATATCTACTCCGTATATGAGATACACACATGCACAGTCACAGATCTAAAGTGTAATGGTTTTGTATAACCAGTGCTTTGGAAAAAATTACAAAACAACTAACATTGGGCATTTAGCATGTAAAATTATAAGTTGATTAAACTTTGATGTGGCAATAGCCCAATACATGAGTTATTGCTTTAATAAAATCTCCATGTATAGCCTTGGTGGATGTGACTCCATTGGTTGGGTGTCGATTGTACACTGAAAGGTTGGTGGTTCAATTCCCAGTCAGGGCACATGTCCAGGTTATGGGCTTGATCCCCGGTAGGGGGCATGTAAGAGGCAGCTGATCCATGTTCCGCTCTCACTTCTGTTTCCCTTTCCCAGCGATGTTTCTCTTTCCCTCTCCCTCCCTCTCTCTAAAAATTAATTTTTAAAATCTCTTAAAAAGTCTCTATGTACAAAGTTTAGAAGGCACTAAACAGGTCATTAAGAGAATGATTACCCATAATTCAGTTGACAAATGATTTATTTCATTATTACCTTAAAAGTTAAGTCACTTAGATTAGCTTAGAGATAAATGAATTTATAAAATAATAAAATTTACAAGTTAGAAACCTAAATAGTAATATTTACATGTTCTCATCCTCCACTTGATTAGATATTTTCAGGTGGTCATTTATATTTAGACTCTTGATGTCTGCATGAAAAATAAGAATTGAAGTTTTCTTTACTCACAGAGCAGCACACCATGACAGTATTAGAGCATCGCTGGCAAGTATACCTTATGAACCTTACATTTAGAAACTATTTTAATTAACAACAAATATTAACTGAGAGTATATTATATACAGAATTAGATACTATGTAGTTAAACTTTAAATAACTAAATATTTAACATTAAAGCTAATGTATGCAGATATGTTCATGTATATATGTATAAAACAGATAAAAACATATTTATTAAATTATGTGTCTTTTAATTGTGCAGAGTAAGTTGAAAATCTACCAATAATACTCTTAAGTGCTCTCAAAGTGAGGTTCCTAAACCATTATCATTAGTATCCCTTCAGAACTTGTCAGTTTCTACTCTGGCCCCATCCCAAACCTACTGAACCACAAATTCTGGGATAGGGCTTCAGCAAACTTCTAATTGCAGTATTTCATAGTGATGTTTGAAATAAATATATGGGTGAATCTTGAGAGTATGGTGCTAATGAAATAAGTCAGATGGAAAAGAACAAGAACCATATGATTTCACTGTTATCTACTTATATAAAAACCCTGGGTGTAACATCACATCCAAAAGTGCAACCAAGCTGAAGGAAGTCAGTCCTGCAGGGGTTGTCTTGGAAACGGCTGTGCCTTCCCCCAGCTGTTTCCTGGAGGACAAGGTTTCAGGCAGGAACCCGCCTTTGGAGCAGAGCATGGAAGTACTGAGTCTGGCCTTCAAACTAGACCCTGACAGTAGGGAGGAGGTAGCCCCATTCCTCACATAATCTGCTGTTGGATAGCTTGCTGTCAGTGGCCTGCCATCCAGGAACCCCATTCACGCACCCCGGACTATGTCAGGAGGGAGGAGGGAGCCCCATTCTTCACAGAATCCACAGGTGGCCAGCTTGCTGTCAGGAGCCTGCCAGCTAGGAATCCTGTTCACCTGCATATCTGTATAAAGTTTGAATACATTATATTAGAGGTCGTGGTGGTACTGTTTTACCCACAGCGTCTACAGGAATTGCTGCAATTTTACTTCTTGGTGGAAGCACCTTTCCTTCCCAATATAAATTACCGGTTCCATTAAATGAAACTTCGATTTCTAGACTCAATACAAAGAGTGAACTTGCTAAAACTATTAAAAAGGCCCAACTTCTCATTATTGATGAATGCACCATGGCATCCAGTCATGCTATGAATGTCATAGACAGATTACTAAGAGAAATTTGAATGTTGTATTTGGTGGGAAAGTTCTCCTTCTTGGAGGAAATTTTCGACAATGTCTCAGTATTGTACCACATGCTATATGATCGGCCATAGTACAAACGAGTTTAAAGTACTGCAATGTTTGGGGATGTTTCAGAAAGCTGTCTCTTACAACAAATATGAGATCAGAGGATTCTGCTTATAGTGGATGGTTAGTAAAACTTGGAGATGGCAAACTTGATAGCAGTTTTCATGTAGGAATGGATATTATTGAAATCCCCTGTGAAATGATTTGTAATGGATCTATTATTGAAGCTACCTTTGGAAATACTATATCTATAGATAATATTAGAAATATATCTAAATGTGTAATTCTTTGTACAAAAAATGAGCATGTTCAAAAATTAAATGAAGAAATTTTGGATATACCCAATGGAGATTTTCACACATATTTGAGTGAAGATTCCATTGATTCCACAGGTGATGCTGAAAAGGAAAATTTTCCCATCGAATTTCTTAATAGTATGACTCCTTCGGGAATGCCATGTCATAAATTAAAATTGAAAGTGGGTGCAATCATCATGCTATTGAGAAATCTCAATAGTAAATGGGGTCTTTGTAATGGTACCAAATTTATTATCTAAAAATTACGACCTAACATTATCGAAGCTGAAGTATTAACAGAATCTGCAGAGATAGAGGTTGTTCTGATTGATTCCAAGAATTAATTTGTCCCCATCTGACACTGACCTCCCATTTAAATTGATTGGATGACGGTTTCCCGTGATGCCAGCATTTGTGATGACTATTAATAAATCACAAGGACAAACTCTAGACCAGGGGTGGGAAACCGTTTTGTGAGTGCGTGCCAAAACCAGCAAAATCTCTGACTCAAAATTCTTCTGCGTGCCAACCCTAGTTTTTTGAGAACATATTACGCCTACTTGATATCTCTTAAGGTGTACGTATGTGAAGAACCTTGAAGAAATAATAAAATTCATTCGAGCAACAAAAACACAGTATATGATGATGAAAAATACATTTATTTTTTAATGTATACATGTACACTGATAGTCCGACAGAAAACTTTATGACTCCGTTTGATATTATCAGTGGGACTTTTGCTGCTGCATCACTGATGACAGAGATTTTACATCAGGTTTATATTTCGTGACCTTCAGAGATATTCGCGAGCTACTACTTTCATCTGTCAGGCTACCCCTATTACTAGACTTAACAAAATTTATCACTGAGAACAAAGATTCACAAGCGTATGTGGATGAAACCAAAACACTGGTCAGATCTAGGAAGGCAGGGAGAGTTAAGGCAGAGGCATAGAAATTGCTCTTCCCCCCTATCGTCAATCCATGCCTATGGTTTTTAAGATAACATGTTATGTAAAATTATTTATTTATCTAAGATGCACCTACACTGAATTTATCTGAAAAATGAAAAAAGTCGATATTAAGAAAAAAATTGTAAATAGAAGATTATAAGAGAGGGTTTCGCGTGCCAGCAAAAGTTACTGGCATGCCATGTTTGGCATGCATGCCAGGGTTTGCCCACCCCTGCTCTAGACAGAGTAGGCATATCCCTACCTAAACCCATTCCTAACATGGTCAGTTATATGTTGCTTTCTCTCGAGTTTGAAGAGCATGTGACGTTACAGTTAATGTTCTAAATACTTCATCACAAGGGAAATTAGTCAAGCACTCTGAAAGTGCTTTTACTCTTAATGTGGTGTACAGGGAGATATTAGAATAAGTTTAATCACTTTATCAGTCATTGTTTGCATTACTGTTGTTTTTATATCATGTTTTTGTTGTTTTTATATCATGTTTTTGTCGTTTTTATATCATGCCTCTGTTGTTATATCCTTTTGTTACTGTTTATTAATAAATTTATATATTATTTTCATATACATTTTACTAATTTCCTTTCATCTCTCACACTTCTATTATAGAGAAAGGGCAAATAGCAATATTAAAATATCTCCGCTAATTAATTCCCTTTTGTTGTGCACGAATTTTGTGCACCGGGCTACTAGTGTGGAATATAAAACAGAAAGCAACAGACCAATAAAAACCCCTATAGGCACAGGCAACAGTATGGTGGCTACCAGAGGGGAAGAGTCCTGGGGGACCATGAAAACGGTAAAGGTGATCTAATATATGGGGACAGAGAGAGACTAGACACATAATGCAATATACAGAAGATGTACTATAGAATTATACACATGAAACATATAATCTTATTATCAAATGTTACCCCAATAAATTGTTTAAAAAAACAACACAAATTTCTAGTGATTTTAATGCATGTTAAAGTTTGAGAACCACTTCCCTTAGTGAGCATAAGTTATTTTCATGATTATTATAATTTGAACAGATCCTACTCTCTTATATAGGCTTGTTTTCAAGTAAGTTTTGCACTTATTCAATTCAGGAATAGTTAAGATGCTCTTATTAGATAGGTTGATTTTTTTTTTTTACTACAATTGACTGAACTTTTAAAAAACTAAGCATGTGATTTAATCTTTACAGAAATTTGCTTAAAATTAGCTGTGGAACTTTAGCCTTAGGAGTTACTAAAAATTATCTAATCATACAGAAATTGGAAAACTGAGAACCAAAAAAGTTAAAATATTTGCCAAATATCAAAAGGCAGTTTTACAGTGAACTTGATGTCAAATCCAAATCTTTTAAACTTCTAAGTTAAATTTAATCAGATTAGGTTGGAGGTCATGATTTTCAACCTTTTATCTGTGTCAGCGATGAGATAGTTATCAAATAACTCAGGACAGACAGCTTTAGTACTGGAGCAGCCTCATAAGTATTTCCCAACACTAGGAAAGCAAATATGCTTCACCACCAAGAGTGCATCCTCCTCTGCCCTGGCTGGGTAGTTTAGCTGGTTAAAGCATCATCACGATATGCCAACATCGCAGTTTTGATGCCCAGTCAAGGCACATTCAAGAATCAACCAAGGAATGCATAAATAAGTGGAACAGCAAATCTCTGTCTGTCTCTCTCTCATTCCTTCCCTCCCTTCCTTCTCTCCCTCCCCTTCCTATCTCTAAAATCAAATTTATTTTTTAAAAAGGAATTGTCATCCTTTTCAATATACTAGCATGTGGTTGGTTATTTCTTCTAAAACCTATTGTTGGGCCCTTCTATGAGAATGCATTCAAAGAAATGTTCTATAATAAACTACAATAAAATATATAAACAGTAATAGATATATTAATATATTAAACCATTAATATAATAAACTGCAATATTAAAAACATTGTAAGGAATTTTTTAAATGACAGGATTTTATCAACATTAATTAAGCAAAAAAAATGCTTATGTATTATGACTTGTTGCACAATACTGGAAAGAGTTTATGAGAGATTTCTGAGAAACAGGTAGGCATTGCTATAACCTTACATATCCTTTCTGAGAATGCAAGTTAACAGAAATATTAAGTGGATAAATATTTAATTCTTGTCTAGGGGATAAAATAAATTAACTAGAATGATAGCTATATGAAAATGCACTTGGAATGATGCACCACAGTGTTTAATATCACATGAGGGAATATAGGCAAATGGTTTAATTGAACCAAAAAAAAAATGAAATTGCATCAAAGTTTACAGTTCTAGAATGTCTAAACCAAAGTCAACTTTTATTGATATATAAAGCAGTGAAACCACTTTCATTGATCAATTTGTGTGGTAGATGATGCACTGTGAGAGACACATCTATATAATGTGCTGTACAAAGAGATTATAAGTACTGTTGGCAATATATTAAAAGTAATGTTGATGTTCCAAACAAGTTTTGACTGATAGTTAAATTTTGAAACATATGACTTTCAATGAACTTATTTCACTTTGGATTTAACATTAAAAACAAAACTTGCATTTTAAAAAACTTACTGTTATTCTAGTATTAGATTAAAATTTCCTTTTGATGTAGAGTATTAGAAGTAAAATGCCAATACCGTGTGAAACAATATTCGAGTTCCATCTGTGTGTAAAAAACTAAATTATTTATCTTGAGGATTTAAACAAATATTCAACATGGCCTTTCTGGATTAAATTTAAAAGGGACATTACAAGGTACGTGAAAAAAATAAATATATATTATTTACATAAAATCACACATTATACCTGACCTCATGTGAATAGAGTAAAGATGTTGCTAATTTTTTCATCACTTTGTTTTTAAATTAGAAAGAATATCACTAGTCTATACTAGTTTTACAATGGGGATACATAAAGTATACCATATCATTCTTAAAATTCATTTA
The DNA here is from genome assembly GCF_963259705.1 of Myotis daubentonii. Lineage (NCBI taxonomy): Eukaryota > Metazoa > Chordata > Mammalia > Chiroptera > Vespertilionidae > Myotis > Myotis daubentonii. The sequence continues at coordinate 55,286,088 of NC_081849.1, forward strand.
ATCCAAATTTTATATAGCTACTAGATTAATACAATTTTGATTCAATATAGAAAACATAAAATTACAAAATAAGATTTAGTTTTTATCATCAAACAATCACACCTTTATTACATAATCTCATACCCAACATGCTTTTCTCTGAGTTGAATCTGGCGATATACATAAATTTTCTGTTTTCAGCTGTCAGTCCTTCTTCCAGATTCTTCCACTTGTTTCTTCTTTGTTCTACTAATCTTTTCTCTCTTTTTTTTCTTTCCTCCCACTTATATTTCATACAATTCACCTGTAAAGCAGAGCTCCCACTGCCATTTGAGAATGACATTCTGGATTTTGTAAAGACAATAGCTTTTACAAAAGTATTGCCTCTATACAGTGAGTGAACCTCATAGACTTTCCTTGTAGACTATCTCTATAGACCAGTGGTTCTCAACCTGTGGGTCGCGACCTCTTTGGGGGTCGAACAACCCTTTCACAGGGGTCGCCTAAGACCGTTGGAAAACACATATATGATTTCATATTGTTTTTGTGATTAATCACTATGCTTTAATTATGTTCAATTTGTAACAATGAAAATACATCCTGCATATCAGATATTTACATTACGATTCATAACAGTAGCAAAATCACAGTTATGAAGTAGCAATGAAAATAATTTTATGGTTAGGGGTCACCACAACATGAGGAACTGTATTAAAGGGTCGCGGCATTAGGAAGGTTGAGAACCACTGCTATAGATGCCTCTCTCTCTGCCATTTCTTCTGGCTTCAATTCTGCAGATGCCCTCACTGGTGAAACATGCCATCATGAATAATGTTTGCAATGTTACTCTTCTGGAGTAGCACATTTGAATTCTGACTTTGCCCTCATCCCCCAAAGACAATGAATGAATCTAATGGTTTTTTTTTAATGGCTGAAGTGGGCTTATGGGAGGGAATTAGACTTTTCCCATCAGTTAAAATCAGATTTTTAGGCAATTTGCCTTAGTTGCAACCACATTCACATTCATTGAGACTGTTATGCTCTCTGTGTTCCAAGCACTGTGCTATGTGTTTTACACAATCAAGTATCACCTTTAAACCTGGGTTTGTAAAATTTCAGATATTACCAACCTCACTGTTGTACCTTGCACTCTTGGATTTTCATCTGCCAAGAGATCTCATATGCCACCCATTTCTACCTACATTTGTCCTTCTTGCCTTTTATCCCTAGTGCAAAACATTTGAGGTTTGATCAGTACTATAGAAAGTCAATGATTTGTCTTCTCATTCCAAATGGCACAGCCATGTGATCTACTAAAAGCTCTTCTGTGGTAATTGATTTATCACTCTTATCATTTAATTCAATGCATAGAGCTGAAATTTTGGTTTAATAGCTAAGTGCACTCAAGAGATTTTCCATATTAATGTAGGGCTGTTGCAATTCCTTAAAGTTCTGAACTTATAACATTGACAAAATAAAAGTACAATCATTACATGGTGTGAGTTTTCTGAAGGAAATATTTTAATGAAAGTTGATATATTAGATCAGCTTTATTATAGTTTGTAAGTATCAATGGATAAAATAAAAACAGAAAGCAATTGAAAGAAATTAACTAGTTCTTAAGCTAGTGAAGAAAACTTGGTGTCTTAATAATATGTGATATTATGAACTATGCAAATGACCACCCACATTTTTAAAATATTGATTATGTTCTCTCTTGTCATTTTACAAGGGGTTAGAAAAAGTATATCTCCTCATTCGATAGAACTATCTCTTCAGGCTGATGTTAAATATTATTATTTTAAAAAACACTTTAATTTCTTTGTAATACTTTAAGCAATATATATACCTTTAATTTGACCAATTATTTTTTAAAGTATATATAAACTTGATTGTAGTGGTTTCTGTGCCCTATTGTGGCAGCTTATGATCTAAAGGGACTTTTGGGGGACCATATTATAGTATGAATCGCTCTAGTACTGGCCCAGAAAAGCAGGGTGAATATGCAGAAACTCATGCTCCTTTACTCCAGGTTCTCTTTTTAGTACTCATCAGTTATCTAATTGTTCTCTTCATTATTAGCACCAGAGTCACAAAAGAAAACCTGAGTATTGGGTGATTTAATACGTAAAGATAGAGAAAACACAGCTTGGAAGTTTTACTTAGTACATTTTACATATAATTATTTGAGATCAAATTAGTTAATTTTTCATCATAGTTATAGCAGTCATTCCTCAAAATGAAATGTTTAAAAACAAAAAAATAATTATTTTAATAAGTGTTTATTTGAGACAATTTCTTGGAAGTTCAACCTTATCTTATTGATTACAAGGTGCACAGTCTTTAAAGTTTAAAAATCAAAATATTGCCAAACCGGTTTGGCTCAGTGGATAGAGCATCGGCCTGCGGACTAAAGGGTCCCGGGTTCGATTACGGTCAAGGGCATATACCTTGGTTGCGGGCACATCTCCACTGGGGGGCGTGCAGGAGGCAGCTGATCGATGTTTCTCTCTCATCGATGTTTCTAGCTCTCTATCCCTCTCCCTTCTTCTCTGTAAAAAATCAATAAAATATAAAAAAAATCAAAATATTTCTCCAGATACGTATGGGCCAAACAACAAAAGCATATTTTTTATTATATTCTTAAGTACCTGGATATATTAGAAGAATGCAAAATGTTCCTAATGCATTGGATACTTAAAGATAAATAGAAAATTCATAAATTGTTGTGTTGCTAAAATATGAGTTGAAGCGTTATTAAAGAGAATATTTAACAGATTTCCTTCATTATTAAAGCACCATTGATTATAAGATGTGAAAGTTTAGTAACATCTGTTTAGAAAAATGATTATAATAAATGAACACATAAATTATTCCTGTATCTGGATTTCAAAAATATTCAAGTATAGATATACAATGCACACTATATTTATATAGACATACATATACACACATACATATACCTGTGTGTGCATATATAAATAATATATTTAATATTTAATACACACACACACATACATAGTCAGCCCTCTGCATCTATGGGTACAACATCCATAGATCCAACTGATGGAGAATGCAAAATATTCAGGAAAAAATGTGACGTTGCTGACATATACATTGTTGTGTCTGTACTAAATATGTACAGATTTTTCTTGTCATTTTTTCTAAATAATACAAGATAGCAACTGTTTACATAGCATTTACATTATATTAGGTATTATAAGTAGTCTAGAGATGATTTAAAGTATATGACAAAATTTGTGTAGGCTATATGCAAATACTATACCATTTTACATAAGTAACTTGGAGCAGTGCAAAATTTGGTCTTCTTAGGGGGTTTGGTCTTCATGGGGTCCTGGAACCAATTCTCCATAGATATGGAGGAATGACTGCATGTATACGCATTGTGTGTGTGTGTGTGTGTGTGTGTGTGTGTGTGTGTATACATATGTATAAAGTCTTATATGTAATATTATTATAATTTTTAAAATTGTAATATTATTATAATATTTTAAAATATTATATGTAACTAGAGGCCCAGTGCATGAAATTCGTGCACTCAGGGCGGGGAGGTCCCTCAGCCCAGCCTGTGCCCTCTCGCAGTCCGGGAGCCCTCAGGGTATGTCCAACTGATGGCTTAGGCCCACTCCTCATGGGGAGCGGGCCTAAGCCATCAGTCGCACATCCTTAGCGCTGCCACAGAGGCAGGAGAGGCTCCCGCCACTATGGCTGCACTAGCCAACCGTGAGCTGGGCTTCTGGCTGAGCAGTGCTTCCCGTGTGGGAGTGCACTGACCACCAGGGGGCAGCTTCTGCATTGAGTGTCTGCCCCCTGATGGTCAGTGTGCGTCATAGCCACTGGTCATTCCGCTGTTTGGTTGATTTGCATATTAGCTTTTTATTAATAGGATATTCATATTATATATAAAGCCTCCTAGAATCCCTTGCTTATTATTCTGGATCCCTGCACTCTAAGAAAGGATGAGAAACAGGTCTATATAGTTTCAAATGTAAAGCAAACAGGCATCCTGTCTGAATGGACCTTGTTTGAAAAAACACTATGATTAACATAATGATTAACTAATTGTACATATTATTAGGAACACACATATTATTTAAAGTAATGCATAAAAGAAGTTATTATCAAATTGGCAATTTTCTTTCTATATCAGTGAGATCTATGAATGGTCTTATAACTCAGAAGGTTGTCTTCTTGTGAACTCAACTGTTTTTTTTGAATTTAATGTGCTTCGGATGTTTGAGTTTGTTCTGTCGCCATCAATGTCTCCACTGGCCTAGCTACAGTTTTTCTTTTCAAAAGAGCCACATGTTCTACCTCTTCTGGGGCCTAAAAAAATCACCAACTGCTTCTCTTAGTGGAAGATACTGCATGCAATCCGTGGGCTAGTTGTGGGATGGCTTCATAACAGGTAGCCATAAAGTAATGTTCTGAAATCAGTGAAGATGGCGGCTCTGCCAAGGTGTTCTTTCCGTCCAGAAGCAGAGGTGTCCTGCTTGTTATGGCTGCTAGCATATCTTTTGTTGCCAGTCAACTAAAAACATTCCCTTCTGCTCCACAGGCTACTTAAACTTTATGCCATCATTCTTTGAAAGTCTAAAGATTTTGTATTCTAGTTGTGCTGTCTTAACTGAACTTCTGAAAGTTTAGGTTACTGAAGATTGATTGTACAGATTGAACCTGAACAAACCAATAGACAACCCCCTGTTGCAAAAAAAAAAAAAAAAAAAGGAGGGAGGGAGCAATGAAACCTATTAAAACACAGCAAACATTCATTTAACAATGATTATAGTTTCCTCAAAGTTTAGAAAAAGGCATGTCAGTGAAACAGAATTTATGTGCAGTGGATACCATTCCAATGTTTCTATAAGATAATATTAATTTAGCTTCTAAAACTTTAAATATGCTTACAAATATTTACAAACTGAACAAGAAACAAAGCAATCAGTAATATACCAAAAAATAATTTATAATGTGCTCAATATCCATTCAGGTGAATGGCTCCTATTATTTAAGAGCCAAGCAGAAGAAATGTATTTTAAAAATTAAAAGTACTTTAGAGTTAAAGAATAATGGTTTGGCCATCTGGTATAATTTCTTCAATTTTAATTCAAGTACAAAACATTATAGTGCATCTGATAAACTATATAAATGAAAACTATTGTCATTTAGATGGTAGGAATATTCTTAATCATGTCAAGTAAAGCATTTAGAGAGATCTGATTGGGAGCTATGGCTTTATTACCTACTTAACCCATTTGTGGATTTTGCTAAATTAATTAGTTCAATCATATCCTTCAGCTGGAAAGCATTTGGGGTTAATTTTACTTTCTGAAAACCTTTTTCCTTTCCCTTGTTTTAAATGGTTGCTTTTCAATGTTACTGGATATACTTTATTTTGTAGAAAGGATATAATCAGTTGTGTGTTGATGGGGGAGAGAGAGAGAGAGGAGGGAGGGGAGGGAGGGGAGGGAGCCCTGAGTTTTAGCAGTTTTCCAGTATCTATGATGTGCACAATTGAGTTTTGGGAGCTAGTACTTGCTGGATCCAGCACACCGTTGGATCTAAGTGTTGTTTTCATGTTCTGGAAATGTCAACATAATAAATTGAACTTAAGAGTCTAAGAACTTTATAAATTAAATATTTCCTGATTTTTATAATTAGAATTATAACAGATCATGCGCTTTTATTTTCAGAGCACTTTTAATATCTGAAATTATCAATTTTATTTATTGATGAATGTCTGCCAGCCCACAATAAACTGAGGAACACCAAGAAAAGAAAGTTCACATCTGTCTGTTAGACATTGTGTCCTCATAACTACAAAAAAATTCTAGTACATAATGGGCCCTCTATAAACACTCTTAAATAAATGTCAACCTTTTTAAGTTAAATGTTACATATTGGCATCCAAATTAAATTAATAAAGTTCAATTTACAAGCCATTAAGGTTTTATTTAACCCCTGTCCCTCTGGCAACTATCATTCCTCTGTTTTTATGAATCTGTTCTAGTTTTGTTTGTCTGTTTGTTTTTCAGAATCTACATATAATTAAAATCCTACTATTTGTCAAAATATTTGTCTTTTTCTGTTTGACTTATTTCACTTAGCATATACCCTCTTCTGTGTCCATGCATACTGTTGCAAATGGCAAGATTTAATTCCTTTTTATTACTGATTAATATTCCATGGTGTGTTGTGCATGTGTGTGTGAGTGTGTGTATGTGTTACCCTTTCATGTATTGATAACGCATAGGTTGCTTCCATATCTCAGCTTTTGTAAATAATACTGCAATGAACACAGGGTACATATATCTTTTCAAATTACAATTTTTATTTTCTTCAGATAAATACCCAGAAGTGGAATTGCTGGATTTTATGGTAGTTTTGTGTTTAATTTTTGAGTAATCTTTATATTGTTTTCCATAGTGGCTGTACCAATTTATAATTCCATCAACAGTACATATGAGTTTCTTTTTCTCCACATCCTTTCCAATATTTGTTTTTTGTTGACTTTTGATACTAGTCAGTAAGACAGGTATCAGGTGGTATCTGGTTGTTGTTTTGATTTGCATGTCTCTGATGATTAGTGATGTTGAGCATTTTTCCATTTGTCTATTGGACATCTGTATATCTTCTTTGGAGAAATATCTATTAAGGACCTCTGCTCATTTTTAAATTCAGATTGAGTTTTTATTTTATGTTGAGTTGTATGAGTTTCTTACATGTTTTGAATATCAGATATATCATTTGTGAGTATCTTCTCTCATTTAGTAGGTTGTTATTAAACATTTTATTTTATTTAAAAATCTTGGTACTATATATAAGTGTGAATATATAACTTGTTATTAATCTTCAATCTCTTCTGTTATTAATTTTCCATCACCTCTTTTATATATCTCCTTTGTAAAGAATAGCTTTATATTGAGTAAAAAAACATTTTTATGAACAACAAATGCAAATTTGTATACATATTCTGATAATTACCTAAATAACATTTTGACAATAAACTCATGCAGAAATCACACTGGATCATCTGACTTTGAAATATGGAAACATAGAAGAGAAAATGATTGAAAATTATTTTATTACCACCTCAACATAAAATTAATTGGTGCTTATTTTAAAAATCCTTGAGCATTTTAATTATAATACCAAATGGTAATACTTATTCATTTTTATCATTAATGTAAAATATTTTGTTAGTATTTTCCATGCATTATTAACTGTTTAATACGCAGATTCCACAGTAAAAAACCCAACATGCTAATCTTGGAGTAAATATATTTTAATGTCAGAGAATACAAACAAGAAAGTAAACAAATAGCAATAGTGATTTGTATCCTGAGGAAAATAAATAGGATATAGGGGTAATCCCAATCATCTATTTTAAATTGGATGAGCAGGGAAATTTTTCTAAAGGGTGATATTTCAGATTTGACTCATCTGAAGGGGAAATTGGTGAACTAAAGGATATATCAAAAGAAAATTCTCTGTGAATTAAGCTTATAAATAAACAGTACAAAACCACAGAAAACATTCTAGAAAAATAGTAAGAAAATCTAACATATGTATAATTGGCCTCAAAGAGAATGACCAGAATTCCAGAGGGGGAAAAAAAAGCAAGCCAGGAGATTGGAATAAAGAGATGGCATATTCTGGGACTGACTGACTTTGAGGCTAATGTGGAGGACCATGAGTTTAGAAACAAATGGCAGTTTTATTCTTCAAAATACCAGATAGGACCTATCGTATCAGCAGTGACCAGGGTGGACTTAGACCAGAAGGTAGGGCAGTCATTCCCCTCTACACGATTATTGCTTTCATTAGCACCTAAGTTGTTGACCATAATAATCTTTCAATATACGTTCGCTCATTTGAGTTGTATATTTCATAGGAAGACAACTAGATGAAATAAAGTTTAGATGAATAGTCAATTTTTCCTTGGAGGCAGAAAAAAGTCTAACAAATATTTAATTGATTTAATGATTCAATGCTTTTGTATCATTTTACAAAATTTTAAAATTATTTTTACAGAACTAAGAATGTTATCTATACTGTTAGAGACAGTTCAACTTCATTTAAAATCATTTGTTGAATTTTTTACATAGCTCTATCCTAGTGGTCTCTTGGCTGATATTTCAAAAACTTTCTTGACATCTGGTCTTACCAGCACCAAATTTCTCCTACTTCCAACCTATGTTTACAATTGTCTATACTCTTTTCTTCAGCAGTTTTCCCCCCCATGCAGTATTTGCTGCTTTGAAGACCTTCCCACTTAATTTCCTCTTAGCTACATATATCTACATTATGCCTTCAGATTCTTTCTCCATCCTAGCATTCCTATATAAAATTTTGCCTATCCCAATAAGTTCCCTAGTTACTCCATTCTCTCCTTCTTTTCACATAATACAATTAAAATCTATATTTACTTTCATGCTTTCCTCTAGAAACTTTTACATTATTATTAAACATTTTATAACTTTCCTTTTATTAAAAAAAATTACTACTTATAAAGTGGTTGCCTGTCTAAATCATGAGCTCCGAATACCTCATCTTAGTTAATTTTGTATTTCTCAGGGCACCAGAGTGGTTCTAAATTGTATTGCAGCTTAAAATTTAGCTAAACTTATTTGGCTTCACTGGGTTGAATTTCTAACAATCCAAAATTTTTACAAATTTTGAAATCCCGAGGAAGCCAAAATACCTGGTTATCTGCATCTTCCATTAAACATCTCTATTTGATTTTTTTCCACATTTCTTCACTTGACAATGTTCAAAGTTGGCCAGGAGCCTGATTACTAAAAGATCTTCTTTACCAACATATAACTGTATCTGAATGATTGCGCTGGACTTGAGTGTGCTCATTTCAGTCTAATGAGGTCCACAGAGGTGACCATATGACTCATGACATGAAGTCATTTTTCCAATTAGCATTCTGACAAATGCATTAGAAGGAGAACCCTTTCAATAGATTTCCACAGCTGCTGAAGGGATCAGGTGTCAGAAGATTTTCAGCTTTGTTCTGTGCTGGTCAAATAACTTATTTTTACCCAGACTCTGCCTCTTGATGCAGCTGGCGGCGACTGTATGTCATCTGAGTCTGAGCAGAGTTTAAAAATGGTCCTTGTTACAGTACTACAGCTGAAGAAGTTTTAAGAGGGAACTGCTACAACTTTTGGTTGAGTCATCCATCTTTTTTTTAAATGAGCTTATTACCATATAGTAAAATACACATTTTTCTTTTTCAGCACTACCCCATTCATGAGGTTTAACACTTGGTATAAGACATGTATTTGCAAGCATAATAAAAAGGACTAGAGACCCTTCCATTATCCTAAAACTCCTAAATTCACTTTGGCCTTTCACCACCTTTGTATTAAAGTCAGAACATATGTTCTCATTTGGATAAAAAAAGAAAGAAAGAAAAAGAAAGGATTTCAAAATCACTAGCCCCTCTCAAAACAATCAAATGGCACTGATTTATAGGAATTCTCTTCTGAGTGAGGCCAGGGGTGCTGTAAGGATGGGAAAGAGAATACCACTGAGGGAATGGTCTCAATTCTTCAACGTTTAAATGCTCACAAATATACACTGAGTGGCCAGGTGATTATGACCACCTGACGTTTGTAGGCAAATTAGCTATAATTTCGCGCTGAAGTTGCTAGAGGGCCAGACCATTATAAATAGGGAAGTAGGTTGTTTACCACGACAGTAGAAGTGATTTTTTCTGAAAATATGGATAAACAATGCAATTTAACAGCCTTTGAACATGGAATGAATATATACATACATATATATATATATATATATATATATATATATATATATATATATATATATATATACATATTAGTGCCTTGGAGCAACTTGAGTTACATACTTTTAAAAAAGAAACATAATTTCTTAAGGTAAGTTTTTCAAATAATTAAGGAATTCACGATTATCTGTTGCATTTAGGATATCATCCCTCAGGCATTAAAAATTTAAAAAAATAATTGTGGTAAATTCACTGACTTAAAAGATAAGAATAAATGAAGAAGATGGGTAATTAACCAACTTGTAGAGAGATGTGATAGTCAAACACAAGGAGATTCTTATTTCCTTGCATGTAACTCACTTAAAAAATGGCTTCCAGGGCTCTTCCACCTTAAACTTAATTCCACCTCTGGTCATATACTGTAGGTGTTTTGTGTGTGTGTGTGTGTGTGTGTGTGTGTGTGTGTGTGTGTGTGTAAGGCATTTCATTTTTTTTTTATTTTGCACTGAAATTATTTTTAAGAATTTTTGACGCATTATAGTAGCAATTAAGAGTTGCCTGCACCATGGTCCCTTAGGATTTGCAGCAGTGCTATAGATATTTCTTGTTCTCGTTATTTAAACACTACAGTACCTATGTGTGGGAAAGGAAAATTACACTAATCTATGTACTCTATATAATTGTTCTCCAGAATGGGATTTAAATTTTCTATAAAGATGTCAAAATATTCCTATATACCATCCTCTTGCCTCCCCTAAAATAAAATGATTTAATTCTATTTTTAAAAGTCTCTTTAACAATAATTTAAGGATTATTATTTGGCTCTATTTTACAGAAGAAAACTAGTGATTCCACTGAGAATGGAAAAGAGGAAATAGAATATATAGAAAGCAAAAGGAGTTTTCTTAAAAATAGGGTATACTTTGAACTCATATACAAATAACTGACTCATTCACACTGTTCAAAACAAGTTGGAGAATTTATCAAAAAGAAATGTAAAAAATAATAGAAGATTGTTCACTATGATCCTTATTTTATGGGAAAATATAAATATAATAATGGACTATAAATTTGGACATCTTTGACATAATATGTAGTTTCTTTAGAGCTATTCTATCTCAGACATATATGCATACATCTCATTCTTTTTATGTGCTACTCTTCTACAATGCTCGATATAAAGCAAATGTCTACACCTATGAAAAATACAGTGGTCCAAAAATCATACCAATTGTCACAAATTTAAAATTTTTTTTCAATTAAGAAGAACTCAATTTGGCCTATTAAGACTAAAAGATATTTTTAATTCTGACTAGAAGTGAGGTCTCACATTACCCAGGGGTGAGAATGAAATTAATTCTGCTTCTGCTTAAGCACTGGACCCATGCTGTCCAGACCCAGAGTCCCAGGCAATGCTTAGACCCTCTTCGATCAGCAGCCACCTTGAATTTCTGTGAAAGAGCCAAATCTAGGGAAATTATTTCACCTACTCCTTGAGCCACATTTAGACAACTTGCTTTCACTACTGAGGAAAACTGTTTGCTCACCATCTTCTCCTCAATGCCTTCACCCAAGAGTTTCTTATATTCTTAGCCAAACATACTTCCCTCACTGTGAAGAAATGTTATTTATTTTTTCCTTTTCTAAGACTGAGGACGTACAGAAGGGGAGAGCCCATTTTGTCTCTATTTTTTTAATGGCTATAAATTAGTTGGTATTCACAGTTGTACACATAGCAAAAATATAATCCTATAAAGACACTGAATTCAAATTACTTTACCTATAATTAAAGAAAATAACAAACTGCCTAGTTTTGTGTTGCAAGAGTATTACCCTGCCAGTGGTCTTCCTGAAATTTAATTAACAAAGTTTGAGAAAGAAAGTTCACAAGTGCTCCCCAGCTTCATTCATTCATTCATTCATTTATTTATTTATTTATTTACAGAGAGATGAAGGGAGAGGGATAAAGAGCCAGAAACTTCGATGAGAGAGAAACATCGATCAGCTGCCTCCTGCACACCTCCTAGTGGAGATGTGCCCACAACCAAGGTACATGCCCTTGACCAGAAACGAACCTGAGACCTTTCAGTCCCCAGGCCGATGCTCTATCCACTGAGCCAAACCGGTTAGGGCTATTCCACCTTCTTTAGTTGAGTTGTCTCTTAGGTATGACTTAAACTTAATTTTAAATCAACACTTGCCTTAGGCTGTCAAGATGATATTTAATAGGAATAAATGTACAGTATGGACTCTTAATGATCAATAATTGCCCCCAGAAACACCATGTTAGGGCTTTCTAAATTCAAGGCACTTTAAATCAGATATGACATACATGGTTGTTATAACAATGCTAAGGGTGGGAGGGTTAGAAAGATCATAGTAACCCAACTGAATTATGGGACATCAGAAAATCATATTACGATTTAACCGAATGGAACAACTAGAAAAATGAAGCTGGTATTATAGTTGATATCATAGTGCACACCTATAATACCCTGTATATAATTTTTAAAATCTTTATTGTTGAAAGTATTACATATGTCCCTTTTTTTCTTTTTGACAACACATTTAGAAATGAACATAGGCAAAATAGAGCAAATGTGGTGAATAATGATGTAACAGATATAGATCATTTTGAAAGTCATTTTCTATGAGGAAAGTTTGAAAGAACTGGGAGGAGTCTATTGAAGAAAAGATTTAGAGAAGACAGAAAAGTTGTTTCTAAATTCCTAAAGGTATGCCATCTGAAAAAGAGATTGTTCTTTAGGGCTCCGGGTGAAAGGAAAAAAGAGTGATTGCATAAAAGTTTCAGGCAGGTAGATTATTGTTCAGTGAAAAAAACACATATACTCAGGATCAGGAATGTTCAAGGTAGGGAAAAGCTGCTTCAGAACCTAGGATCACGAGTCGCCTCTCCCTGAAAGTGGTCCACCAGGTGGAGAAGTGGCTTGAGAAGGTTAGTTTACCGGCAATGAAAACCTGGGCGGGGTGGTTAACCTAGATGGATTTTAAGATGATCTAGACTTGCCAATTTATCTTCCAAGTTATTTCTCAATATGAGCGGACACCTATTTCAAAACGAGCAAGGCAAAATAGTAAAATGTAAACTTAAAAACTGGCAGGGCTAATTTTGCATACTGATGTGGAAGTCTAAGATAAAACAAGGAGAGAAAAATATTATGGAGTAAATTTTTTGTATGACCCAGTTTAACTAAAAAATATAAATGGAACATTGCAATGTTATAAAATAGATGATAAGAATTTACTTATTTTCACTTCCAGAAAATATGCACACAAATAATAACAACTTTCCCTGAGTAGAACATAGTTACTTTTGTAGCCCTTCTGATAGGCACTTTGACATTAAAATCAAATCTGGCTCCAGAAACCTGAAGCAATACAAGTGCTTTAAATAGTGACAAACCATTTAACTCATAACTGTGCAGAAAAAAATAATGATACTTTCATTAGATATATGTAACAGCAAAAATAATTTAATAGCATAGTTGATTAGAGCAGCAAACATCTATGGTCTGGATGGCACTAAATGAATGCCAGTGAAGGCTCGGAGCTTTCCTTTTGCTCAGCATGTGGTGTAGACACTTCCTTCTTATCACCTCAGTCCTGTCCACAGCATTACATTAGACTGGGCGCTAAGACTAGAGTTATTGAGTGGTTTTGTGTTTGGGATTCTGACTGTTTCATGAAATGCTTTTTAATGAATATCTTAATGCACTTTATAATCTATGGTTTCTTTATTTCTCTTTTTTTTTCCCCACCTGGAGATTAATATCTAAGAAACAGTATATTTTTTGAACTGCCAGGTTTTATTTTTAATACCCTTGGTTAACTATTAATCCTTTAAAATAGTTATTCTTGGATTCCTGCTAAAGAAAGATTCTTATCATCAACATTCCTATGAAAAGGATGACTTATTGAAGGAAGTACGGGAATTTACTAGTACATTAAAGCAGGTATGAATTTGCAAATGGGTTTTACTTATGTCAGGAATACAATGCAAATGCAAATATTCCCCTGTGTAAAATAATAGCAAATGAAAGGAAATGAACATAAACTACTGATTCAACTGATTGCAATCAATGCTAGTAAGGATGTAGAAATAAATGGTTTAGAAATTTTCAAGAAGGTTAAACGATACTAATCCACTGTCTTCAGTTATTTAATATGTCTTCAATAGATTCACCTGCTGATGGACCTATATTTATAGCCTATAATTAATGCCCTGTTTAACATACATATTTTATTACCTCCCTACTATTGAAAAAAAGTTCATAGAAAAATAATTTTTTAACTTCTCATTTTCATTTTATTTTTGTGTCTTCTGCTTTATTTCTACAGCCCCCCTTTCCCTTATTAAAAATTGAAGTCGGCTTCTAAGCATTAGTAGAATAATATGCTTTGACCAAATGTAGTTAATAGACTATTGTGTTCTTTAAAAAAAATAACCTCCTACCTACACATTTTTTACAATTACAGTATTAATAAGAAAAGGTAATACAATTTGGTTTATATAATTATTATTGATTTGCTTTCACTTTTCAAATATACTTTTGAAGTAGGGCAGTACTCTGGTGCTTCTACTTCATCAGGTTTAAGTCAGTTTTGCAAAGTGATTTTGATCTTAGTCAGGACTGTTCAAATAAAGTGGATTGATAATCAATAAAAGAAAATCCTACATGAATTATTTTGATCTATATATTGGTTTAAGTATTTGTCCTAATAGCACATTCTCAAAGAGCATATATGAGACCCATGCTTCACTTTTTAAAACTGTACATTAGGAAAGTAAGATAGAGTCTGTTATGTATTTATTAGGTGCATAACTTTATACCCACTTATACTGCTTGTGTCTTCAGAATTCCTTACTTAATCATGTTAGGTGAATTCTTAATGATGTACATAATCGAGGTATTAACACCACACATACTAAAAGATAATGAAAAAGTGCTTAGCTTATCTAGTGAGCATTGGCAAATGGGTTTTGGCTAATGTGATCAAATAAAACCAGAAGAATTCTTAAACAATGCGATATAACAGAAAAGAATAGGAAAATAATATTCTTTCCACCATTTTAAAATTTGACTACACTAGTCTAATACATTTAAGAAATTGATGATAAAGTATTTTTATAAACTTTCCTCTTTCTGGATCCATTCATTCAAATACTATAGCATTGTTGTTTGTTGTTGTTGTTTTAATATGACATAGTTTATTTTTCTTACATGTTCACAATGGCATTATGCTACTCCTTGGACTGTAGTAACAAGTTTACCTTGCTTTGAAAAATACAGATGATGAGATAAATTTCTGAAGTATTTCTGTAAGTACTTTTCCCTTTATACTTTGTCCCCCCAAATGCAGTTTGCCTGTTTGTGGGTTCCTACACAAAGGCATCTGGCACTAGGACCTATGTGAGCTGAAATCCGATCTGTGTCCCATTCACCAAGCCATGTAGCTTGTCATGGGGCTGCACTGACTTGAGGGACAATAAACTTTTTCTCTATTGAAAAGCATTGTCCCATTGCCAAGTGCTTTACCCAGGGGAAAAATAAACCCACCAGATAATGTGTGGTTTCTACTGCGTCCCCCCAGAGAGGGTGCCTTTTTATGAATTGCACAAATATGACATAAAAATTATGGTCATCAGAGACTATTCTAATGACTCAGCAGTCTGCATTGCCAAAAGGAAAGACAAAAGAAATCCAGGGAGAAGTAGGTCCAATAGTTTGATTTTGGATTAAATAATAATCTTTGAAATTCAAGAAAGATATTATAGCTTTGAGAGGAAGAGCTTTTATTATGAGAGACTAGTTTTTTGTTTGTTTTTGAGTTTCAAAAGGCTAAGACCTGAAAAATAGGGGGAAAAAGATTAAAAATATAGTAGATGAAAAACTGAACTAACCAGAAAAAAGGTTGAGGAGACCTATGTTCCCCTCTTCCCATGTTGAGGAAAAAAATATTTAGATACTGGTAGGAGCTTGATAAAGTACATCTAACTTGTTCTCCACTCCAGGTTCTAGTTTCAAACAGGTCAGAAAATAAAATCGTCAGATATTTGGTAGTCTCAAAAAGAATGAACTGTACCTCAACTTCAAGGGCAAGCCTAGAGATATGACAAGCCCTGCAGAGTTTCGATGACACCCTGATTCAGTACAGCAGCTATGGAACTGACATGGTCATAGTGCTCCTCGTCATGGGTGGCCTGAAATAGTTCTTTCTTGCAGCTACCCCCAAAGCTTTACAGAAGCTTTTTATGTTCAAATATTTTCTGTGTCTCTGGGAGAAGAATCATTAGGGAACAGAGAGAAAGCTGTTGGACATGAGAAAGTGTGATAGACTGAGAAAAGGTAGTGACCTCTGAGGACCTAATGACTAGTCAGTAGACAGTCAATGCAAGTAGCTTGAACTTCTGGTTGGGATCAATCCCAGGTACAAAAACAACTCAGCAGATACCTCCCTACAGCCGTGGCCAAACTATGGCCCAAGGGCCGGATCCGGCCCGTTTGAAATGAATAAAACTAAAAAAATATATATATATACCATACCCTTTTATGTAATGATGTTTACTTTGAATTTATATTAGTTCACACAAACACTCCATCCATGCTTTGGTTCCAGCCCTCCGGTCCAGTTTAAGAACCCATTGTGGCCCTCGAGTCAAAAAGTTTGCCTACCCCTGGCCTAGAATCTATTTTATCCAAAAAAAAAAAATAGGTGGATATAGAGGAACTCATTCAACTATGAAAATTCTAAATAAATTACAAGTTTTTCTTCTACTTGAGCTTGCAATAGTCTTAAATTTACTTATTATGGATTTACATAAAGACAGTTGTAGTTTTTATGCCCAAATTTGTGGCTTATGATAATCAAAAGTCTTCAAAAGAATACAAAAATCATTGCAGGAAAAAAAAGCTAGAGTGTTACTCCTACTAGTAAATTATTTTACAATACCCATTGCAATATGACTGCATTTTAGAAGATTCCATTTTCCAACAGTATTTTGGGGGATTCAGTTATTGGCATAGTTTATTCACTTATAATTGCAACTTGAGGAATCTTATCAATTATATCTTCCCAACTAAGGTGAGAAAAATGAACTGAGACAGATGAAGTGACTTTCTCAGTTTGTTTCTGAGCCTCTAGATTAAGACCTAGTAATGCTTTTTCCAGTTTTCTCTGACTCTCCCAGAAGTGATGAAAGCCCATCTTAAAATTCTAGCTAATATTCCTTCTTTTAAGCAAAAAGCAAGCAAAAAGATTAATAAAAATAAAGCTTTTGGATGAGAACCAGAGCAATTTCTTGGGTTTATTAATATCAAAGAAACACAAAGGGATTCAAATGTATATATTAGTTTGGATATGTATATAATTATATGGATATTTATCTATATATTATATATATGTGAACAGCAAATACATTGTGAAGATTCAAATATTTATATCTGTGGAGCATTTAGTAATAATTCTTCAAGGCTAAGTATTGATTAAAAAAGAATAAATGATTCTCAGCTTCAGTAAATCACACTGTCATAGCAAATAGATCTAGATAAAGGAACCAAATTCTCTTAGTGTCTCAATGTGTAAAATGAAGTATGGCCTTAGGAATCATCACTTCATATTTTAGAAAATATAATTTTTACTTCTTGGATGTATTTGGATAGTAAAATCATGTAATTATAAAGTGTGAATGTGTATGTGAAGACATCAGTGAGAACACAGAATCTCTCAGAAATTTCACCAAGAGTGAGATTGTAGATAAAATACAAGGCATTTTTATGCTGGTGTGAAAAAGCTGACTAAAATATTTACGTATTAATATCCCATTGCAAAGATCACTGTTAGCTCATTGGCCTTAAATTATTCACCAGGTTCAATGGTTATTATTTTTGGCTGCTGCAGTCAGACCTTATAAATACATTTCTAAGGTCACACACTCTACTTTTCATCTAAATCTTTCTCCTTCTTTTCTCTTTTAAAGCTGAACATTAAATGAAATTACCTGACATGAGTAACCTTAGTGAGTCAAACACTTTTTAGACCACAAATGAAACTACAATGATATTATTCTTTGTATTATTCAAAGGGTGATTCAGAAGTCAGGAAATAGGGGATTTTAGTATCAACTTTAATAAATATTATTTTTAAATGGCAATCACAGCAGTACCTTTTTTGTTTGAGAACAAAAATTATCACATTGAAATGTAAGTTTCAAATATATTTTTTTTAGATTACTCAGTGTTGACAATCTTCAACAGAAACTTTATCTTTCTTATTAACAGATATATTAAGGAATTCAGTCCATTAAAAACACAAACAAATAATTCTAATCTTCAGTAAATCACACTGTCCTACATGTAAAATGAAACATGGCCTTAGGAATCAGATATATTAAGGAATTCGCTCCATGTTTCTTATATACTGACTGAGCTATGGTAAATAGTTCTCTGCAATGCGGGCATCTCACATCACTGTATAACTAGAAGGACCCTTTTTCTTTTGCACCCTTTAAATTTCACTTTGCTTTAAATTCAAACACAGGGAAAGATCAATGTTCTCATTGTAGGGGTGCAGTGGCCTGCCAAGCATAGTCTCACTCAGATTAAAGAGTCAATGTAGAATTCAGAAACATGTGTTCCTTTGACTTAAAAACAAGTTTGGGAACCCACAAGATGAAACTAAACTCTTGACCTAGAGTTAATCTTGGGAAATCAGTTTCCATTTATGTTTCAGTCAGATTTCCTGTGACATCACCTGACCTCACATCACCAACCACAAGGGAATTTGGCCAGTACCCAATGAACTGTTCCTCAGCCTAGAAAAGTGCAATACGCTGTTGGAGTCTTGTTTTGGACATTCTCTCTGAGTCGAATGCTGTGTCAGTTTCCCCTGCTTCTCTATGAGTCTAAATATTTCTGCCTGATTGTGATAAACTTTCTTCCATGTTCAACCATCAATTTTTACCTAATCTTTAATTCATTAGACACATAAATATGGCTGTCAGTTAGGTAGTAGACATAATATTAACTATGCTTCTAAAATCCTTTGCAGGCCCCAAAACTTCTAGAAATGTTTGTTCTCTGGTTCAATCCTGTTTCTCTTTAGAATGCAGAGTTCTGCTCCACTGCCTGCAGCCAGACCTCATGTTGACTTCCTCCTCTCCTCTTATTTTCAACTACCCATGGCCACCTTCTCAAACTTCTTTCCTGGTCCATGAGCCTCATTACCATTCTCTTCTTTGGTTCTCTAAGGAGCAGTAAGTCCCTGGCTGCCCCATAGATAGGCTACTTTTTAAGGCACAACTTTAAAAGAATGAACACTTGGTGGGTGAGAAAATCAAATCCTAAAGGAGACTTTATTAATGTGCTTTGGGAAGTAGGAGAACAACAGCATCTCCACAGGAGACAGTGGTAGAGTGTCTAGAAGGCAAGGTACTATTTTAATGTGTTACTTCATTGAAGAGCCATACAAGGAGAGACAAGACTAAATAGAATCTGGAAATCTAAAAATAGGATGACAAAAGAGGAAGAATATGGGAATAAATCTTAAAAATAATTATGGAGTACCTACTGGATATATATATAGAATGAAATAGCCAGGGAACGTAACTTGGGTGTCAGAAAATGCTTCTGGATCCTTGATCTTGAAACTAAAATTTTATGTCAACATACAAACACTTTTAAAAGCATTGCAGTGGATGAATTGATGTCTATGTATAGATTTTCACTGGTTCATCCATGCCTTGGTTGAAATATCCCTTAATTATGTTTAACTACATTTACTCTGATTGATGATTTCCAAATAACCAAATAATTATTAATTATCACCTAAGGTAGCATGAAACTGGAAAGCAAACACCTTAGAATACACACAAATATCCTAGTTCCTAGAATTATATATTTATGTAGATAATAAATTAAGCAAACAGCATGGTTCATCTTCACTATTTGCATTCTCTAATTTCACTATTGAGTACTCTGTTACCATAGGGACTGAGCACTCACTCCTTTGACAGAAAACATTTTAGAGATAAAGAGAGCAAACTCTGGTACAAAATCACCTGAGTTATTCTTGCTTTAGCACCTAAATACTGGATGTCCCTAGGCAAGTTACTTGACCTTTCTTTGTTTCTGTTACCTCATCTGGAAAGGGGAGTAAACTGTTACTTCGATCTTTGGGTCGTTATGAGGATTAAATGGTGTAATAAATGACTTGTTTAAAAATATTCCTGTATATAACATTCGATATTTTTTGGTTTAATTGGTCACAAATATCTATTTACAAGTTTATCTCTACAAATTCCAAATTTTCTACAGGAATTTTGGTCTAATCCCAGATACTTCTTATAGTTGTGTAGACTTTAGACAGGTTATTTATCCTCTTTCCTTTGGCTTACTCATTTGTGTAACAGGGATAATAAACAGCACTTCATCTATAGGATTGTGAGAATCAAATGAACTAACATATAAACACTTATATGTTAAGTATCTCATATATAAGCATTCAATCAATATTAGGTACTTTATTATTGTTATTGTTACTATATATGTCAAGTGTCTACCAGAGGACAGGGCCCATAGTTCATTTATACATGTAAATTACTTTCTCCGTCTTCTCCCAGGTATACTAATTATTTTTGGTCAAGGTATATGAATCTATACTTCTATGCATTTTTTAAAGTAACAATCTTTGACTTCTTATATCCACAGTAACTTTCTCTTTTCAGTCAAAATTTCCTTATAAAAGCAAGTATTAATGGAAAACTTAACCAGACTACACAGAACATCTCAACATATTCATTTCACATGAGTTCTACATAGTCAGTTTTCTGTTCGTGTAATTTCTAACATTTGTCTATACTAATAATATGAATAATAATAATAATGTTAAAAATATATGACACCGTATAACACATTTATAGAGGATAAATGAGTATACTTAATTTTAGATTATAAACTTGGATATTTATCTGAGAATTACATGTGACTTTCATGCATTGGACATTTTCTCCCTGATCAGACTAGAGAAGTATCAGACAAAAATGAACAAAGTGAAAATAATTATTTGGTACTAGTCTAAGCTCATTAACCATATGTTTTTCTAATTGGGGTGTTTTTTTTACAATTATGTTATGTTATATTATATGTAAACAACTTTGTGGATCTGCACATCTAGGACTCAGTTTTATAGGTCAATGAAAATATATCATCAGATGGAAAAAGATCAATTCTAGGCAAGCTTCCTGTTGACAAATTTTACAATACCTCCAAGTTGTACTTTGATATTTTATTTTCCTGCTTTTATATGCTTTTTTTAATTCCATGTGTATTTTTCAATAGATTAGTTTATCATCCTTTTCTGCCAAACTCTAGCTGAATTTCAGCAAGGCAGAGAGACATTGGGTAAGTATTGTACCATTCATTTGGAAAAAGTCAGGAGTACAGTAAACTCACATACATTCCTCAGCATGTTCTCCATCACTAGCCTGAAATAACATCTTCTGAGGCAGCATGGCCATCCTCTCCATTAATCATGCCAAATTTGGCTCCTTAGGAATACAATAAAGTTCACAGTGACTGCTATTAAAAGAAAATTAATATCATCGGAGACATAATGTCATACAAAATTACCCAGCCTCTAACATATGTTAGTTCCTCAGTATGTGCAAAGAAAAAAAGACAGAGCTTTTTCTGAAAACTGAAAATAAAAATACTTAATCTCTGTTAAATTTCTACTGTGAAACTAATAACTTTATGCACTTGCAAAGAATAGGCCATCAAACCCTTTGCATCTAAATATCCATTGGCTTAGTTAATACAAAATACTGGAGAACAGAATTAAAAAAAAACACATTTATATTTTTCAGGTAATTTAAGTAATATTTTTTCCTTAAGTGAAGACAGAATTTCTACTAAGCAAAAGCTAATTTGCTACTCAGATTTGAAAGGTCTGACTTTAGAATATAAATGGAAAACTACGATTTGGAAAATCCTGTGACTCAGCTCTAAGACACTTTGGTGCACAGGAGCCATGGAGTGTCATTTTGAATGTGTAAGTGGCATGATAAACCTCCCACTCTTCTAAGAATAGAGCTATCACTGGACCCTGTTATCTCACCACCCCAAGGTACAATATGATAATGATACCACTTAACATCATTGCTGAAGGGGGGCAGGAGGGGTGGAAAAGCTGCAAGCATTTTAACTAGAAAGAATATCAAATTGAAATATTAATTTACTGATTAATATAACATTAGCTGACCTATTTTCTGCAGCTTGTTAAACAACAAAGACTTGTGCAGCTAAATAACTGCCTAAAAGATAAATGTTTTAAGAATTCCCAGGGAGATGTTTAGCTCTTTTTTTCAACATCATTAACGATATGCCTTGCATATATCAGGCAGTTTTATGCTTTCTGTGCTGAAACATCCTGTTTACATTTATTAATGCAGTCTAAAGAATTGGGATTTACAGAAGAGTTCCCCCTTGTCTCAAAACTAAGACCAATAGTGTCAGTTTTCTTACCCTTAGTGACTCTGTAGAATTTACAAGGATGCAAATTCTTTCAAGAAAGTGAATCAGGTCACTCTCAGAAATTTATTTTCTTAAACTATTCATAAATTGAGATAATATTGATTTTAAAAATAGAAACCAGCAAGTTGCTGCCACATGCTCATAGCCCAAGGACCTTAGAAATTCAGGCTAATCTTCAGAGAAGTATACTAAAATGAAAGAGAAATAGCTTTTCTGCTGAAAGAGAGGAGCTCCTAGTACAACTTGGTTGCTAATACCATGCGCTGATAGACTGTATTTTTCATCATAAAGTTAAAGATTTTTTAACAAAGTTCTGTCTTGAATTCCAAAAATGCTAGCAGTGTTATCAATCAAGAAATGATATAAAACTCACTTGGAGCCCTGGCTGGTGTTGCTCAGTTGGTTGAACATTGTCCCATGCACTGAAAAGTCGCCAGTTCAATTCCCCATCAGGACATTTACTTAGGTTTTGAGTTCGATCCCTGGTTGGGCATGTGCAGGATGCAACTGACCAATGTTTCACTCTCACACCAATGTTTTGCTCCCTCTCTCTCTCCAATTAACTTTAAAAAACATATTAAAAACTCACTTTGATTTGCTGAATTCTGATGCATGGTCTGAAGAAAACTGAATGGTTTTCTTAGGTTAATCCAATGGTGATCCATGGGAGATGTAAATGGTGATGATGGGTAGAGTTAATAAAGTATAGTTGCTAACGGTTTGATAGGAAATGAAGTAAGGTTTCCCATGTAATAGGTTGTTGAGACTAATGGAAAGAACAGGTCTAAGTCATCTTAACTCTTTAGAATATATTGTTGATTAATTACTCATTAATGTAATTTGGAAGAGAATGCTGACTTTTGCTTAACATTTTTATTGAACCTACATGCTTTAACATAAAAATTTATACATGTTTGGGTTTTTTAAAGCCCAAATATGACCTCCTGAGTTAATGAAGGCTATTTGAATCCATCCCTACGTTTTAGTAACTACATTAAGTCACAAAACCTACAGTTGTAATTTTCCTCTCTTTTTTAATTCAGTCTTTCTAAGTTTCAGCTCTGTAATATATGTTTTGAAGCATCATTTTTCTGTCAACTTCTAGAACAGTTTGTTGCCTTTTAAGTAAACATTTCATTTAATTTCAATGCCTATGTTCTTTTGGACCAGTTAATAGAATATCCCTGGAATCCCCTGAGATGCCAGGTTTTGTGTCAATTGCTAAACTTTTCTTCAACAGGAACCTCCCTTTATAAATTCATTTTATGCCTCTCTCTCTCTCTCTCTCTCTCTCTCTCTCTCTCTCTCTCTCTCTCTCTCGTCTCACTGTCTCTCACATACACAAATATATTTTGAAAATTTATTAGAATAGTTACCTGTTATGTACAGTGTATGTTCACTTACACTACTGTTCAAAATGATACATGTTTAACAAATTTAATATTTGCTGGTTTTCCAGGTATAAATACTCTCACCAAGCCTGATTTCTAGCTACTGAGGTGACCTCACTTAATGTGGGTTTGAGATGAGATGGACATAACTGGCTCATGTGAACTGATAGAAGTTGGATGACTGTTCTTTTACCTGGGTCTCTTAAGGTTTTCCATGCAACTGGTAACCTTAAGAAATATGTTACTCTCTCCTGCCCCCCATCCACCAACCAGGAGTAGGCTTGTTTACTGCATAATAAAAAAAAGGATAGATTCTCCAAGCTCAGGCACCCTTATCTGTGACAAAAATCAAATGTATGTATAGCCTTTTTCTGTGTTATGTTATGTCACACATTTAGGACTTGGGGATAAGAGAAAAAAATGCAGACATGCTGGTGTTCATGCTGACTTCTGTGCCATGAGTGATGAAATTTTTGATATCTTACCCAGAAGTCTCTTGTCTTCTGACAGTATACATGAAATAGTTACAGAATAACTTAGTATCTCATAAGTGGGATAAAATCCAATTCCATACTTAATGGACATCCTATATGATGAAATGGATGGAAACACACATAGTGAAAATAATCTCTTTATAATTTGGCAATAAATAGGAATTTATTTTCATTGATCAGAACTAATAGAAATGTCTTAAATAATTTTATTAGTAAAAAATATGAAGTTTCAAATTCTAATGCTAAATTTTTCACTTTCAAGCATTCAGTTACTGAATTCCATTGGACTTTTTAAACCTGCTCTAAGCTGCTTTATATAAACATGATGTATTTTTATAGAATTTAGCATCTTCCAACACTGATACAGAGAATAATCAATTGTATGTTTCAGTTTTAAGTCAGACAATTGACCATCAAAACTTGAAGTACTTATTCTGTTAATATATCTGGATATATTTCTACCATGTTGAGGGTTCCTCCCTATAATCTCCAGAGTCATATTTGTAACACTAATGATTTGCTGGCAATATTAAGCTATTGTAGGTAACGTTATAATAAGTTCTGGATCAAATTTATTTAACAAATATATATGCAAGATAGCAAGAACGGTGAGATAAATTGACACCAGAGAAAGGGGCCTTGCTTCCATGCTATGCCCAGGCTTTGAGGCACACCAAAGTACATTTATTCCTTGCCTTCCCCTCCTTTTCATTTCCTTCGGATTTTTCTCTCAACACATTATGTAAAAGATTTGAGGTTTGAGATTTGGTTATTACTATTTTTTTTAAAAAATCACTGCATACCTGAGTGTAAAATAAGATATCTTTGTTAAATTTTTAATCAATAGTACAATTTGAAAAATAGTTCCTTAAAGACATTAATAAGCTACTGTTTCTTTATTAGAATATTAAATGTCAAGATCTTGATAAAAGAGTGGAAAAAGATACCTAATAAGCAATAAAAACGGTTCACATATTAAATTCTAAATACTACTCAACTCAAACTAGCAAAAACTGTTGTTAATCAAGTAATGTTAGTTCATGATACTGTGAAAAACCTTCATTTATCTCATATTACCAGATGTAAATAAAACAAATTATATTAAAATAATATAATTTAAAACAGTTATAGATATTAGAATCGTCTCTGGTTTCCTTCAAATGTCTATTATCATGATCAAATGTAGTAATGTCATCTTAAGTGACATTATACCAAATAAGAAACATTTTGAAATGAACAAAAATAAAGTGTGAATTTAAAGATAAATGTCGTTCTATTTTTAACTCCTTGAGGAGTTCACAGTAAGTAACTTCTTCATTCTGTTTCTTGTTTGACAACATCCTTCTCACCCACACTCAAAACCTACTTGAGTTTCATCCTACTGCTATGAAAACATCTTGTGGTATTCTAATAGGGCCATGCCCTTTACCCATTAGAGATAGTATATAGAGAAATGATGCCAAAAATGTGCCATATAAAACTCTAATATTTATTTCAGTTGCTCATAATGCATATGAAAAATGCTAGCTCTTAGTGTCCTTTTTATCAGGGTCTTTGCCCTAATATTCACTCTTAAGGCTAATTTACTCCTTTTTTTTTTTAACTCTATCCAGTTTTATTTGAATCATACTTCCTCATGCATTAATGGCAGTTAGCCTGCTGATATCAAGTACCCTTAGAATCCATACACAAGATGGGATCTGCCATGGAGAGAATTTTTGTACCCAGATTTTAGGAATAAACTATATGCCAGAAACGATTTTTAAATAAATTATTCAAAAGGGGAAATACAGATTTATGAATTACTTCTAGCATTTAAATATCTATGTAGATATTGAAACATGTCAATTTTAAGATACTTATCATACTACATTGGAAGACTACATTTATGGTCAAGTGTAACCCTAAGAGAAAATCGTCACATTGTACCTTTTTACTTGCCTTTTTATCTTCTGGATAATAACAATATTTATTCCCTTTTAAAACCTAGAGTTATTATTTTATCTGTGTATTCTTGCCTAAAATTCCACATACATGTTTTAAATTTAATATAAATTTTATAATATATTAAGGAGAAATCCTGTATTTTCACTAGCATCTCGCTAATTAATGTTCTCATCTCTATATGTAGCTTTATGTTGCCTTTCTGGAAGAATATCTGAAGATGTACGTCCACACTCATTTCAGCAGCTAAACATCTTCTGTTCTCTTTTTGTTAATTTAAAAATAGCCTTTCAGTTTCAAAAATGGAAAGACTTTTAACATTCAATTTTTTTTTTAAAAAAAGAGCACTTTTTATAAGTACTCTACTTGATACTATCTGCCTCTATAGCAAATTTATTTTACCTTTTCTAAACCAGTACATCAAAGACAAACATGAGGAACTGGAGACTCAAGTCTACTTACTTCATACAGGTTAGCGAAGTTCAGGGTTTATCACCTAAGTTTTGATCTAAAAATAAAATAGAATCCATACAGCTCAATGGGTTTTTCACATGTAAAGACTAAAACTGAAGGGGAGAACAAGAGATGTGACCATTTTTTTCTGGTAATTTCTTTATAAAACCTAAACGGAAGGAAAAAATTTATCCAACATAAGGCATTTCAAGCAATAATACATGAAAAAGATCTTAAGAGAACTGGGAAATAGGCAGACAAACCTTCCTGGCCATCAATAGTCATTTTTCATTGAGCTTTTATATGAAAATAAAATAGAATTAATGCACCTGCTTATCGACAGAAAGAAGAGCATTTGTAAAAAGAACAATGAGCTAAAATAAAGATTTTTCAGAACATCTTACTCTTATGCAAGCTGGGTTGCCACCTTCACCCTGCTTTTTGTTGTTAGTTTTACTCCTCCTCCCTGCTCTACTTGTTCTCTTCCTCTACTTCCTCCTCCTTTCTTCTCTTTTCCTTCTTTAATGCCTATAGGTTTTTGCAAATATAATTTAGATGTACAATAATAAAGTACTACTATTTTAAGTTCTGCTCATCACTTGACTATTTTGCCTCTATCAACATAACAATTTTATTTCATCATTTTCCTGTTACAATGTTAAAGGAGAGCCTAGGATTCTAAAAATATTTGAGAAACATTTTCAAATCATCTTAGGAACAAATTTTATGACATATGACAAGAAACAGTTGTGTGTCTATTTAAAGGTTATGTTCTGGATATTATAAATGGGTACACACACAAAAATCCTCATTCAAAAGGCAGACTGTTAAACTCCTGGAACAATACTTTATTGAGGTGATCTTTTGTGTTGTTTATTGATATTGTGAATCATATTGGTTTTTCAATGTTAAATCAAATTTGCATTCCTGGCAAAAAACTCCCTTGGCCATGATACGTAATCCATTTTCTATTCTGTTGAATTTGACTTGTTTAAATTTTGTACAGAGTTATGACATCTATGTTCAGAAAGGTAATAGCCTGTGGTTTTCTTTTCTTGTAATGTCTCTGCCAAGTTTTGATATCAGGATAATGCTAGCCACATAGAATAAGTTAGTAAATAATTCTTTCTAGTTTTCTAGAAGATTTTGTACAAATTTAGTGTCATTTCTTTTTAAAATGTAATGTTTTTAACCATAAATATAAACTATGTAATAGTTTGGTTGATTTTTACTATTCCTTTTCTGCATTCTATTTCATTAATATTTGCTCTAATAATTATTACTTTCTTTGCTCTCGTTACTTTGGGTTTGATTTGTTCTTGTTTTTAGTTTTTTAAGTTGGAAGCTGGCGTTCTTAATTTGAGATCTTCCTTTTTTTTCAAATATTGGCATTAAGTGCTTTAAATTTTCCTGTAAGTATTGTTTTTTGATGTGTTGTGATTTCATTTTAATTTATTTAAAAATGCTTTCTAATTTTACTTTTTATTTTCCTCTTTAACTTAGAGGCTATTTAGAAGTGTACTTAGTTTCCAATAGTTGGGACTTTCCATTATCTATATGTTCTCATTTTCATTTCTAATTTAATTTCATTGTGACTAAAGAACCTACTTTGTATAATTTGATTGTTTTGACATATGAGACCATGGTTTAGAATAGAGTTTGTCTTGGTAAAAATAGAGACCAGAGCTTAGAATAGAGTTTATCTTCATAAGATATTCTCACTGATTTTCTTTTTTTTGTCTACTTCTATCGTTTGTGAAAGAGATTCTCAAAATATAATTGTGAATTTGCTATTACTAGTATAGTTAGATCAGTTTTTGTTTGATATATTTTGAAGCACTTTTGTTAGATGCATTAGCACTTAGGTTTTTTCCCCTCTGATTAATTGAACCCTTTATCGATATAAAATGACCCTTTGATCCTGGCAATAATATTGTCTCTGAAATTGACTTTCTCAGACACTATTATTATCACCTTAGGTTTCTTTATGTTAGTGTTAGCTTGGTATTTATATTTCCACCATATTATTTTTACTAGTAGCCTTTTTGTGTTTTATATAAATATTTTTCTGTTTATGTAATGCATAGTTAGGCACTGCTTTTTCATTCAATGCGAAAATTTAGACCATTTAGATTTAATGTGATTTTTGACATTTTTAGCGTTAAGTCTGTTATTTTGCTCTTTGTTTTCTATTCGTTTCCTCTGTTATTTGTTTGCTTTTGTTTTCCTCTTTTTCTGAGTTGTTTGGATTCCTTCTTTTTTCTCCTACACTTGTTTGTTGGCTACAGTTCATTCTTTTGATAGTTATTTTAGAATCATAGTAAATAACCTTAACTTATTATAGTCAAACCATTTAAACTCCTGAAGTCTTATTCTTCCAATAAATTCAATGAAGGCATAGATTTTTTTCTCTTTTATGTCTTATGCAATAGTTGGAAAAATTACAGTAGTATAGATGAAGGTCCTTTTATACATTGAAAAATGTTTTACATATATGTGATATGATTCTCAACCTTAGCCTGATAGTTGTTTTTTTAAGGTTTTTTGCTATTTTTTAATTCTACTTTACTATATGTTCCACTTTTCCCAAGTGAGCCATTTCTGCATGCAAAGTTATAAAGTAAGGTTCTTAAAATTAATATTTATAGGTTTTGAAAACCTTTCCTAGCTAATAAAATTTTAAAAGTTAATAGAAAAGTTGATTTAAAAAAAATCTAGAACTAAGTGGGAACATTACAATATCCTTATGGTAATTTATAAAAATAAGTTCATGACATATGTTACTATAATAATTACAGAATATGTTCCCATATTAGGCATGTCATATATCCACATGTTGGAATATTTAAGTTCATTATGCCCATGACACCCAATAGTGTTTATATATGGTAGAAAGACTCTGCGTTTTACAGTGGTCAAGATAGTTATACTCCAAGGGACTTAAGTTCTAGAAGTATAATGATACACCCACAAAAGCACATGCTTATTCGGAATATAGTCCCACTTGAATTAGGAATACTTCACAGTTAACTACAGCCAGACTAAATAGCTGTGTAAATACCAGAAGCAAAGCTGCAGGTACAGCACTCCTTTAGACTGTCTATCAGAAATGGTAAATGTCATAGTGCATAATTTATCAATGCTAATAGCCCTCTGTACAGATCTGAGGGAATTAACCTATACAGCCAAACTATTTATCACATTCCAATATATAAAATGCACTTTTAATTAATAAATGGACAATCTATTGTTGTCATGGATGCAGCTGATCAATCTTTTTTTAACTTCTGTCTACAGTTTGGGTCTTTTAAATGGGTTTTAATGGGTTTTCTGAACACTTGCACAGCCGAGTTTTGTACTTACTTCTTGGAACAGTTTCTGTGATTTGTGGCATACTTTCACAGCCTCTTTGGTATTTTTCCACAGCGGTATCAGTTTGAAAATAATCTTGCATCTTGGTATTTTAAAATGGTATTCATTACTCTTGAGCTGACCTCACTGGCACTAACCTATCTGAAAGTCATAAAATTAGTATAATGCAGTTCCCATCAATATACTAAGCCTATAACAGCCCGAGTTAATAGTTTACATGTACAAAAAAATTTAAGTACGGTGGCTCACTATACTCATGAAAAATGAAGCAAGCAAGTAGAACAGGAAAGCAGTTTTATACAAATGTTCCAAAAGCATCTAATATATTACTTAACCTATTAAGGTAACTACCGAATTCAATTGTGTATTTACATTTGGCATCAAATCAAATTTAGTAAATTTAATGATACTGACTGATTGCCTCATCCAGTTTTACAAATAGGATATGTGCTTTCTAGAAGTTTGATTTAAAAAGATAAACAATTACATTAGAAAATAAATTATTTTGAAGTCATTAATGGTTTCAGTATTTTACACTTGGACAGTCACACATATTCTTATCTGAAAATAAAGACATGAGTTAAAATAAACAAAAGGACACTTAATATGAGTTTTTTATATTCCTAATAGTCTCTGAAACATGTTGTTTTGACTCAGCATTTATATACTTATAGAAAAATGATCTTAAACATTTTATCTTATGTAGAACTTAAGTTTTAGTAAATACTAAATAATGAAATGGCAAGACTGTTTTCCCATAAATAATTTCATTATAGTAATCACTTGTCTCATAAAGATATTATTCCTTTTCATGATGCCCTATCATGTTTTTATATGTTAATACTCCAATTTTCATATCCAAATACCAAGGAAGACAGAATGTCTTACAATGATCTCCCTTTTCCAGATTAATGCACCTGAATGACATTTTTCCTTATTTAATATCCCTTACTCATTTCCTCTCCTGTTACAGGGATAGCACAGCTGTTTATCTGGCAATTATCTTTGAATCTATTATTGAAAATGTCTAAATTAATCAGACAAAGACAAGTGATTCACAGAATGCTTGTGCTACAAATACAGGACCTCATATTCCTTCTGTCATTTTCACTGGTTCCACATGGCAGCGTTGGTTTCTTGATTCTGTAAACTGTAAATTTGTTTCAAGTAGAGAAAATCCATACAGATTTATTAGGGTCTACTACTTAGTTCTGGTAAGCATATAATTTACCCTAACAATTCAAATATTCTTAATTTAATATACATAATACTTCTAAATAGTCAATAAGAAGGTGTATCTGGGAATTGTGGGCAATAAACATGCGTGATCAACTTAAGTAACATATCCAAAAGTTTGACAAATTCAATATTTGGTTCAATGTTAAGGAAATAAGTTTTATTAAATTTAATAAACATTTACTGTTGGCTATTTAATATATGTGCCATGGGCAGTCTAAAGATGGGGGAGGAAGATGAAGCATGTAAACTGGCAATGAGAAAATGAAATAAAAAGTGGAATGCAGAATGTCCTAGAACATAGGTGTATACCAGGTTGTGTCTCTAATCCATTCATTCAATTAAGGAACATTAGAATTTACAAGATGAAATTTATATGGCATAGTTCAAAATAATAAAATTTAACCTCAGAGAGTTCAGAGTCTGCTAGGGATGTCAGGTATATAAGGTATAAATTGTAAATACAAGTATAAGTGATGTTGTTGTGACAATCAAAGCGCTATGGGAGCACAAACTGAGGAACCCTTATCAATGCCAGGTCAAGACTGGTAGACATATGATATTAAATATTCTAATGCAATTCATAAGGTCACAGGTGAATTAATAGGAAGGATAAAACACAACATAACTCAAGAATTAGCCCCCAGGAAGGGGAACCCTAGCGCCCTTACCAGCAATCAGAGGACGGGAAGGAAATAAGCTCTTCAGACATTTTAGTCACGTCTTACAAACGAAAGGTAAGACTGAGTGACCTTTCAGGCTTCACCCTTAGCTGGTGTGAGTTGAGAAATGGTTCTTACCTGTTGTATGTATTCAGGATCTCAAATGTTACAGAAAAAGTGAAAGAAATCCAAGCATTCATTTTTGTGCCCACAGAATCCTGATTCACTATCGTTGCTTCTCATACTCAATTATAATTGCTTTATTTCTATGAAGCTCTGACTTACTAATGTCATTGTGCCTGCATTGTTCGTGGTTAGGAGAAGTTTAGAACAACACGTGGATGACGAAATGGTTTCCCTCCCACACTTAAGGGGCAGTGCCTACATGGAGGTCTATGTGGAGAAGGATTCTGGGGACATGGGCAGTAACCAATCAGCAATGTGTGCAAGAAGAGGAGAGCAATACAAGAGTCTCATGCTTACTAACTTTTAAAAATGCATTGAAAACTGAAGAGTCTGGAAGATTTGGATTCCAATCTGGACTCTGTCACTTACTAGTTGTATATGTTTAAGGAAGTTGCTTAACCTAATTAAACCATGGTTTCTTTTCCTGTAAAATGGGACTAATAATTGTACTTACTCCATATATGTTTATGGTAATAATCACATGAGATAGCATAGGTAAAGCACCACAGTGCCTAGCACATATTATCATCCTATCAATATTAACTTGTTATGCAATTAAATGAGACACTGCTTATAAGAAGATAAGATATTGCAGTCCAGATGGTATGACTCAGTTAGTTGAGCATCATCCCATGAACCAGAAAGTAGCAGTTCAATTCCCAATCTGGGCACATGTCTGGATTGCAGTCTTGATCCCCAGCATGGGACATGCAGGAGGCAGCTGATAGATGTTTCTCTCTCATCCATGTTTCTCTCTCTCTCTCTCTCTCTCTCTCTCTCTCCCCCTCTCCCTTCCTCTCTCTAAAATCAATAAAAACATACTTTATTTAATAACTAGAGACCCAGTGCATGAAATTCATGCACTCAGGTGTGTGTGTGTGTGTGTGTGTGTGTGGAGGGGGCAGGTGCCTCAGTCCGGCCTGTGCCCTCTCAGGGTCCAGGAGCCCTCAGGGGATGTTGGACATCCTTAGCGCTGCCGCAGAGGCGAGAGAGGCTCCCACCACACCACTGCGCTCGCCAGCCTTCAATCCAGCTTCTGGCTGAGCAGCACTCCCCTTGTGGGAGTGCACTGACCACCAGGGGGCAGCTCCTGCATTGAGCATCTGCCCCCTGGTGGTCAGTGCACATCATAGCGACTAGTCATTCTGCTGTTTGGACGATTTGCATATTAGCCTTTTATTATACAGGAAGAGTTAACATATTATAGAGCAAAATAATTAATAGGCTTAGTACTGAGTAGAAATTTTTAAAAATAAAATGAACATTCTTCTCCCAGGGAAACACTGAGGTAAAAGTATACTGGCATGATATCATTTATCCACTCAGTCATTCACTCATGCTACAAATATTTACTGAGCCCCTACTAACTATTCATTCTAAACACTATAGGTGAAACAGTGTGACTGAATTTTTGCCCTTGTGGTGCTTCTTCTCTTAGAGACACCTAATCCAGTCCTACTAGATGCCTTGTTTTCTAATAAATGAGCTAATGAAATAGAACTACATTTTACATTTAGTTTTGCACTGAATTCCTATAGGCACTGTACATCCTCATCTTGATTGCAATGGAGGCTAGATGCTGCTAAACCTTCACTGTAAATACACATTTTTAAAAAATTATGTTCACTCAACAAAAGATATACTAGTGTTAAACTTGATCATTTTACTCCTTGCTGTTTTGATTTTCTCTAATTTGAAAAGGAGAATTTCAGAAATAATCTCCACTGATGCTGTTTCCCCACAAGTGATTATAACCAAGTTTTGATATTGACTTTGTAAAACTCTATTTATTAAGGGGTATTATTTAAATTCTATCAACAGAAAAATAGATTTTAAAATTTATTATGTACTGTTTGTAAGAGAATAAATTCAATTATCACAGAAGAAAATCAGGTACACAGCAGAAAAGATTCATTGAGTATGTTTCTAATAAAATTATAAATGCTTATATTATTAACTTCAAAGTGTGGATTAAGGCTACTAGATGAACGTGAGTTGTAAATCAATATTAATTAAAAATAATCATGATCAGACAGCTACACTGAAGTCTGTATTACTGAAAAAGGGTTTGCCCTAGTGACAGATTATTGCTACAACCTCTCACGCCATTGGGTGATGCTTACCATATGTCCCATGATTGATAGTCAAATTTAATGAGTTCTTACAAGCAATTAAATAATCAAGAGTTCCTGCTGTTACATGGCATAGCTTGATAGAACAGTGACAAATGAGAGAATATCTACAACCTAATCAAAGGGACATATTTCCTTGGGAACAAAATAATATTATCCACCAGTGCAATCAAAGGACAAAAGAACATAGAAAGGACACAAACAGAATGAGATATATTATGTTCTCTTTTCATTATTCTGACTGCTCAGTTTCCATTTATTGAATCCTATTAAGTTGAACCCTATTAAATCATAAAGAAAATTAGGCTTGTTAGATGTTTCACTTATGTATTGTTGGAATATATATATCCCCCTAGGCAAAATATAGCAAGAATAAAGACTAACAGGCCTGCCAAAAAGTGTTAGGCTGTCTTAGGTAGTTTTCCTTTGGGCTTCAATGTTAAATGTTATTCTACTGGACCTCTTGGTGTTCAACCCAGGTAAATATAACACAATTTTGTTTTTGTCAGTTCATCTGTAAGTGTAAAGTTACAATAAAAGGATCCATTACCTTTGAGAATTCTGTACTTAGTATTATTTCTCTACAGTAATTTCCTATAAATGTCAAATACAATGCCTCTGTTGTGAATAGTATTTCATGATATGACTGTTTTATTTCCCATATTGTTAGGAAAGCAGAGGGTTTCTGATCTATTAAATTCTGGTGAACTATGAACTTTTAAATCTATTCATGATATACCAAGTGATCTTATATTTTATACTCCCCATGCTTGGGCTGCTAACATTTAAGTAAATAAGTAAAATAAGAATAATAACAAATATTTATTATAAACTCTATGTTGGTACAGTAGATTTGCTTATTTTATCTTTAAAAAAAAGTCATCACATGTATTACCTTTCCTTTTTGGCAGATTGACTCATGGTTTTTAAAAGAGGTCAAGTAAAACCTTAGTCTGGCAAAAGACAGAGTTCGAATTTTAATACTTCCACTTTCAATGTAGCTCTGTGGCAAAAGCAAATGTTCTGGAATCAGATATGCCTGAAGTTGAATCTGGCTTTGTTACTTACTAGCTGTTTGTCTTTGGGAAATTTATTTATCCTCTCTGAACCTCAGTTTGGTGGGGGGGGGGGGGCGTTCCAGCAAAAGGGATAAGATAACTCATAGCATATGTAGCAAATTATTTCATCAGTAAATATTATTATTATTGATTAGCTTATTGAAACAGATAGTGGGCATTTAAAATGGGTTAGGAGATATTCAAGGCAGTTCCAGCCCTCAAGAAAGTCACAATTTAAACAAAGAAATGCTTATCTATAGATTAGAATTGCCTATCTTTAGTCTGTGATTAGAGTAGGCCTAGGGCAACCTGAACAAAATAATACAAAACAAAACAAAAAAAATTACAAGAAGCATAACAAGTCTTGGTTGGAGTTAGGACTGTTAAGATGGGGCCTACTAGAAAAGCTGAATCTTAAAGAACCTACAAACATGAGTCAGAAAGAGTAAATTTAATGCTTGCTCATGCAAAAGGAATGAAAAAGACCTAAAGGAAGTCAGACAGTGGTAGGTAGATTCAGGAACCCGAACATGACTTAGTTTGACTGAAGCTCAAGTCACCTCTCCAGGAGTAGTGAATGCTGGAACTGAAAAAGTACACAAAACACAAATCATGTAAAGACATGTCTACTTGTTTGCTTTTCATCCTAAAGGATATGGAAACAACTGAAGAATGTT
Source organism: Myotis daubentonii (assembly GCF_963259705.1). Classification (NCBI taxonomy): domain Eukaryota; kingdom Metazoa; phylum Chordata; class Mammalia; order Chiroptera; family Vespertilionidae; genus Myotis; species Myotis daubentonii. The sequence continues at coordinate 55,322,001 of NC_081849.1, forward strand.
AAACACTAAAGCAAGGAGGAAGTTTAGTAGGGAGTCATCCAGTTAGAAGTCTGTGGTAGTAATCCCAGCTAGAGATGAAGGTGACCCACATAAGCATAGTAGTAATGGGGATGGAGAGAACTAGATAGAATCAAAATAAAAAATTTTTAAATCATCCCTACTCCATGAATATTGGATATGGGAGGTGAATGCTAATGGCATGTTATAAAATACAGGAGACAGATATTCTAGGAAGGAAGAAAAATTACTCAACCTTAAAAAATGCTGAATTCCACCCCAACCTGTTTGGCTCAGTGGATAGAGCATCGGCCTGTGGACTGAAGGGTCCCAGGTTCGATTCCAGTCAAGGGCATGTACCTTGGTAGCAGGCACATCCCCAGTAGGGGGTGTGCAGGAGGCAGCTGATCAATGTTTCTCTCTCATCAATGTTTCTAACTCTCTATCCCTCTCCCTTCCTCTCTGTAAAAAATCAATAAAATGTATATTTTTTAAAATGCTGAATTCCTACAGAACATACAGGTAGAAATGGAGAGAGTGCCTTTAGATTTATGGGTCTGCGGGTCAGTAGAGTGATCTCAGCATGAGATGCATTGTGGGACATTGAGCATATAGATGCCATTTGAAGGTGTGAGAGGAACATAAAATTAATAAGGCAAGATGGTCAAAGATAGAACTTCAAACAATATTTAAGTGGTATATAAAAGAAAAGGTACCGACATAGAAGACACCTGCATAAAAGATGGCTAAGTAGTCACTAACAGAGAAGAGCAGAGTCCAGAGAGATTGTTTCCTAGAAGTCAGGGCAATAATGCATTTCAAAAGCAGAAAATGTTTACCACTCTCATAAGATGACAGAAGGAACAAGGGAGAGAATGTTCTACAAGGAGTATTATATCATCTGTTACGAAACATTTCACAGGCTTCTAGCCTCATCTATTTCTTAGGCGTCTGGCCATCTGTACCTATCCCAGGCACTAGGGGTAACCTGTTTTCTTCATGACCCCTGAGCACCATTTTCTGGGAAAAAACCTTGGGGCTTCCTTCCCTATTGATAATGAGTCATGGAATATCAAAACCTGTCGTGTTCGCAGGTGCACAATTAGGACATGCAGGGGAATCTGATGCCTTGTGTGGCTCACCTTTGACCAGTAAGAGAAAGAAGCTGGTGTATATATTCCCCTGCTTCTTTTTGATGCACTGCCCTAAAAAGCAGTCATTTATAATACCTCTTGTGAGACAATCCCAGGAGGTTTTGTGATCTGTGCTTCATACCCAAGTGCTGGCAGGTTGAAAACCTCCTTCTCAGCAACACTCTGTTCTTCTTATTTCTGCTCCTGGAAATGCATTCCTCAATGAGGGTGTAGCACTTTATCCTTGATTTCGGGCTCTGCTTTCTGATGAAACCAGGCTAAGAGAAATACGTACATATTACTGTTGTCGCCAGAAACATTTATTTTAACTGTAGGTGTTCCATACCACAAAATGAAAACCATTTATTGTTGCTGTTGTTGATTTTAGCCTACTATCTAGGATCCTGAAGTTAAAAACAAAAGTTGATGAATAGATTACCATGAAACAATACAAACTGCAATTAGAAAAAAAAATAATGAAAATATTAGAGTAAGTTGAAAAGCAAGAGAAAATATTTAGCCAAAAGAGAACTAATGTCACATTTCAAGGGAATTCAATATAATATTCAGTTATTTGAGTATGATAAAGGTGACAATAAATTAGGGAACGATTTGGAAATATTGAAACTAAGGTTTCCCCAAGAATTAGAGGTAGTTTAGTCCAGTTGACTTTATTGTCCGGTTCTATGGTATTCTTATGGTTCCCAAAGTGTAGTAGCCAGATGAGCAGCATCAGCATGGCCTGGGAACTTGATGGAAAGGTAAATTCCCAGATCCTATCTCGAGCCTACTGAATAACAAATTTTGAGGCTGTAGTGCAAAAATCTTCATTTTAACAAGCCCTTTAGAGATTCTGATAAATGCTAAAGATTGAGAACCACCGCTATAAGTGAGCATGATCTATTTCATTTGGGGTAAAGGGTAACTATATAAACACTAATAGGCCACCTCCTCCATGAAGCATTCTGTGATTTCCCAAAATGGAAATAACCTTTTCTGCCTCTGAATTTCCAGGGACTTCATTTATCCACTTTTTCTTTACATAATTAAAACAAGGATAACTTTTTGGAACAATTTGATAAAATATCTGATATATTTGAGTAGCCACTATATATCCTATCAGTTCCCAAAATATCCTGAAAGGCATTCTTTGTAATGGTCACCTAGCAGAGTATACTATGATGGGTAAGATCACAGAATGCTTTCTTAAGAAAAAGGCAATTTAATTTCTGCAAGGAAAATATGCAATTGTACAATTAGAGGAATAAAAGAGTGAAGAGTAGATGCAATTTACTCTGACTTTTAAAATGCCTTAGACAAAGGTTCTACACTAAATGCTATTGATCATAATGAATCAATAAGAGATAGAGGGGATGTTTGGTTATAGGTAGGAAACAAACATTAACGCCATCAACTTGCCATTAGGTGTGTGTGTAATTTCTAGTTTGTTAGCCATCTATATCAAAGTATCAATTCTGGGCTAGTTATTCCAGTTTTAATTGATAGATCTCCAAGGAATTAAAATAGGTATCAATATTTATTAAACCAAAAGTTTTTAAATCTTTTAAGCAAGAGAACAACCTTTCCTCTACCTTGATTTTTTTTTCTTAAAATAAAAATGTACCCAGAATCACTTTTTATAAAAATTAAATAAAAACAAAATTGTTCTGGTCTCTCTTATAATTACCAGCAAGATCACATCTCATTAGGTATTTTCAGGGTTAACCAGGTGATAAAATATGTCCTGTAGTCACTAAGATTCATTCTAAGCAGCCTATGAGCTAGAATTTGAGCATCCTTTCTTTGAATAGTTTTATGAATATATTAAAACTTGAATGTTATCAATATATAAATATAGATATCACCCTTATATAATTCAACTAATTCATTATAAAATAAAGCAAATACACCCAACATTCTTTGGTTTGTGTTGTATAAATAGCCATTAATGCTGTGATGTGGATAATCATAAAATGTGTGATATAAAACTGATTTTCAAATTACATGTAGTATTTTTTCATGTAAGTTATTGGAATATTTTATGATATCAGACCTTTTAGACTACCAGAAGAAATAGAGAGTAGACTAGTTTGTCCTAGTGACTTGCATGCTTTCTTAAATGGCTCAGAAGCTGTATTAACTGTCAAAAGACAAGGTATGAGGTTCCTTCTTATACAGATGAAATAAGACATAATAGGTCTGCACATTAATCTAGGAGTTATAGATGATGCAACTCAAAATAGCAAATTAGTTAAAACTATGAAATACCTGAATATAAAATATGGAAAAATTTTAATATGGAGAGGGGCAGGTTAATTTGTATATTCATCTGAAAACATTTCCTATATACGTTTAGAGATAACTAGTTAAATGTATAAGAGCAATACAGAGAGATCAACAGCTGGCACTAAAATATTGTCTTTGTACAAGATAAATGAAAGGTAAAAATACTAAAGTTCAGTAGCATTAAAATCTTTGAATCTCTCAGAATCAATAAGTTCTCAAAAATTACACACCTCATTAAATTCTACACAGATTGCAAAGCAAGCTATAATGTAAAAACAGGCAGACAGTCTGTCTCAATATTATTACAGGAAGGGTTGGTTAAATTAATAGCTTCTCATTGATTAAAAAATCTTGCATTTTACATGTTCTTAAGTTGGTTCCCACCATTGCTTTCAATAACAGAATGAGTCTTTGGAGAAATGTGGTTATATTGAACTACTGAAATACAAAGGTAGGCAAAAGAAAATATTTACAATATCCTATCATTGTTTCCTGTTATAAAATGCTCTCTACCTGAAAGAGAAAAAAAATGTTTGCTTCCATATACTCTTAGTGATTTTTTTGTGCTTAAAATCTCCTGCTTAAATGCAATCAGTCTATAATGATAACTAAGCATAAAATATTATTACTCCATCAGAATATTCCTAGGCAAGACATCATCTTGCCCAGGTAATATAGTATCACATTGCATGTGATAATGCCACTGGGGTCTTGTCCATTTGCAATTACTGTATTAGGAAATACTTGCTTTCCAGATTACAAGTCAACTTCATTTTTCATATATTCATTCAGCTAGTTTCCGCTTTTACTCACTTAACATGGTACTTATATGACTTAGAAATATTTTGTTATGCATGTGAATTCTCATCAGTTTATATGGTGACTTCTGTCCAGTAGAAGCCCAAAATTTTAAAATGTACATAATCTTTTATTCATAATGTATTCTGCTTCTTCCCTAGAAGGTTTCAATAGGTAGTTTACCTTTGGTATTGTAAAAGGTATAGAAACATGTATATTTATTCTGTATAGCTCAGTTCAGTTAAGTTTCAGAAGGCTTCTTCAATTAGAATGTAGTTGATGATATTGTTATTAGCTCATAGTCACAATAAGGGAAACAGGTGTTATCAATAGACATAGAACCAATGGCATCATAGCAGAGAAAAAAATAGAGAGGGGAAAATTAACTCTGATTTTCCTCAGTGATGGAAATTAATCAAAGCCTACCCCATCTTGGTTGAACACTAAATTCATTTATCTTTTTTTCTTAATTTTATTTTTCACTTACAGTTTACATCCAATATAATTTTGTATTTGTTTCAGATGTACAGCATAGTGGTTAGGAAATCATCCTATATAATAATAGAGGAATATGCAAATTGTCCGGGATGCTGTAATGTCACATAATGTCCTCAGCAGGAGGAATGCACAGCAGGAGCAGGTGGGCGGGGACTGCCATTACCAGGAGGGCCTCTGCACAGCCCAGCCCGGGGTGGCCCCTGGCAGAGGCAGCCCCCAGCAGAGGCACATGCAGGCCTGCTGTGCTACCTGGCCCAGGGCGGCCCCCAGGGGAGGCGTGCGCAGGCCTGCCCAGTGCTAACGTGATGCTGCCTGCATGCGTCCCTAGCCTGGGATGTGGCACTGCCTGCATGTGTCCCTGCCCAACGCTAAGGTGAAGCTGCCTGCCTGCGTCCCTAGCCAGGGACGTGATGCTGCCTGCCTGTGTCCCTGACCTGGTACATGGTGCTGCCTGCATGCATCCCCACCCAGCACTGAGGTGAAGCTCCCTGCCTGCGTCCCTGGCCGGGGACGTGACACTGCCTGCCTGTGTCCCAGCCTGGGATGTGACACTGCTTGTGTGCATTCCCACCCAGTTTATTAATAAATTTATATATTATTTTCATATACATTTTACTAATTTTCTTTCATCTCTGACACTTCTTCTATAGAGAAAGGGCAAATAGCAATATTAAAATATTTCCTCTAATTAATTGCCTTTTAATGTGCATGAATTTTGTGCACCGGGCCACTAGTATACTTTATAAAGTGGTTCCCTAGATACTAGAATTCATGTTTCAAATTAAAATAGTAAAAATTGTTAGCATCAGTATATGAATAAGATAAAAATAGTGATAACTATGATTTGTTAGCATTTATTGTGGGGTATTGTGCTAACTTCTTTACATGAATTATCTCGCTAAATTTAGAGAAAATATGAAGTGCCTCACTCAAATAAGCTGTACATTTTTGGATGAGGAAACAACAGCCGAGGGAGTTTAAACAGCTTCCAAGGAATATGGTTCTTGTAAAGAGTAAAGTCATAACAGAAACTCGGGTGAGCTGATTCCAGAATCTGTACCCTTAACAATAGCTTATTTTCTTCACCCCCTCCCCCCAAAAAAAGTGTTCTCACTAGAATTTTGGCATTGTCACAGTGAATAGAAAAGGAGATGTGAAATGGAAATAAGATATCTTCTCAGACTTTTATGGATAGATCACCAAACTCCTTGGAATCAGGCCACCATGGTGCTCAAGCAATGATGTGTTGATCAGGGGATTTAGAAGCCCCACCTTTGTACCACCTTTTCTAACGTTGATTCCACTTGTACCACAACTCCTATAGCATGGAACAAAACCATTTATTGTACAGCGAGAAGCATTGCTTTAAATGCAAGAGCCCCCAGCACATATAGCATATTGAATTAAATATCTCTTTTTCATGAATGGCAGGAGAGTTGCTTTCCAGGGAGCAGATTATGATGGATAATGCAGAGCAAAGAGTGAACAGAGAGAGAGAGAGAAGTCTGTATGCTACAACAGGGGAACTAGAATGTGAATAGAAAAGGCCAGGTGTGCCCAAGATAAACTCAATATGGCTTGTAATTGAGCTCAGAGACAATCCAGTAAAGAACAATTGCATTATGAGAATCAAATTCAAAAGCAAAGTCAGTAAGGACTACATGTGTGTTTTTTTGGAAGCATTATTATAAATACCTTGGAAATAGTTGTGTGGGATGGTTATTCAGACATGAGCAACAAAAGAACACTATGTGAGCTTTAGATATGCAGCACTTGTGTTTTATTTCAAAAGAGCTTGCCAGAGAAAATTGTGATATTCTCTGGCTTGCTTTTGCAGTTATACCAGTCAGCAGGCCAAGGATAAAGACCACTTAAGTATTATTTAGAAATGAAATGGCTACTAAAAAGGATATAGTTGTCTGTTAAAGAGACACTAAGCCATTTTGAGTCAACTAAGTTAGCTCTAGGGGCAAGAATAAATGAATATAAATGTGAGGCAATATTCTGGTAGATACAGTATTTTCACAATCTTATGTCTGACAATATGGAAAGGCCACTGAGGAGATAGTGAGCTGTCAAGTCCCTGCCATAAATGTATATCTAAGTAGCATTTAAGTTGCCTGGTACTTGAATACATCAAGTGAAAGATACATCTTAGGGTCAAAGAAAAGCATATGGTGTTTAATTGCTCAACACAAAGGAGAACGAACAGAAAAAGAAAACAGTTAAAGCAGCAGGCTTAATCAAAACAGTCTTCAGCCTTGCAGAGAGATAAAGGAAGAGAGTTCAGAAATGACTGGGTTTCCTCCTTCAAGTTAGATAAATTAGAAAGGCAGAAAGAGGTGGGGGTAGGGAATACAGAAATCTACAACTTTGATACACAAAAGGAGCATATACAATGGGAAAAAGGAGAAAGTAAAAGAACAGTTGATGACCAAAATTTTCTCACCAGAAGAACATGATTATAATTTTAAAGAGGTTGTAATAAATATACTCTAAGATTAATTTCATATTCCTAAAGTCACATCTTTAAAATCTGAAAACCCTCCTCTTTGACTCCCCTTGCAGTGGGCAGGATGGCGTGCTACCATATTATGTCTACTAAATACTAATTCCTAGAGATTTCCCAGTATATAGATAAGGTTTTCTGGTTAAATAGTTGTGTAAATAAGGCAATGGCCAACTGGGCTTTGATATTTACATTAAACATATACTTAATTGTTAAAGAAATTTAAAAATCTGCTTTAATCCAGGGTTTTCCAAATGAATTTGGTCAAAGTCCCCACTGTGAAAATCTACAAAGATCTCAAGAATTATTGGGATATTTTAGTAGTTCTAGGTTAGGAAAATACATTAAAAGACATCCTAATTGATCTAGTCTTTTGAGGAAGCAATTTCTAAAAGGTCAAAATAGAACTTAATTTCTAGGTCATGGGGGGAGAACATTTCCTGCTATAATTATCCAAAACCTGTGGAAAGTTTTCAATCTTTCAGACTGTACAAAAGGCAGTGGAGGAATAATGCTTGTTTCGCCAGGGCTTTATGATCTTTTACCTATATGAATGCATTCCTTTATTCATTCACCCAATATTTATTAATCACCAACCTCTTCCTTAGACCCATGCTAGTCATGAGAGAAACACCATCATGAAAAATGTAAACATGGTCTCTCCTGCATGACATTTATGTGTTGTGATTAACAGTGTCAAGTATTTAGGCAATTATAAGTACAATGGTGAGGAAGAACAGAATCTTATCAAAGTCCTGAGAAGAGTAATATATTCTAAGCTTAAGATATTGGGCTTCTTGGGAGAATTAGTTCTAAACTAAAATATGAAATATACAGTAAGAATAATTAGCCAAAAAGAATAAAAAGACTTAGATATAAAAATGTAAAAAGGGACAACAAACTAAAAATTATTTTTTATATGTCAGAATAAAACACTTAAAAATAAAACATGAGGAAAAAACAATTTCAAATAGTATTTTTCTCCTAAGGACGTGTGCATGCAATGTATATATATATAATATATGCTAGAGGCCCGGTGCACAAAAATTTGTGCACTCGGAGGGAAGGGAGCGTCCCTCAGCCTGGCCTGTGCCCTCTCGCAGTCTGGGACCCCTCGGGAGATAATGACCTGCTGGCTTAGGCCTGCTCCCGGGTGGCAGAGGGCAGGCCCAATCCCTAGGTGCAGCCCCTGGTGGGGCTCAGAGCAGGGCTGATTGGGGGGTTGGGGCACCGCCCCCTGTCACACTTAAGGCAGGGTCGATGGGGAGGTTGCGGTGCCACCCCCTGTCATGCACAGAGCAGGGCCCATCAGGGGGTTGAGGAGCTCCCCCCTGTCATGCACAGAGCAGGGTGGATCAGGGGGTTGGGGCGCCGCCCTCTATCACCCACAGAGCAGGGCCAATCAGGTGGTTGGGGCGCCGCTACTCTCACACTCAGAGCAGGGCCTGTGGAGGGGTGGGGGTTGGGGCACCGCACCCTGTCACACACAGAGCAGGGCCGATCAGGGGGTTGGGGCGCCTTACCCTGTCATGAACAGAGCAGGGCGGATAGGGCGGTTGTGACCCCGCCCCCTGTCACACACAGAGCCACAGGGCGATCAGGGGGTTTGGGCGCTGCCCCCTGTCATGCTGATCCCGGTGCCAGGAGGTATCTGTTTTTTTTCGGTTCTATAAACGAAACATTGTATAACTCCAGCTCTGAGATCCCGGGCTCGCTGAAAGCAGGTTTCTGGGGTTTTGTTTAGTTTCTATATTTGTTACTATGTTTCTTAAACTGCAGGCTCAGAGGCTGGCAAGGCTGACGGGGAACGTTGGAGTCCTCCGTCACTGAAGCAAGCAAGCCTCATGTTAGTTTCAAGCTGCCTGGCTGCAGGCCGCCATCTTGGCTGGCAGTTAATTTGCATATCGCCCTGATTACCCAATGGGAAGGGTAGCGGTCATACGCCAATTACCATGTTTCTCTTTTATTAGATAGGATATATAATATATATGTATGTATATATCTATATATATACATACACACACAAACATATGTGACTATACTCATCTGCTTCTTTAGAAACATGTATTTGGATATCTAGCTACTGAATTTTATATAGCCAGGGCATATCTTTATACCTAGAAAGAATTTTGGAGGTAAATGAATGCAAATTATCCATTTGCAGGGGTAATTTGGAACCATATGGAAAACCAACAAGGTAACTAGGGCAAAGTTCTTCCTGTGTTTGCTGACGAGTAAGAGGGCAGTGCCAGATGCTTTCATGTACATTACCCCAGGAGGGCAGTGCCAGATGCTCACACGTATGTCACCCTTCGTGGCCTTCTGTGTAAGTCAGTGTCCCAAGGGGTATGCTGAAATGGAAAAGAGAAAGCAGCTACAACATGAGTATGAGGGTGTGGTGTGTTTTCTCTGTTGACAGATTTTGTTAGACCATCACTACAGTTGGCAAGCACCCAGAACAGCTGCTTTATCCTGGAGTGAAGGTCTTTGTGATGCTACAAAACCTCCCCAATAAGTGAGGCAGTGAAGTGAAGGTGATATGCCCTTCGGGAGTGGACGTTTCCTCCCTAGAATGGCATAATGAAAAGGCAGAAATTACATCTAAGACTTAACATTCACACAGAATTTTGTCCTCCTCTCCCTCCTTTGCCATGACGTTCTTATAAAATAAATGAACATCTCTTTACATTGAACTGAAATTCTTCATATTTAAAAGAGCAAGACTGGGAGGATAAGACACTTAAAGAACTTCGTTGCTTAAAGTTTGTTTTATTATAATTTAGTGATTAAATATCTATGTTGATTTCTGACTTCTTGGGTCTATATCAAGGCTGTACACATGGTATCGTTTGGTTTGTTTTTACAATCTATAACTCAAGAAGTGGCAAAAATGAGGAAAAGCATTTCACAAACTCATAGAAGGTGACTCACCATGATTCACAGGCTCTGAAGAGCCTGCTGAAAAGTTACATGGTTTTATTCATCCAGGCATCAGGAATAAATGAAAAACATGTTGTAGAGCCAATCTCACATTGTTGGTCTCTTAGCTATATTCTCTTATAAAACTTATAAATACATTAACTTATTTTTAATATTACATTTGGCTCTTTCTAAAATTAATTCACTCAAATATGTTTAAAGAATTAAATTATTTAATGCCATTTTTAATGCTTTACATTATAGTCCTGCTTCTATCTAAAACATATAAGATTAAAACAGTAATGAAGTTAATACTTATTTCAATAATTGAATCACAAAAGAAAAGTTTGAATCTCAAAGTAAATTATTTTCCTTTTTGCTATTTTTAGGCAAAAATAATTTGAGATACATATTTGGAAGAACCTTTTATTGTTGGAAAACTCTGAAGTAATTATTCATTTTTTAAAAAAATTGATTTTAGAAAGGGAGGAAGTGAGAAAAACACACATCTATGTGAGAGAGATATATTGATCAGTTTCCTCGCATATGCACCCCGACCAGAGAACAAACCTACAACTTAAGTATATGCCCTGACCGGGAATAAGGAATCGAAACCATGACCTTATGAGGTACAGGACAACATTCCAGCCAACTGAGTCACACCAGGCAGGGCATTATGAGGGTTTTTACTAAAAACAATAAAAATAAAAATAAAAATAAAATAGTAGTACCCTTTACTTTACACATACATGCCAAAATTCTCCCTACGGTTTTTGCTTGTCTGTTTAACTATTCCACATAGCTAAAATGGGGGCAGTACCAAGATATAAACCCAGGTCCATTTGACTCCAAAACTGAAATTTATTTTCCCACCACACCGTGCTATGTGTTAGGTAAATGGATCAATGTGTCTACCTTTGTTTCCTCACATAGACACAGGGACAGGGCTGGATTGCCTCTGAGAAGACTCCTCAGAAGGCCCTGAGATATGGAGCCCCAGTTATTCATCCACCTTAATAATGAATTCCTGTGTGTCTTCCTCCTTTCCTGTTTCACTTCTACTCTTCTTCACTCCTGTTACTTCTCAAATAAAGTACCTTCAAGAAAGCCTTAGTCTCAGGTTCTGCTATCTTAGATAGCTTCTCTTTCCTCTCTCACTCCTCAGTTCCCTTTCAGTGCCTCCCAAATTATCACCTACTACATCAACTACTTGCAGATGAATCTTCTCAGAGTCTGTTTCTGAGAAAGGTTAAGGAAAATAAGTACATTTCTTTTTCTTTAAAAACTTTCTTCCATTTCTCTCCTCCTCCAACCCCATCCCCTGCCAGAGCCCCAGAGGTCCAGGGGTTCCCAAAGGTGTGGACGGAGTCCGTGAAGAATGTTTTACACGGAGAATGTTTTACGCGGAGACAGCGTTCAGAACTCTCTAACTCTCTTTAGTCTCCGTGGATCTTCCTATGCCTGGCTGAGGCCACAGAGAAAGATCCCGAGGCAAGCTGAGCCTTTATTTTATAGTCAGAGGTAAACAAGGTAGTGGTTACCATAGTTACACTGTTCTTGTGAGTTTCACTTGTTTACACTGTTCTTGTGAGTTTCACTTGTTTTTGTTCTTGTTGCACTTCCCTCAGCCCATTAGCTTCCCAGGTAACATCTAGGGAGAGTTATAAGGTCAAGCCTAATTATACTTAAGAGGACTGTGCCCTCTAAGCTGGGACTTGTTTGTGACTTTGCCAACAGGTCAGTCCGAGGCTTAACCCTATACCTGCTCCCCACAATCCCCTAAGTCCTGCCTCCCATTTATTGGCATCCTTTACCTTATTGATAGGCATTCAGGGTCCTCACAATCTCTCTATATTCCTTTTCCAAAAAAACCCTGCCCTCCTAAAAGGATATTTGAGTCTGATTTGCTTTGAAGAGTAAATTACTAATAGAGACTATCTTGTGCCTCTTTGTCGCAGTTGTGCTTTAGCATGGGGGCTAGACTCTACCCAACATTCTGAAACTTTGATTATAAAATTTTCATTTTTAATATTGAAGGTGGAAGCTTTTTAAGGGTGGTAATCAGATGGGTAGCTTGTCCAAAATCACGACTAAAAAATACCTAGTCTTCTTGCAATACTCTATGAAGTAATTTAAAACAATATATGTTCAGATAGCTTTCATCAACAGACATATACCTACAGTTTTATTTTTTTGCATTAAAAATTTCATTAACTCAAAACTTTATAAAATGTATTTTATTTTCTGTAGCACAAAGGCCATATTTTCTCAACCAACCTGGTAATTTTGTTCTGAGTGGTTGTAATTTTCTCTAGGTAAATATAGTTCTTTCATGATCCATGACCAACTGTCTACCATAACATTACTTTTTAAAAGAACAATAAAAAGTGCTGGGAAAAGAAAAGCAACTCAGGTGGATAAAAAACAGGCTCCCTAACATATTCAGGATGATTAAATAGCATTAAAAAAATCATTACATTTCACTTGAAAAAACTCAGATGGCCAATCTGATGCCACAGTTTGTATGCCGAGTAACAACTTAAAATCTGGGTGGTAAACATGTCATCCCTCTTACTATTGGCAAGAGAATGAAACGTGGAAGAACGTTAGATCACACAGCCTGTGAGGCTTCCTCACTGCAAACTGACTTGCTCGATTAGCACTATGACAGAGTAAACAGGAAATCACTCCAAATATTATCCGAGCACCTTGTTCCTCAAATGCCTAGCAGAGTTTAGTAAATACAAACAATACTTTGATAGGTTACATTCAGTGAAAGTCAAAAGCTTCCATAATTTCTCATTAATTTCTATCTGATCTCTCAATAAGCCAAATGGAAATCAATTTGCTAAGTTACAATTTTCTCTCAGAGTTGAAGGTGCTTTGACACAGATGCTTAGAAATCAAGTTCAAAAGAGGATTTAAAATACCTGGAAGATCAATAGGTTCAAAGGCTTAAAGTAATTCGCTGTGACAAATGTAAGTTTTTATAAAATTAAACCCAAACATGGCAAAGTTCAGAACATCTCCTTACTGTGATGCCGTCAAAGAGACGCTCAGGGCCAACGATGATCCCTGAATAGTTGTTCCGGTTTTACTCTCAAAAGTCGAGAGTAGCAACTGATGTAAAAATTGAGTTTATGAACTTTATTTTGAGCATTCCTTATTTTAAAAGAAAATTCTACCCTAAGTAGCTGAAAACGTATGTCCAACACAAAACCTGCACACCTTGTTTCTTGCAGCTTTATTAATAATTAAATGAATAGATAAATAAACTGGTATACATTCAAACAATGGAATATAATTTTATGCCAAAAATAAATGAGCTAGTTAGCCATGAAAAGATGTAAAAGAAACTTAAATGCATGTTACTAAGTGAAAGAAGCCAATCTGAAAAGGCTAAACTGTATGATTCCAAATATATGACATTCTAGAAAATTCAAAACTATGGAGATACATAAAGATCAGTGGTTGCCCTGGGGGTTGGGAGTAGGGAGATATGTAGGCATGGCACAAATGATGTTAGGGCATTAAAAAAACAGTATGATTTTTTATGATAGATATATGTCATTATAAATTTTTCTAAACCCATAGAATATACAATACCAGGTAAACTATGGATGTCAGTTGATTATGATGTATTGGAGAATCTATGTATCTGTGGGGACAAGAGGTATATTTCAAATCTTTATTATACCTCCCTCTCAATTTTGTTGTAAACCTAGAAATGCTCTAAAAAAATAAAATCTTAAAAAAAAAAGTTAAACTATTTACTTACACTGTCATCTGCATAACCGAATGTTATTTAGGCATTAAAATAATGATGAAGATTTACATTTGCTGGCCTAAAAATATGTTCTCTTAATAGTATAAACGAAAATAATTAACTTACACAAAAGTTGGGTACTACACAATTCCATTTTTGTTAAAATATATGTGTGTGCCTAAGAAAAATATATACATGCTATTTCTATACAGTATGGTTACAGGAATTTTTCAAAATTTTTAATAATATGCCTTTTGTGCTAGCTAGATTTTTGTAATGACTTATATTAGAAAATGTTATGTTTTTCTATTATAGCTAAAATTAAAAATATAAACCTATTTTTATTTTTAATATCATCTTAAAAATTAGTAATTCATGAGGGAGGGAATAACTCCAGCTTTAGGACATTTTGATCTTTCTGTACAAACTGTCATTTTTTTATGATTCTCAAAATAAAAAATCAGCTAATTGATACATAAATTCATTGGGCTTTTATAAATGGTTGTCACAATTGTCTGGATTCACTTTGCAACCATTTCTTTTGTTTGTCCCAACTAGTGTTCTGTAGAAGGATACTGATGAGCCCAGTTTGGGTATTATCACCTCATCTGGACCCATCAGTTGTATCCAGAGGGAATTGTACATCAAAGAAACAAGGCTGCTAAAACCTGAACACTTTGGAAGAAGCAGGTAGTTTTCAGAGAAAAAGTGATAGTCAGCTAGATTGTTGTTCAGGACAGTTAATAAAGGCTTCACGCTCGGCCCTATCCTTTTCTCAATGGGGATAAAGTGGAGAACATGGTCTCTGTTTTACAGTCTGTAATCCTGTTAAGGAGAGAATAACATGAATATGATCAGGAGTTACATCTAAATAGTTAAATTTTTATAAAGAGTTCTAAAAATAAGCTGTATACAATGATTACCTAGTATTTTACCATATGTAGAAACCTCATTAAAATATTGAAATGGAAGGTCATAACATTTCCTTTATCAACAGTATTCAAAGAACTATCGAAAGATGTCCTAGGTATACCTTTCTGACTTTAATGGGCACTGCATGAAAAAGTAGTTATCTGTCTAATGAAATGGAAGGGTTCTGATATTTGAAGCTATAAAGTTGTAGATATGTGAAGAGGGACTTAGTTTATGGATGTCATATAAAATATGCTAAAGACTGAAGTAGTATGACCACTTATTAATCAATTTCTTAGCCAGTGAAATAAAAATTTAACATTATACATCCTTTAATGTTTTCTTTGGTTTTGAATCGATAATCATTAGCCTTGAATACACATGTAATAAAAACTCCTGAATAAGGCTACTTTGCAAATAACCTCAGCTCTAATCCAGCTTTGTGATATCTATCCTGTCAGAAGAGAGATATCTGAAAATGACTTCTAAAATCTCTGCCCTAAAGCAGGGCCATCATCTTAGAGGATAGAAGTGTGTGACATTGCTTAGGACTAAACTTACCTAGGTTTTCCATATACAGAACAATGTGTACATTGTTCTACAATAATGAATTGTACATCAGTATCAGTATACAAAGAAAGGCATTACCTTTTTATCATAGTAGACTGGGAATATCTGGACAGTTCGGTCTTCTTTTTCTGTTAATCCCAGTGTCTGGCACAATAATTGCTCAATGGGGGTTCAAGAAATGCTTTCTGAATTTTTAATAAATTTGTGAGCATACACTCAATGAATATCAATAATTTCAACTGATTTTGAGAAATATTATCTTTAGTTATCCATTGCTCCCATACTTACTCATCTCCTTTTTTAGGATAGAAACATCAAGAGGTGAAAGCAGATATTAGACCAAAAAAAATGCTATAATATTTACTTCCTGCCATTCCTTAATAAAATTATAGCCCTGCAGATCAGAAATTAATACTGGGGAAACAAAAATATTTTGAAGAAACTGAAAAGTATTGATTAGGAGTGTTCAGATATCCTTAGATGCATGGAGAAATAATACCTATAGCTGGTGAATTAGATTATAAATACCATACTTTGAAATGATATATATTTTACTTTATCAAAATCTTTAGAAGTTTTAATATATTTATTTACAAAACAAATAATACTATATTTGTTTGTGTTTATACATTCAAACTTGGTGAAGTACTTTGGTAAACAATGGGCTATTTCATTAGTCACTTATGGTATCATATTTCTTTTATTGTATTTTGTATGATTTTCTTCCATAAAATTAAAACTCTTATTTTTTTTAAATAAAAATTTCCTAGGCAAGTAATACAAACCATAAACCTATCTCCAGTTTGCTAATCCTGAATTGCTCAATTTCCAATTGATTTACATTCACTTTAGTTCTAGCTCCACCACCACCCCCACCCCCATTATCAGTAGATTGATGTGGGATTAACCTATGGATGGATTACTTGTGTCAATTAAATGTGTTAAATATGAAAATTTAGGTAATAAACCAATGTTTTGTGAGGCATAACAGGATACTAACCTACTTCCATGGAAAGGTCAATATATAGTCACTTTCACTGAAGCATCAAGAAATTAACCACCTTACTCGAGCACACACATCTTTGTTTCCTAAAGAGGTAGCAATCATTTAAGATTAGTAGAGTTGAGAGAATAGGCAAATGCACTTTTAAGGACCTGAGATTCTAGTGATGACCTCGTGGTGATCTAATAAAATTCTAGGTATGAAAGAGGTTGAGGATGTTGGTAAACTTCTCAGGTGCAATTCCCAGCTGGCAACACAGGAAAAGCAAAATAAACAGTCCTTTTTGTAACTCCATCTGTTGCTAAATCCTCCATTTCCCTCCTATAAAAAGCCTAAAAATCCCTTTTCAAAATTCTTCATTCCTATTCTAATCCAGGCCAAGGTAATCTTTTAGTTTAAATATTTAGTAGACTATCAGCAAAGTGTACTTTTGGTGTCAACCTGTCAAAGCAATTTTTAGTGTCACTGCCAAAAGCCTCAAATAAAGAATGATGATAATATGTCACACCAGAAACTCGCCTCTTTCATAAGGCAAAGTACAGGCCCATGACATTTAGTGAAAGTAGTGATACAAGCTGACTTCATTTTTTTCCTGAGCCTTGGTTGCCCCTGGTTGTACTGGTGAGAAAATCCAATACCTTAACATAATAGCCCAGGGAGCAAGAACCGGACTCTGACACTGGGCTCTCTGGGTTAGAAGCATGGTTCCTTCATTTACTGGCTGGGTAAACTTGGACCCATTTCTTAGCTTCTCAGTTACTCAATTTCTCTATAGAGGTTATGTTGTTATTTACGACATAGCATTTATTTGGTTTAACAAATTAATCCACATAAAGCACTTAAAACAGTGCCATTTGTATAGTAAGAGCTACTAAATGTTCAATGAAATAATTAACGTTATTTCCTCCCCCAAAATTGTTAGTAGTTTTTCTCGCTGGAAGTTCTATAAAATAGCTATAAAAATGTGTTGGTCACATGACCATTAAATACATTTAGTAACATGTTACTCCTACAATTTCCCATTCTTTGTAAATGGGAAAAGAGTACATGTCCTTCGGAAGGTTGACATTGCTTCAGAGTCCTCCCTTCTTGCATCACTTCACCTTTTCATGTAACTTCAGGTCACATTATATCAGACAACTCAAGAAGAATACCAGTGACTTTCACCTTGTTACACCTTTTTGTTGATAACCCCTTTATAGACACAGTATACTATTTACTAAGTGAGCAAATGGGAACTGGCAGGTGAACCGACCCTTCAGGGAAGAATAGGAGAGTGGGAGATAGCCTCTGCCACTTCCAATGGATTGGTGTCTGTCCGTGTCCCCTTGGTAGCAAGTGTATCTTTCTTTTTTCTGTTTAAGCTTAGAGAATGTGTCCACTCGTTCATCTAACATCTCTATTTTTATCTCCAAGTATATGCTTCCACAGCATACACAGAATTTCAAATGTGAAAACAAAATTTTATTAAATGTTCCTTAGAGCTGAATCACTTTAAAAAATCAAAACCAAAACTATCAGCACAATTAAAGAAAAAATTACAGAAATTAATATCCAAGTTTTTAAGGATTACCTGAAGTCTCAAAATCAAATCATCTCACTTAAGCACACACAAGCACACATACATTCCTATGGACACAAAATGGGGAGAGCGAATATATTCAAAACTATTGTTATCATTACTAAGTATGAATGAGCACCCAGCACGATCCCACTGTTCTTAGTGATTCTCACTGTTTACTTAGCCTCGGAACACATCTGCCAGATAGTTATTTGCAGTCTAGTTTCACAGGTGAGGACCTGTGTCTCCCGGGCTAACAAATGTCAGTAGTTCCACCCCAGATTTGTATTTTTCTAAAGTTCATCAAACCATCCTAGGAAGTCCTGCTTTCTCTTATGATATGAGAACTAATGAAATAATATAATTTGAAGCAAGAAAGGAAAATCAGAGTGCTGGTGTACACCAGCTCTGAGGGAGGAAAAAGATCAAAGTTTTGCTTTTATCTGAAAGTTTTTGATTCACATTGAAAATCTGTGAAATGGGAAAATAGAATGGTTGCCAATATTAAATGAGATTTAACATAGAGAAGTGTGTATGAGTGCATATATATCATTAGCTCAACAGAGAGATAACATATGTAAATATGGTCTAAAACTTAGAATCAGGTGAAGTTTAGTCTTATTCTACCATATCTGAATTGAATTTGTGATGTAATAGTTTATTCAATTATTTAATAATTTACTTTTCTGTAATCCCCCTAGTTATATAGATTTCACTAAGCTATATTCGAAAGTGTGTGTGTGTGTGTGTGTGTGTGTGTGTGTGTGTGTGTGTGTATGTAACAACAACCAGCATTTATTTCCAAAAAGAATTGATATATTTTACACAGGAGAGTTTGTGTTGTTTCCATTCCAGAAGAGTCTGAAAATACATTGTTATTCCATCCTGTTCCCTACTCCGCCCTTACTATTAAAAACAAAAAAAAACATAAATAATTTTGAGAAATGGGCATGAAAAATTAGGGGACTTTAAATGTTAATTTAACAGACATATATGATATATGTAGTCAGTGTTTATTATACATATATTACATATTTATATTATATACATTGTTTTATATGTAATATAAAATCATTATTTGGAAAATTAAGTAAATGAAGCTGGAAAAGTATTCAGGACACAAAATGTACAAAAACATTTTTAAAATAGAATTGTTTGCTCAGTTTTTCAAGAATAGTAATTCTATTTTATGAGACTTGATTGCTTTTTTATACTATTACTGCTTTATTGGTACAAGAAAATTGAAAAAAAGAACATGTAGTGCCTTGTTTCCAATAAATAACACAAAATGTAAGTCCTGAAAAATACAAAATGTAATAATAAAACAAGTGAAAAATCATGCACACCAACCCCCCTCTCCAGCAGACCCCATTAGAGTTCAGTTTTACTGTCTGTTTAAAGCTTTCTTTGAGTTTTATTTTGCTCTGTTTTACATTTCTTCTGCTGCTGTGGTATCTCACCAGTTATATTTAAGATTACTTTGTTCCAACAAGGATTCTAATTATAACTTTGAAAAGCCTCCTATATA
This sequence comes from Myotis daubentonii, assembly GCF_963259705.1. NCBI lineage: Eukaryota > Metazoa > Chordata > Mammalia > Chiroptera > Vespertilionidae > Myotis > Myotis daubentonii. The sequence continues at coordinate 55,341,481 of NC_081849.1, forward strand.
ATAAAAGGCTAATATGCAAATCAACCAAATGGCAAAACAACCAGTCGCTATGGCGTGCACTGACCACCAGGGGGCAGTTGCTCAATGCAGGAGCTGCCCCCTGGTGGTCAGTGTGCTCCCACAGGGGGAGCACTGCTCAGCCAGAACCCCTGAGCCAGACTCACTGCTGGCAAGCACAGAGGTGGTGGCAGGAGCCTCTCCCAACTCCACAGCAGTCGGACATCCTCCGAGGGCTCCCAGACTGCAAGAGGGCACAGGCTGGGCTTAGGGACAACCCCCCACCCCAAATGCACAAATTTTGTGCACTGGGCCTCTAGTGTTAAATAAATACCAATTACATATTAAGGGACAAATTTTGCTCTTGAATTTAAACAAAGAATTCATGCTTCCTTTATTTAAACCTGAATACCTAACACATTTATTACCAAAAATCTTTAATATTGAGGTTCATACAAAACATGATGATATAGCTGCCCAGGAAATTTAAAATTTTTGTGAAATATGATTTGAACTGGGCAGTAGTTGTCACAAAATGTATAGTCCATGAGCATCTTTCTATTTTACACTGAGTCTCTCAATACTCAAATTCAAAGGCTAATCGAATTTACTTATAGAGACCTAAATATCATGTGTCAAACTTTAGTTTTTCAATTACTTGCTTTCATCCTCATGTCTTGATATTTCTTTAAAGTATGAGAGATTAATCCCAGAGCAAGGATAGAAAGCTATTGCCAAGTGACTTTGGCCTTGTCCATGGGAATCCTAGCAAACTATGGGGAAACGGGGGTGCCTGATAATACAAATATCTTGAAATTCTAACAAATAAGGTTTAAAAAATGATAATAGTCTCCCAATAGGATATTTATATAATAAGCTACCTTTTTGTTTTTTTATTACATTTTATTGGGGTGACATTGGTCAACATCAACATATAGGCTTCATGTGTGGATTTCTATGTTACAAAATCTGTATAAGTGTCAGGTAGAATAAGAGATACTCTCTCCTCACAAAACGTATGACTTTAAAAAATGAAACGCTAGAGAAGTGAAAACATATGTCCACAAAAAATGTGTACACTAATTTCAAAGTTGCACCATTCATAATAGCCAGATCTAAGGGGAAAACTCAAATGTCCATCAACTGATGAATGGATTAACAAAATGCAGTATATCCATAAAATGGAATATTATTCATCCATAAAAAGAAATGAAGTACTGATACATGCTACAACATGAATGAATCTTGAAAACATTATACTCTGTGAAAGAAGCCAGATACTAATGACTACATATTATATTATTCATTATGAATGATCAAGATAGGAAAATCTATAAAAACATATAGTAGGTTACTATGGGCTGGACGATGGGGTATAGGATAATGGGTGATAGCTAAAGGGTATGGGGTTTCTTTTTAAGGTTATGAGAAGACACTATAATTTGTCATGATGACAAATTGCAAATATCTGAATATACTAAAAATTATTTAATTCTACACTTTAAATAGTGAACTGCATAGTATATAAATAATATCTCAATAAAGCTGTTACAAAATAAGATAATTTTAAAAAGTTACATAATAACAGTCTGATCCAAGTTTGATTTGTAGTAATGATCTAGGACATTAAACAGTACTAGAGATTGTATGTGTGTGCATGTATGTTTAATTTAGCTGTAATTATTAATGTTTTCAAGAAGCCTAATATTTTGAATTGTTGCTTAAATAGAGAATTCCCATCTTATAACCCTCTATTTTTAGACTAGAAAACATTAAAAAATGCCATTAGATGTTGAACACATCAAAATGTCCTAAAATGCTTTCCATAAGTAATTATTATTTGTCAACATGTGCTCCATTCTACATAATAAATTATCAGAATCTAATATTCTGAACTGTTACTCCACACCATGCTATTTAAAGCTTGAAGCCCAGCAGGGATTTTTTTTTTTTAATTTAGTGTAATTTTAAACATTACAAAAATAGCTCTCCTGCAGCTCCCCTGCTGAGTCTCCGATCGTTGCCAAGGCTTTTTTTGTAATATGTTATCACTAGAGTAACATCCTTCTATAAATATTGCACCTTTGACTCTAATGTCACCCAAAATAGCAATGTGGTCTAAAGGATACAGAGAGAAGGAAAGTAAAGAAAGAAACTAAATTAAGTTTATTGTTCTTTAGTTTCTAATCATTAAAAGTCCCATATTATCATGCCTTCCTATTTTTCTGCATACCTTTCAAATGTGAAAGTCTCCCTTGGGTTTCAGGATTTTTTTTCAAGGCCAAAATAATTTTTCTTAGAAAATTAAACTCAGTTGGATAGCTGATGTACCATTTGGAAAAAAAAAAATGTCATTGAACTTTGTTGAATACTTGATAAAAAAAACCTAACCAAGTCTCAACTGCTTGCAGGTTTCTCATTTCAATGACCCTATCCATGTACCGTTTTCTTCACTGTACAAATTTTAAAGACATAAACAAAGAATGATTTGGATATAGTCTAAATCTTGACATGCATTCTAAAGAAGATGGAATAAACATAGTTTATTTTCTTTTTTTAACTCTGAAATTTTAATCCTTTATGTATTATGATGAAAGTTTAGTTCACATGTAACTAGTTGTTAATCATATTTTATTCATTACAGTTTATTTTGAAAGAGCTACTTGAGGTGCTAACTCAAATAGCTTTTGAAATAGACTTTGGAAATTGTTTTTTTAATGAGCTATTAAAATATTGTTCTTGAAAAAAGAGAAAGTTATTATCCTGAGCCTAAAGTCACAAACTCAAGTTCAACTTGAAATGCTCAATAATTCCTACATTTAATAAAACCAATTTGAGTTTCCATTCTAACATTCTGCCTCTTTGGAACATCCCTAAGCACATAGGGCCATGTTAACCGACAACTTTTGCATGACACGAAGAAAGTGTTTTGTGGTGACTACAAACTGACTTTTAATCTCCAGATAATAACCTACTGATTGTCTCAGCTTGATTAGTCAGCTACAGAGGCCAAAAAATTCTCTCAAGTTCCCACGGAGTTTCTAATTACTCATTTTTGTAGCCTTAAACAATGCATTAGCAAAGTTAACCCCGCAAAATACAGCAAGAAAATGAATTCTCAGATGATACCCTCATTTATTGATAACATTTGACTGAATCCTAGGAGCAGCTGTATACTTATTTAAAAGCCCATCACCACCATCCTCCTATACTTTATGCATAAAACTATAGAAGAATGGCAATTTCTAAAATACAGAGAATGGAAGGCACTAGTAGGCAGGGGAAAGATGAGGGAGTGTTGAAAATAAGTTTGAGATTTTAAAAGACCTCAACAACTGTAGATATAAAAATAATCTAGAACTAACTAAGAAGGGCAGATATATTACACACTGAAGAAAATTTGAGAATTGATAACTTACCCATAAATAGTAAGGAGAGATGTTTCTTGGTTATAGATATAACTGTCCTCTCTGAAGGATCTAATCTAGCTCATAAAAGCAGCAAATTCAGTGTCCTACACTTGCTCATACCACTCCTGCTTTCTTGCTCAATGGCAATTTCACATACATCTTTAAGGCTTTTAAATCCCATGACATTGAAGTCATTTTTTTGGTGTATTTTCCCCTTACTTTTGGGCCCTTATCGTTTTTACAACTCATCTTCTGCTACTTACTAACTTTAGTTACATGAACCATCATCGCTAAATGTTTTCTTATTTCCTCTGCATTTCTTCACCCCGTGGGACCCACACTGCAGAACCACCTGGGCCACCCCTGCTATATGTGGTGAAAAAATATGACTTCCAAAATGCCATGACTTTTCCGTGTTAGTATCAACATCTCTAGACTTACCCTAATTCAATAGCTACCTCCAGTTTCTGGAATATTGAAGTGAATGTCCAAAGTATGGGGGAAATAATAACGTTATTGAAATTAGGTTTGTTTCCTTAAATTCTTTGTGAAGAGCGGTACTTCAGAAGGATATTTTGTGCTTAGGAAAATGATACCTTCCAGAGTTATTGTTCATAGATGTGGAAGTGCTTAAAACTAAAAAAATATGAGCTGTAGGAACAAGATTCATTTTGGATGTGAGTGTTCTATTCCCTATAATATTGGCAATCCTGTGTTAGCTGAGGTTCCCAAAAAAACTGAGCCTGAGGCAAAATTCACATGCTAACGTCTTATTAGGAAGTTGCAATCTTGGGAACATAAGGATGGGGGGAAAGGGCAATGAGGTAAGGCAACAACAAAATACAGCCTTATGGAATTGACCACAGTTTCCACAAAAAAGAACAGTTGGTTGCTCCACCACAAAAAGAACAGTCTGGTGAGGTAGAGTGGAAAAGCTGTTTCTCAGAATATTCTGTTAGGGAGAAACTAGGGCAGCATGCAAGACACATTCCCATTACTGGTCTCTCATTGGTCAAAGTCATCACAAGGCTGTTAACCTCCCCCCAACCCATGTACGCGCACGTGCGCACACACAGCACTACATTACCTAGCCTCTTTGTGCCATGAAATCAACATCCCCTGGCAACATCAGTGCCATTTTCTTTGCTGTGAGTCATAAAGGTGCAGGGTGTGCCAGCAGATGGCCATAAGACAATACCACTACGAGCCTACCTGAAGCCTGCGGTTTGATGCAATAGAAAAGCAGCAAGGCCATAAGAAGGCACTCTGAGGTCACTACCCAGGAACCTGGAGTAGCTGCTGTATCAGGCCCCATAGACTGAGCACTCAGAATACTGCAATCTATCACCTCTATGGAGATAGTGATGCTGCAATGAACTTCTTAACAAAGATCAATACCTCCTCTCTACGGAGTGCCAAAAAGGGACTTATCCCAGGTGACCTTCCTAAGAAGGCCGTGAAAGAATTATTAAACATGGGAATAAAAAAATCTAGAGGGCGTTTGGGGAAAGACTTAAGAAAACAATTCCTTTGACCATCCTACAAAATTACCTGTTGGCTTGCCACCCTCCACTGTCATCCAGCATTCCTAATCCTCCTTTCTTAGCTTCTCTTTTTCGATGACACTTACTACTTTTGATTGCACTATAATATTAAGCATAATTATTGTTTATTGCCTGTCGGCCCCACTATGCTATAAAGTCCACAAGGGCATAGTATTTTGTCTGTTTTGTTCACTGAACAATATGATAAATTAGAATAGTCCCTTTAACATAGCAGACATTCAATAAGCATTTACTAATGAATGAATTACTGAGGAGAAGAAAAATGTTATATTAAACTCAGATATTTTCTGCTGAAAATTGAAGAAAATCCTACCTAGAAGCTTATGTAAAATGGGGACTCGTTTGGGACTGAAAAATCCAAATTAGGTCTTATTTCATGTATAGCTTGAGAGGAACTTGAAAAGCTGCCACAGGGCTCTGTTTTCTCCAGTGTTTTAATCTCCCCTCTTCTCTATTTTTCATGGTCCTGAGATGGTGACAGGAGCCCCTCACAGCTTCCCAGGTCCAACTCTGCTGTGAAAGATAAATGCTTTCCCATAATGCTCCGAAGCCCTAGCATTAGCTGTGACTGAGCTCAGTCCAGTCCCTTGGGGCCAGACAGTGTAGTGGGTCTACTGGCAGAGGCCTTGGCCACATGCCCAGAATGGCAGCATCACCAGAAATGCATTAAGAGTGGTGCATTAGAGACTTGTATATTTCAAATGTTTTAAATAAAATCATGATTAGAACCTAACAATATAGGAAAGGCCTCTCTAGCTAAACTACAAATTATTTGAGAGATTGAGCAGAAATACCAGATAGGTGTGGAAATAGGGAAGCCTCAACCAGCCTCAATATCCCCTACCCTGAATTCTCACATTTAATCCATAGTGTCATCTCATATATGTGTCTTTAAAGGCATTATGCAAAAGAAATTGTGGAAGTGCCTAGGACTAGCAATTATAAAGAAAAAAAAGATAAAGAAAAATTCTATCCAGCTCAGTATTCTAAGTATAAAAATAAGATAAATTTGTTTATTTTCCAAAGTATAAATATATACTTTTAAATATGCTGACTAATATTTATTGCAATCAACCTGTTAGCCTTTTGATCATTTGTTAATCGAGTGTTCATTAAAAAAAAGTCTAATTTTAAAATACGTTAAATTCTTACTAAAAAAATATAAATGATGAATGAGATAAACTTTCCCCAACTCATATGAAGTTCATTTACTATATTTACCTTTCCCTAATAAGAAACCTTAAACTATTTTTAAAATAAAGCAAGATTAAACAAATAGCATGCATAATACTTCATTTTCTGGTATGATTTCCCATTTTTCTAAGATTTTGCATGCATATTTGGAATTTCACCTTATGGTGTTCTATTTTAAGGCTACATAACCAGGAACAGATTATTTCTAATTATAGAGACTAGCTCTATTATCTTTATTTTAGCTTTAAAAGTATCATTCAAATTAGAATTATAAATCAATTTACTTATTCTAAAGTAATATATGTCAACTAAATAGTTTTTCCTCTATAATTATCACATTATAATCATTCAAATGAGTATTAATTATTTTGGCATTATCTCCCACAGTGATTTCTTTTTTTTAAGAAGTAAAATTGTCTTTCTTTACAATGTTATCATGTACACAGAAAATTCTAATGCATTTAATAGAACTATTAGAAGTAAAAAAAGGAATAAGCCAGTTCACAAGATACAGGGTCAGTGTACAAAAATAATTGTACTTCTAAGTCACTGTGTTAAAAAACATTTGTTTTAAAAATTATATTTTTCTAGTTTAAAAACTAAGTGACATAAAATATGTGGTCATATATATTATTTCTTTAAAGAAATAAAAGCTTTCACTTTCTTCTTGGGCTAACTTACTTGAGAACCAAATTTTTAAAAAATAGTATTAGTTGAAGAATACAGAAAGCTATATACATTATAAGTATTTATCTCAGTGAATTTTCACCAAGGGAAGATAGCTGAACATCTAGAACCTTGATCGAGAAATAGAATATCACCAGCACCCAGGAAGATGCCTCATGTCTCTTCCAGGTCATTACCCCCACCCCCACCCCCACTCTGAGTTGGTGGTCACTATCTTGACTAATAACACCATTTATTAGTTTGACTATTTATTTTTACTATTTTTTACTATCTACACTAATAAAAGAGAAACATGCAAATTGGCATCACTCCACTATGCCCACCAGCCAATCAGAGCGACTATGCAAATTAACCCAACAAAGATGGCAGTTAATTTGCATATGTAGGCGCAGAGTGAAGACTAAAGGCTCTGGCCAGAGTGAAGACTGAAGACTGAAGAGTCTTGGCTTCTCCGCTGTGGCCGCAGCAGAGAAGCCAAGCCTCGCTGCAGCCAGACCAAAGGCCCGGGTCCTGGTGCCAGAGGAAAACCTGTGCCAGCAGCCAGGGGAAGGAAAGCCTATTGCACGAATCTTCGTGCAACAGGCTCCTAGTACACAAATAAATTTACATAATAGGCACTCCTTTGTTTCTGGCTTTTTTCACTAAAGATTACCTTTGTGTTATTTACTGTGTAGTGTTCTACCATATGCATAAACCACAATGTATTCATTTTACTGTTGATGAACTTGTTAATTGTTCTCAGCTTTTGGATATAGCAATAGTTCTGTCGGTTACATAGTTAGGGCTGTGTATGCTTGGTTTTACAAACACTATGGGTTGTATCATAAGGTTGTGTATTCTTGGTTTTCTAAGTGGCTGTACCAGTTTAAACTCCATTTAGCAATATATGAAAGTCTTGATTATGCCGTACCCTCACCACGAATTATTGATATTTTCCTGGCTTTTAAGTTTTATCCATTCTGATACATTTAGAGTTGTATATAATCATGGTGAATTTGGTTTGGTTTTGTTTTATTGGAGAACTACTTTTTTTTTTCATTTAAAACAACAGAATACAGTACATCAAGGCAAACATTTGTATGTCCTATAAAAACCAAGAATCTGAAATTACATACTAATTATGGAAAAAGTGTTTTAAATAGGGTGATGATATAACATCATTTGAACAGTGACAGTAGATTAAATAAACTAAGATAGTCCCTGACATTTATTGCCTATATCCTCAAACTAGATCTTTTCTTAGAATACCTTACAACAAAGTTATTGCCATGAATTTGGGAAATGTTAATATGTAAATCAACCTTAAAGATTAATAAAATTTCCTTAGAGAACATAGCAGTTAATTTTAGAAGTGGCAGTGCTGTTTCTTGAATCAATAACAATAGAGATGTTTTCAAAATCAATTTATTTGCGTTTTTCAAATAAATGTACTTCAATTTTGACTTTAATGTGCATATTGCTGGTGAAAAATGAAATTCAGCATCTTTTCATGTTGATTGGTCATTTGGATATTCTTTTATGGAATGATAGTTCAAGTCTTTTAAATTTGAACAGGCAAATTCTAATGCATTTACACCTTTTTCATTGATTTATAGGGGTTCTTTATGTTTTATTTGTATGCATTATCAACTGTACGCATCACAAATATTTTTCCCCGCCTTGTAGTATGTTGTTTCACTCTTCTAGTAGTGTTTTGGTAAATAAAGGTTGCTATTTTATTGTAGGCCAATTTATAATTGTTTTTCTTTATGGTTCATCCTGTTTCTGATCTCAAATATCTGTCCATATTCAAATGTCAGATATCTTTTTTCCCCCTAAAATCCTTATTGTTTGAAATTTTTACTTTATATTTTCATGTAAAATTAATTTTTGTTTATGGTATGGGGCAGAACTTAGGATTCCTTTTTTGGTATGTGCTTATCCAATTTACACAGCAGCCTTTCTTAAACAGACCATTTTTTCTCTCTCTTTTTTCTCATCTCAATTAAGAGATATTTAAAGTTTAGATCCATTTCTGTTTCATTAATTTAGTTGTCTAATTTTATGCTATTCCCCATTTTCTTCATTATTGCAGTTCCATCTAAACTTTGATAGCTGACAGTACATATCCTCCACTTTTCTTTGTCTTCATGAGTTTATTAGTGCTTTTTATTTACAGAACTACCTCCTACCCAACTGAGCCACACTGGCCAGGGCTCAGTTCTAAAGTTTAAAATCACCTTGATCACTTGAAAACAAAAACCTTAATCACCATGACAACGTGAAGGAAAAAAAAAAAAACCTGAATAAAATCTTTGTCAGGATTGTATTGAAGCTAGCAATTTGTTTATATATAAAGTACATGTTGACAATATTGAACTGGCAATCCATGAAAATGATATTTTGTGACATTTATTTGTATCATCTTTAATTTCCCTCAATATGTTTTTTAGAGCTCTTGTAAATATTCTACTAAATTTTATTGGAGGTATTTAGTATCGTTGTGATTATTATAAATGCTATTTTAAAATTTTATATTCTACCCATTTGTGAACTGGAAGATAAAATGTTTTATATGTATCTGCAAATTAGGATTTAATTTTCAAAATTTGTGTATAGGCTCTTTTGAACTTCTTACTTACAAAGTCACATTCATCTGTGAAGAATGGTGATTGTACTTGGTCCTCCCCATCCCTTTGCATGGCTTTTCTTGCCACGGAGAAGCTATGATCACCAGTGCAATGCTGAATACAGTTGGCAGGACAGGGCATCTTCATCTTGTCCCCAGCTTTGGTGGTTTTGTTAGTTTGTTTGTTGTTTTTCAAAATGTCTGTTTGTTTGGTGTTTTCTGTAGAATTTTTGTAGATATGTATTTTTCAGATTAAAATGATTCCCTTCTTATCCTGGTTAGCTAAGAATTTTCATCATAAATGGGAGCTTTATCAAATGATTTTGTTTATATTAACTGTATGCTTTTCCCCCTTTGTTCTTCAAGTGTAATAAGTTAGACTGATTTTTTCAGATGTTAAACCAGCCTTACATTTCTGAAATAGAGTGCTGTACTACCCTTTTTATCAATTACTGGACTCAAATAGTTATTTTGGAGGAGGGCACCATAAGAGAAATTGGCAAGCATGGCATTTCCCATCGTAAGCTAATTTGATATTAAGTGCATATTTCCAAAACATTTCTTGGGTTATATAAGAAGTCTATCAGTCATCTGGTTTGCTTCTGTGATAAAAATGCTGTCTTAAAGGAACAAAAAGGTCTTTTAGCAACCCCCTAGTTACTCTCCCAAGCATAACAAGGTTATAAACATGGAAACACTCCTGTTACTAGGGCAATAATAGTTATTTAGACTCTTAGATACACTTCTACTTTCCTCTGCATATGGTTTAACTAAGTGCAATAAAATATTGAGGCATAATAGCAGGTAGAATTGTGTAAGGTTATTTTGCAAAAACATTTGGTATACAACATTTTTAAAAGCTAATTATAAAGTGGATGATCTCTGAATGTGAAAACTTTATAGAGAAGATTGATATACAATTTTTCACTAGAAATTGTTTAAAATGTTCTTGTGACTTAAGAAGAAACGCCAGAACAAATGTCAAAGGCAAATTACACACTGGAGTATTTCCAGCATCTGTAACAGAGGAGAGGTAAATATTACTCCTAAGGAATAAACAACTTTACAGCTACATTTAAATTAATCACACAAGTAGAAAAATGAACAGCTGAAATAAATCAGTAAGACACAATATAAGAAATTAAATAGCCAATATATGTATGAAATATATTTTTCACAATCAAAGGAATATAAGCCAAGGAAAAGAAACACCACTTTTCAGCTATCAGATTGCAAAAATTGTCACACAGTTGACAAGTAGAAAACAGAAATTAACATGTTCAAATGCTTTGTTCAAATGCTTCTGATAGAGATAGAAACTGTGAGGACATTGTTTGATGCATGCTGGAAGTTTGGCTAGAAAACCTTAAAATTCTAATGCATTTACTGATACCCAGTAATTTCACTTAAACTGATAAAAGCAAATCTCTTTTAAACTTATAAAGAATGGTTTGAAACAATGATGCTTCCATAGTGGAATTATATGTATTAAGGTGGAAAAACTACAAATGCTTAGTATCACATTAAAAAATAAGATATCTGCCCTGACCCGTTTGGCTCAGTGGATAGAGCATCGGCCTGTGGACTGAAGGGTCCCAATTCAATTCTGGTCAAGGGCATGTATCTTGGTTGCGGGCACATCCGCAGTAGGGGGTGTGCAGGAGGCAGCTGTTCGATGTTTCTCTCTCATTGATGTTTCTATCTCTCTATCCCTCTCCCTTCCTCTCTGTAAAAAATCAATAAAATATATTTTTAAATAAATAAATAATAAAAATAAAAAATAAGATATCATTTTCATTTTCTATTGCTGGGTAACAGATACCACAATTTTGGCAGCTTAAAACAGCATCCAGTTTTAGCTCAGTTCTGTAAGTCAGAAGTCTGGCGTGGCATAACTGGATTCTCGGCTTAAGGTTATCACAATTCTGATACCAATGTGTTTGCTGGAGGTTCTGGGGAAATATCTACTTCCAAACGCATTTTTATTCATAGCCAAGTTCAGTTCCATGTGACAGCAGTAGAGTCCTCTGTAGCCTGTTGTCTATCAGCTGGGGAGTGGGGGACATTCTCAGCTCCTACAAGGCACCGCCTCCAAACTCTAGCCCACAATGGTCTCTCAGATCCTCCTCATGCTTTCTGTTTCTGACTTCTACCTCTGACCTCTAGATTCAGATTTAAAGGGCTGAGAAGATGATGGTAAACTTACTAAAGATCAACTGATATAGGATCTTAATTACATCTGCAAATCCCTTCACAACAATAGATGAATTGGGATTTGATTGAACCTAAGAGGTACATATACCAATGGCAGAAATTTTGATAACTACCCTAGAATTCTGCCTACCAGATCCAAGACAGAATGTTTTGGACCCCCATTTAACTATAAACGAAGGAATTCCACCTACATACATACTTTCTGTAAAGGCAGACTTAACATTGTTTACATATGTGTATATGAGATGATTTTAGATGTGATTTCAATATTCACCTTCTAATTATCAGCTTGGAAGTTTTTATAAAACATTATTTTTTTAAAGAAGTAAACATTTTTTTAATCTTTATTGTTAAAACTATTACATGTATCCCTCTTTTTCCCCCAGTGACTCATCCACCCCCCTCGCCCCCACCACCTCCCACGCCAGGCCTTCACCATCCTATTGTCTGTGTCCATGGGTTATGCATATATGCATACAAGGTCTTTGGTTAATCTCTTCCCCCTGAGATTCCACAATCTGTTCCATGCTTCTATATCTCTGTATCTATTTTGTTCATTAGATTCCACATATGAGTGAGATCATCTGATACTTGTTTTTCTCAAGTATTTCACTTAGCATATTTCACTTAGCATAATACTAAAAAAACACACACATTTTTGAGCATGTCTAGAAATTCATTTTTACACAAATAAGAGAATTTTTTTTGAACAAATTATTTATCAAATGGTGTTACCAATGTTATGCTTCCAGAGATTATATTGACAGGATCAGAGCAAGCTTATGGAGAGGCACAAAAATACACTTAGAAATCTTGCAGTGACTTTGAGCAGTTAAATTCCCATTTTGATGCATGCTCAATTGAGAATTAAAAGTTCAAATATTGCTTTGCATAGGAAATTAGCAATTAAGTACCCATATAATTAACTTGCACCTGCCAATTGATGCACCAATTAAGTTGGCAGATACCTTAAAAGAAACTTCTTGAAAATAAAGTTTCTGATAGTTTTTGACAATAATTTGTTGTAGATGTTTAAAAGTACAGAAATAAAAGAAGTCTACCTGTGGAGAGGATTATATAGTTTTTATCCTTCATTTTTTAATATAGCCTATCACACTGATTGATTTGCAGATATTAAAACATCATTGCACCCATGAAATAAATCCCACTTGACCATTGTGTATGATCCTTTTAGTGTATTGTTTAATTCAGTTTGCTACCATTTTGCAGAGGATTTTTGCCTCTGTGTTCATCAGGAATATTGGCCTATAATTTTCTTTTCCTGTAGCATTTTGTCTAATTTTGGCAACAAGGTAACGCTAGCCTCACAGAATGAGTGTGGAAGTTCCATTCTATTTTTGGAAGAGTTTGAGAAGGAATGGTATTAACGCTTCTTCGAATGTTTTGTAGAAACACTGGCTTCTTCAGAAACTATCTTTGGTTTTCCAATACCTAGGTGTGTGTTTGACTTACCCTTCTTAGCATTCTCTGTGCTGTGGATTGGTGTCTTAACATTAATTCTGAAAAATTTTTAGTTTTTGTTGTATGATTTCCTTTCTCTTCTCCATCTGAATTCTCTTTACATGTGTGTTATACCTTTTTGTAGTTATCTTACAGTCTTTGGATATTCTGTTCTCTTTGCTTTTCAAATTCTGGAGACTTTTATTGATTTATCTTCAAATTCAGAAAATTGTTAGCCATGTCCTCTATTGCTAAGCCCATCAAAGGCATTCTTTGTGTCTGTTACAGAGTCTGTTACAGAGGTTTTGATCTCCAGTATTTCTTTATGGTTCTTTCTTAGGATTTTCATCTCTCTGCTTAAATTGCCCATCTGTTCTTGCATGCTATCTACTTTATCCATTAGAGACCTAAGTACAGTAATCATAGTTGTTTTAAATTATTCGTCTTATAATTCCAACATCCCTTCCATGTCTGGTTCTCACACTTGCTCTGTCTCTTCCAATTTTGTTTTTTTTGCCTTTTGGTACGCCTTGTAATTTTCACATGATAGCCAGACGTGATGTAATGGGTAATAGGAATCGCTATAAACAGGCCTTTACTAATGTTTTGGTAAGGTGTGGAGGGAAGGGCAGCATTCTCTAGTTCTAAGATTAGTGAATAGTGCTTTAGTATCCTATGCCACTGGATGTGAATGTCACAAGAATTTCTCAATTATTTTCTATCACCTTAGGTGGGACAGGACAGCACAAATGGGTTGCAGTTGGGTATCTCCCTTCTTCCAGGTATATTAAAGACTAAAAATACTCCATCAAGTTAGGCTCTGATGAACCGGTTTCTCCTTGTCAAAAGGGGTCCTCTGGTGTATTTGAAAATGGTTCTTTTTTCCTTGCCCCTGCTGGAAGCATGAGAGGATTTATCTTATATATTTACTGTGAGAATCAGTTTGAGTTCCTAGAGATAAATCTCACAATAATATGAAGCTCCCCACCCACCCCCTGTGATTGCATCCTCCTAAAGTTTTTAACTCTCAAACTTGTCTGCACCGAGCATCTTACAATTCCTCAACTACGGTCAGGTTTTCTTACACTGGCACTGGTTCCATGAAAAGTTTCCACTGGTAAGTCGCTGTTCTGTAAGCCATAACTCCTAGAATTTGTCTGTCTCTCTAATCTTGGGAACGGCAACTTGTCCTGTGCCCTCCCCTCTCTTATGGATCCAAGAAGTTGTTGATTTTTCAGCCTGTTTACTCTTTTACTTGCTAGGATGATTGAGTCCCACATCCCTTACATGTGGAACCAAAAGCTGGAAGTCCTGAGGCTTATTTAGAATTTTACAACTTTCAAAGCTTCAGTGCAATGGACGTCACGCTGGTTTCCCATCCCACCTCCATAATCTTTCAGGAAACTGTTTAAAAGACACCTGACAATATTTCTTCCTAGTTTAAAATATCTTCATTCTTCATTGCCCTCAAATGACGTCCAATACATTTATGATGGCATAAAAGAGCCTTCAAAACTTAATTGCAGATGATATAATCTTCCACCATAAAACTCTTTTCTATGCACATTATAATCCAAGTTCTCTGAAAGAACTGTGAATTTTAATATCTCCGGCTGTTTTATATGCCTAAAAATCTCATCCCATTTTTCATTGTTAACATCTTCCCAATTTAAAAGACCCCAGTGGAATATTTCTCCTCAGATCAGTTTTCTGTAATCCCATAGCCCTTTGTAAGTATCTGAGCCAAGAGATACTTTTAGTGTATGATTCTCTCCCTATGTGTCTATCTGTTCCACTGGAGCTTGAGTGTTTTAAGGTGAGTCATTTTGTTTTCACATCTTTTGTATCACTACTCAAACATGCTTAATGAATGGATGATGCACAATTTAGACTTTGAAGTTTAAGAGGCAACACGACTTGGTTTCTCATCCATACAACACCATGAAGTGAAAGAGCAGAGGCTACCTGAGTGTGTGTCCAGTAGCTGCCTAGGACAGTGATGGCGAACCTTTTGAGCTCAGCGGGTCAGCATTTTGAAAAACCCTAACTTAACTCTGGTGCCGTGTCACATATAGAAATTTTTTGATATTTGCAACCACAGTAAAACAAAGATTTATATTTTTGATATTTATTTTATATATTTAAATGCCATTTAACAAAGAAAAATCAACCAAAAAAAATGAGTTCACGTGTCACCTCTGACACGAGTGTCATAGGTTCGCCATCACTGGCCTAGGAGAAGCCTTGTGAAACACTGATAACTTGCATGCTCCTGATTTGGGAAGTAATGACAGGAGGGATAATGACTGGCCTTGGATTATGACTTTCTAAATTTCCAGGCATTCTTTGGTTTTAAGGGAAGCAAATACTCTTTGGAAGTAGAATTTCTACTGAATTATTGGAGCTAGCCATGATGACCAATTCCATTTGAAAATAAATTGCAAGAATAACAGTTCTCAAGTATTCTTGGAGAATGAGACACTCTGATAGGCCATCTGTCTTTACCTATTTGCCATCAAAAGTGTAAGACAACTCTAATGGAAAGCTTTCTCTGTCCACCCTGGGCTGAATTAAGTGATCTTGAGTTACTATGTAATTATGATATTTCATTCACATTGCTATCACTACACTTACTACTTTGTATTACATAACTATTGTTTATATGTCGTGAAATTCTCAAATGTGGTTGTGTCTAGTCATCATTTATTCCTACTTTCTAACACAGCTTCAGGCAAATTATCATGTGTTAGATGAAAGCATCAATTAATTGGTATTATAAAATCTACTAAGTTATTTGAAACTTTAAGAAAAATGTGTTATATCCTGTTCCCAAGTTCAGGATTTAAAAAAAAATAGAATTCCCAAATGTAAGAGTTAAAATTTCTATCTTTAGCCTATACTGGCATATTATTCACTGTTCCCATGCATTGGCTAGAGTGCTTAAAGGTAAAATATTCTATTATTATGAAAGAAAATATTCAAAATGACAATGTATCAAATGCATAGAGGAAAACAAATAACTCTCTTCAAAAGTTGAGAAAAGTCACCAGCACAGAAATATTTTCACAGTATGTTGCATTTTTGAATATTTGGTGCACAGTTTAGTTTATATTTTAATTTATAAGTTTTCTGTTTTGTGTTTTTTGCTTTATACTGTGTTCTTCGACAAGTATAATAATCTTTGGAGTTGTTCATATACCACATTTTGATTCTATAAAAAACCTTTGTTATGACAAAGAGGCTAAAATTACATTTGGAGAAAAAGCATCTCATAATAGATAAGCAGTTTCTATGAATGAGACTAGAAATACTTCTTTTTATAAATTCAGTTTCTCTGAAAGTGACTATAGATTTGATACCAATATTTTTCAGACAGACCCAATAAAATAATGAAAGAAGTTCTTGTATAATCCTGTTGAAAGCATTATCCACTCTCCAAAATTGAGTCCTTTCTGCCTGTATACACTGGCCTAAATAAATGCATGAGCAGGAGTTTGCAGTGGATGAAGGAAATAATTTATTACAGGATTGGCAGCAATCCAGAGAATGGGTGAGCTAATGCGCTACAAGACCCGACTCCCTGATGGTGTGTAGGTTACAGATGATACGGGTTACAGATGATACAGAGCCGTGGTTAGTGGTTCTGGGTCCTGGAAGGAGCTGATTGGTTAGAGGTGAGCTAAGGGTGATACATCATTTATTTAGGTCTTTAGGACAGCTCTGAGGTTTTTCTCTTATGTCTTTCTGATTGATTTCAGGGAAAAGTAGCCAAGTGGTCATTCCACCTTAGAAGATGAAACATAACTTAGGTCAAGATGTTTTTAGCCCTCCAGAGGTCCAGCCTTGCGACCATTAGTCAGGTCTGGGCTAGTGTGTGTTGCTGCCTCAGGTGTTACTGATTATCCAGGGGAGAGTCTAGGTCAGTGATGGTGACCCTATGACACGCGTGTCAGAGGTGACATGAGAACTCTTTTTTTTGGTTGATTTTTCTTTGTTAAATGGCATTTAAATATATAAAATAAATATCAAAAATATAAATCTTTGTTTTACTATGGTTGCAAATATCAAAAAATTTCTATATGTGACACGGCACCAGAGTTAAGTTAGGGTTTTTCAAAATGCTGACACGCCGAGCTCAAAAGTTTCGCCATCACTGATCTAGGTCTATGAATGTAGAGAGAGGAGAAAAAAAAAATGACTTCTAAAGCTATAGTCACAAATTAAATCAACATTGTGAGGACCTTCCTTGTCAAAAGATACTAAGAAGGTAGGGATCTACAACCCAAAGATATGAATGTAGGTCTGTAGGACCACAGAAATAGTGTGTGCTGTATTATTGATATAAAAAAAAAGTGGGTGTTTTGAGTCCAAGTTCTTGTCTCGGGAAAATCGAAGAATGAAGTCACGGACAAAATGAGTAATGGAATCCAAGTTTACTGGGGAAGCCAGTCATGGAAAAGGTGCAGCTAGATGCGTTCCAGGAGCAGGCCGGTGTCTAGCGCTCCCTTTCCATGTTACTGTCAGGAGTAGTTCAGCCTCCAAGCTAATTACAGTCTACTAGTCCATGTGTAGAGGCCCATGAACCTCGTGGGCGCTGGGGGATGGGCTCCCCTGCAACAGGAATGTCAGGTATCCACTGTGCACAGCTGGGGGGTGGGGGATGGGGGGTGTAGGAGGCAAAGTGGAAGCCCGCATGCTTTTAATGTAGGGGGTGGAAACAGCCTTGCTAGCTCCCGATTGGTTATCTGCACGCTGTGCGTCTTAGCAATTGCCATACATTTTACAGTGTGTGCCTCTTGCGCGCACTCTTCCTTCCCTGCCCAGTTGGGGTGTCTCAGTAACTCCGGCTAGTTGGGTTACTCCCTTTCCTGTGGTCCCACCCCTATTTACCTAGCTTCTTGCAGTCTCACTGTGAAAATAAGATTTCATTGTTCTTGGTAGTTTACGACCAGGATATACAGAATAATAGGCAGCCTTCTTTCAAACATCTGAAAGAGGCGTTGTTCCTCTTAGGACATTTTTGAGCTCCCTGATAACCATGACAGTAAATTTGTACTGATGAGATACATAGACCAGTTCTCCCCCGCCCTTTTCCCTCGGGCTATTATCTAGGAGACAAGGGGAGGGGGCTTATTTCCTCTTTGAGGATTAGTGCTCTGTGCTATATTTCAGTCAACCTCCCTCCAGATGTAGTTACACCCATGCTTTATAGAACAGTGAAGGCTCAACTTTGCTACTTTTATAGCAAAAAGAATTTGGGTTCAGAATTTTAAAAATTTGAGCTGGATTACTTTCAGGCAGTTGGAATAAAAGCTACTGTATTGTTAGCAAGTTGAACTAAAATTCTTGAACTGTTTCTTTAATAGACATACTATAATGGTGAAATGAATAACATAAGAAAAAAAGTAAGATTCTTGTTATGGTTGATAAGAAGGCATGTGTTACTAACTTGGAACTTACAGCAAAAATACAATTCCTGCAGGAGAGCCCTCTAGAAATGGAGCCGAGAGGTCTGCACACCTTGAGAGGTATTTGGTTTGCTTTCTGTAGGACCCAGTAATCACTTGTGACTCTGGTTTACTCTGACATGAATTTGGAAGCTGCCACTCTCAGTCTTAAAGTAGATGTGAAGTACAGAGATGAATGGTTCTTTTAGTACTGAGTGGTTCTAAAGATATCTTTGTACAGGATAAACTTATCTGAGTGGCAAGTAATAAATGAGAGTTATTAAAAATTAGGAATCTTTTACTTACCCTAATTGATGGCTCTCAGAAGAGGATTCGTAACTTTTTTGCAAGTTGCTCTTTACTTTCTTCAGTGTCTAAAGACTTAAAATGGCAGAGTGTTTGGAGGGGGTTTTGTAAAGTTAATTAATGTTAATTGGGTCATGAATTACTTTAAGGAGTCTGTTGAGTGATGGACCCAGTGAAGAGGGGGTCGATACCATTTAATGTTCAAGAGGGGATAATGCTGGTCTTTGGCACCGTTTTCCGAACATTAGGGCCGTGCAAGAGCTTGTCAGGAACAGCACTAAAGATCAGTTGCTCATGGCAATTAAAACAATTGAAAATGACCTTGTATTACATTATACATGATGCAACCCTGCTCCCCGTATGAACAAACTTTCATTCCATTAGTGATTTTCAATTTTATACAAAGCACTGCAATTTATTTTTCTTAGTTACCTTACTATGGCTGTCTATGTACTTCTAACAGGATATTATTAATATTTATCCTATTATCTCATACAACATTTTATGGTTAAAGCACTTTGCAATCTTAACTAATTAATCTTCATATCCTGCCTAAAGGATGGTAAATACCCTTTTAGAGTTAGGGAAACTGAGTTGGGAATAGTTAGGAACTGGCCATCAAGAAAATAATCTGAAGGTAAAGGGGGGGCGGGGATGAGTAATAGTGTCAACAATAAATTTAGAAAATAAGCTGATAAATTCCAGAGTCTTGGTTTAAGACTCAAAACCCCCCTGGCACTAAAATTAATAACACTTTGGTCCTGAAGGCCATACTCTGAAATCTGGATAGCTCTCCCTACACCCCCATAAGAAAGGTAAGTGGAATTATTTTTAAATGAGAACACAAAGTTTAGTGATTTTTTAAAAAATGTTAAAGCTATTTAGTTAGCGGAATGAGTGAACTAAATTTTACTGAAAGCACATGAAAATGTGTGCACATTTTTTAAAAAGATGTTTCAGAGGAAAGGATAATATAAACATGACTAAATGGTAGTGTTGTCAGGTACTTTACAAATATGATCAACCTATTGTAAATAGGTTGGCATTTTGTTATTCACACAAATTTACTGATAAAACAGAGTTTTGAGTAATTTGCTGATGAGCATATAGTTAACAAAAGACAAAACCAAAATCTGATTCCTTAGTTTTTACACTAGAAAAAGAGCTAGTAATTAAGTAAATAGAAATGGATCTCCAGTTAACAAATCCCATCCTTGATCAACAATAATCTAGTCGTTCTAATCCACTAAAATGCTAGCCACATTACTGAAGACCTCTCTAGATGCCCTGAATTCAGTCCACAAGAGTGATTATCTCTGGACAGCAACACATCAAAACATAAAACGACTGAGTGAGTCTAGTAAATTAGTGCTCCAATAACTATTAGAGTCTTGGACTACTATTGAAATCCTGAAGAAGCATGCTTGTGACACTTATGTGTTTACACTTTTATGATAAATTCAAGAAAAATTAAAATATTTAAATGTATTTTTAGTTTGGGCTAATTAAGGCAGAGATCCAAATGAAGAATCAAGCTCATATACTTTCTGTGGGAAAATATACGTGTATAATCATATCTGTGCCCATTTAAAGGTTAAGAGAAATTAATGAGTCTGATATGAATAGCAGATATACAACTGTTTTCGATTTGCATTGACTCTTTCTAGTTTTAGGCTTGGATAGCAAATACGTGCCATTGCATTCTAAAAGCTGTGATAAAATATCCCAGAGTATTACACAGATGAGTCCTGTTTAAAAAAAAAAAAAGTGCATTGCTGTCTTAGAGTAACCATGTCAAGAGGTGATTTTTGGCTTAGTTTACTTCTTTAGAGAGTAGTCAATGTTTACAAATGTGATGGCCTAAGATACTTATAATTGGACCTGAACTATTAAATCTAACACACCATATTATACCTCCTGCTAGTGAGGATGGGATTGGACATTGCTTTCCTTAGACACTCTTGACTTGCATGAAAAGACAAGTACAAGAGCCATAGCTGTCATCTAGCATGTATACAATGCAAATGGTCTTTAAGCCTTTTGACAACAGTAAATATCAGGCTAGCTAAAGAAAAAGAAGATAAATCCCAACAAGTTAGTTTTCCCCCCAAATCTTCCAGTTAATATCAAATATTATTCTCATATTTGTTATCATTACCTCCTTATTCAAATTTATTTTGTAATTCATATTCAAAGCCCAATGGTGTCTAATATATGGATTTATATTTGATTTCCTAGAGTGTACTAAAATAGTAATTTTCTACTATGAGATGTTGTTTCTTTAAAGCCCTGCCTCCTTATAGAGAGAACCAAGTAACTTTTAAGATTACAACACAGAACATGTAAACTACTCAAAACAAAGTGGAGCTCGTCTTCTGAGGGAATTTGGAGCTGCCCATTTGTTCCTTCAGTAATACCTAGTAATGCACAAACAGCTCTGTATTAGATTATTTGTCAATGTTATTTTATGAAGAAATTTAATAAAATTTACTACTCTGCAATCCATTGAGCACTTCCTAACTTAATTGTCATATTCTGCATTTCCTGAGATTTACAATTAAAATTGTGATGAGCCAGACAAACAAACTATTCCTAGTGTGACAAGACAGGTTATTTGTATTTTACCAAAATTATCTGAAATGTATGGTTTACCAAAAATTGATTCCACTTTTCCATAAGTACTTATATGTGATGTAAGTCTGAATATTTTTTCAGCCCAATTTTCTCTTAATGTCCACCACCACCAAAAAAACAAAAACCATAGTTCAATTTACTGTTTATGCCCATGCCAGATCCAGTTAATAAAAAATAATGGCTCTGACATTTTATGTTTTCCAAGGATGATCAAATAAGGAATAGTTTCCAGACCAGAATAAACATTTATTTTCATTAAGACATGTTTAGTCTTCCTTATGTTATTGTCACCAATATTACTTCCTAAATTTTAAGACTACATAATGCAATGTATTAACTTACAATATTTTGTGCCATTGTTTCTTTAAGCCTAAGTTTAATCGGTACAAAGACCAATAATAATATATTACCAGCATGATTCCAATTTTGTGTGGAAGTTGTGTGCTTTGAAAATAGGAAGCAGTATAGAACTAAAAATCAAGTAGTTTTACTATATAATTTTGAAAACAAATTATCTTTAAATACTATATCAACTTCCAATGGCTAGTGCTGTAAACTAAGAAATTTGAGAGAGGCCAATTGCAAGTAACACTCAATGTTCCATTTTAGAAATATTTTGAGTAGTTTGGACTTGCTTAGAGAAATTTAGGACATATTTAAATATCTTTATGCAAATATTCTTTGCTTATTTGACTTGAAAACTTAATCTCTTTGAGCGTTGGTATCCTAAATATAAAATATAATCAGTAAAATAGTACTAATGAGGAAAAACAAGCACATACACGGTGGGGCAAAATTAATGAGCAATAATACAAGAACAAACTGTTTCTGTTTCATGTACTCACAACTGTAAACCTACTTTTGCCCCACCCTGTAGATAATATATAAGAAGGTGCTTTGTCAACAACACAAACACATAAATGTTAAGACATTTAACTTGAAATATACAAAGGGCTTATGAAACTCCATGGTACAGGACTATATATTTATATATTTCAATTGTAAAACAAAAAAAAAATTGAAAGAAATCTTAGGAGAAATTAATCTCTCCTACCCATAAAAAGGAGAAGAAACCACAGAATCTTAATAAGAAAAAGATATATGAAGAGTGAGGTGGCATCAAGATGTAAATGAGCCGAAACCGGTTTGGCTCAGCGGATAGAGCATCGGCCTGCGGACTGAGGGGTCACAGGTTCGATTCGAGTCAAGGGCATGTACCTGGGTTGTGGGCACATCCCCAGTGGGAGATGTGCAGGAGGCAGCTGATCAATGTTTCTCTCTCATCGATGTTTTTAACTCTCTATCTCTCTCCCTCCCTCTCTGTGAAAAATCAATAAAATATATTTTTTTTAAAAAAAGATGTAAATGAAAAATAGAACAGTGTATTCATAGAACCAGAGACACCAAACTTACCCAAGATCAGGTCCAGGATGGAAAATTGCAAACTCAAGGACAGGTATGAAGGTGTTCTCTTATATTGAAGAGGTTGTGTTCAGCAGAATATTCATGAGGAAAGATTAAAAAATTCAGGTGGAATAAGAGATGTTGTTTTGCCTTTATCTCTAATGTACTCCCTCTATCCTTCATAATTGCCATGAGAATTTGAGAGGGGAAAGGTTCTAAGGTTCATGCCTCAGAGTTAGAGAACCATGTCCATAGAGAGAGGAAAAGAAGCAATATGGAACTTAAGCAGATGTTTACTCTAGGCTTATATTAGTCTGTTCTGGCTACCATAATAAAATACCGCAGGCTGGGTATCTTAAACAACAGAAACATATTTGCTCACAGTTCTGGAGGCTAGAAGTCCAATGTCAAGGTGTCCTCAGGTTTGGTTTCTGATGAGACCACTCTCCCTGAATTGTAGAAGGCTACCTGTCCTTGTTTCCTCATCTGGCCTTTGTGTGCTCACAGAAATAAAGAGCTCTAGTGTCGTTGTATAAACACCAATCCTACTGGATTAGGGCCTCACATTTAGGTGCTCATTTAACCTTAATTACCCCCCCCCCTCCCCCAAAGGACCTATTTTCAAATACAGTCTCATTGAAGGCTGGAGCTTCAGCATATGAATTTTTGGGGACACAGTTCATTCCATAACAAGACTTGAGATTATCAAGGTCTAATGATTGATAAGCAATGATTGATGAAAGTTGTTCTCAGCCAACATCTAGGATAGTGGTTACCAAATAGCACTGAATCAGTAGTAAAAATACGTCTATGTAAAGAAAGCAATTCAAAATAAGATGTTTAACTAGCATTCCTTCCGTGGTTTGTCTTTGACTTTCCTACCTGTCCTCTACATAGCTATAAGTTACCTTCCTAAACTTGAAGTCAGACCTTTTAACACCTCTCTTGAAAAACCTTCAATGACTCCCACTACTTAATGAGTAAAATCTTTTAATTATTCATTCAGCTCCCAAAAGCCCAGATCCAATATGTATTTTCAATCTTTTCAAGTTCTCTATTCTTTAGACACGGAGGATTATTCATTGCTACTTGTACTGTTCTTGCTTTTTAATGACACAATGCCAGTGCTAACTCAGCCCAAAACGCCCTCTCTTCTCCAGCTCACTTCTAAATTCTAGAATCTAGAGCTTCAGCAAAGCCTTCTCTGATCTTAGTGAGAAGAAATCAATCCCGAAACTCTTTCAGTATAAGTTAGTTGTTATATGTCTTTTTCCCAAAATACTCTGAGCTTGTTAGAACAGAGAATGTTTTATTCATATTTTAACCAGCATAGTTTTTTTTAAAATCTTACATACCTATCATATAAAAAGTGAGTAATTGCTCAATAAATGAAACGATGGTGAGGAATTGGGGAGGCTATGCAGAATATTTATTACAAATGTCTAATAAGTAGAGAAAGGTAAAAAATAGAAAAGATTCTTAAGAAATACATGAGTTGGCAGTTCCTCTTCATTTTGCAAAAAGAAGCTAAGGAGCTATTAACATGTTTCCTGTGACCATCTATACGAAAGTACCCCATCAATGAAAGACAACCACACTGTAATTCAGTAGGCATTACAAAATACAGCCTATCTGAAAAGGGTGCGTAGATCCATTTTCCTCTTACAACCAGAACAACCACAAAAGAAGTAGATATAAGGGCAAAACACTTAAAATATTGCCTAACTTCATTGAGCACATAAAGTAAAAATCTCTATACCTCTCTCTATAACCCAGGAAAGAGGGTAAAGTGTTCCTTGGACAAAGTCTGTTGTCATTAAAAAAAAAGTCTTGTTCAGAGTTCACACGGAGTATCTTTTCATAAGGAATTATACAGCAGCACAATTAAAATGAAATACTAATTGTAACAAGAAAAGATGGTGGCTGCAGCATATAATTCAACCTTAATAGATTTTCTAATGCCTTTCTTTATATCAAAGGGGAGTAGCCCTTTAGCCAATAAGTAAATTTTCTGATCACCAAATGGGTACTTTATCCTCATTCAGGCTGATATTGCAGCAACATCATGAATTTCTCAGACAGCTTTGTGAATCAGCAGAGTATTTCAGAGGAGAGCATTGACTGCTAAAAGCAAAGTCGTTATTTTTAAACAGCCTTTAAACTGGTAGATGAAACACTTCATTTTGGGGAAGGATGTATTTGCTCTCGCAACCTGGAAGAGCAGAGAGGGCTGAACCATTTGGGAAGTAATAGAATAATGTTACTGTATCAGCCAGACCTCACCTTATACAGTTTTGTAGGTCAAACTTTTTTGACTTTGTCTTTTTAATATCCCTGTCTATAATTCTCATTTCCAAAGAGCTTAAACATTAATATTCCATGAACTATCACCCTATATTTCCAAAGAATCTTTATAAAGGCATTAGCCAACTTGCTCATATTAAACTTCGAGATCTAGAAAAGAACTGGTTTTCTTTCTATTTAAATAACCTCAAAGAAAGAAAATTGTTGCCAAAAAAAAAAAAAAAAGTCTGTGTCCTAATACATCCATTCAAAGAATGTTCTGAATGCTACCTTTTCCCAGGCTGTGTTAGATGCTTGGAATACTGAAGCAATTAGACCCCTTTCCTGGCTCCTAGTACTACTAAGAACAATGGCTCATACAACAATATACAGTGTTCAAAGGCCAAGCGAACTGAACTCAAGATATCCCCACCCCTCTCTCTTCCTTTGTATTGGTGCAGTCATGAGTGTTTTTATTATATTCAGGGGGTAAAATTCAGATTTAAGTCTGCCTCATAGCTTCTTTCTTTACACAGCAAACGTTATATTTTAATTATTTAGACATAAAAGGTATGATACTTTCTAAATAACCTGGTATCAAAATGCATTTTCAGTGGCCACTTTTGAATCCTTCACAAGCACACACTACTCTAGTTCTTTTGATCAACCTTTTCCTCTATAACTGTTTCTTTAGTTTCCAAAAGTAAGCCTACTTTTCATTAATTTATGATACACAACAGCTATTAGATTTCAAAAAAGAGACCACTGTTCACCCTCCGTTTTTACTACCTCATATGCCATCCTTAGTAAACCACGAATGGTTCTACTCACATGAAATTCTCATTCTCTCGGTGCCCTAGCCTGCACTGTTTCATGAGCATCTGCTAAAGTTATCCTTTCTTAGTCTTCTGCAGAGGCCCTCAGTCATACCAGCAAACCTAGAGAAGGAGCCATGGCCATGGCTTGATAATTTTAGGTAATTGTTTTATATGTATACTCTACTACTCCCTAGGCTCTCGGTTGTACCATATTAGATCATAAAATTAGTGCACTCGTTTTCTCAGGTTATATAGATCTGAATTAACCCCACTTAATGAAGTAGTTCCTTTCATGTTAGTGATCCCTTCCCTAGATCATCATGGTGGCAAATGAAAAGCATGTAATGAAAACATACCATCAATAGATTTCAAATTTCTATTGCAAATCACTAATAAGAGTGTATTGTTTTCAAGAAACCACAAACGATTGAGTAAAAACAAATATGAGACTATTCCACAGATGTCTTTCCATCGACACACAACATTCTCATGAGTTTTAAACAGTTAGTTTTAACTTCTAATTCCCCCTGGAATTTTACATCTGAGGTTGTTCATAGTCTTAAATTGCTTAATAGAGATTTACTTTAATTCAACCGTTGGATATATTTTATTTTCCACTCTTTTATTGATGTAAAATATCTTCATTGGTAGCTCTTTATTCATCAAGCAATAGCTTTAAAATGTATTGCATATAGAATATACATAGGATATTTATTTTAAAAAACTAATGCTGAAATTGTGTGGTAAGGGAAAACATTTCTTACAGAGAATTTTTCTATGTTACGAGCAAGTACATTGACTGATTAAGTGCTATGGCTATGTGTATCCTTCAGTTTTTTTTTTTTTTTTATGCAGAGAGGAAAGGAGAGGGCTAGAGAGTTAGAAACATCGATGAGAGAGAAACATCGATCAGCTGCCTCCTGTACACCCCCCACTGGGGATGTGCCCATAGCCAAGGTACATGCCCTTGACCAGATTTGAACCTGGGACCTTTGAGTCTGCAGGCCAATGCTCTATCCACTGAGCCAAACCGGTCAGGGCTATCCTTCAGTCTTTATGTGTGTATTCTTGTGTCTTTTCTCTCACATGTTTATGTATGTATCCAGTATAAATAGTTTAAACCATAGATTTCCTATGCCCACAGAGAAATCTGCCTTTAAATCATTATTCTATGCTTTTACTGTTGCCAACCTTTTAAACTAATATAAATAAAAAGGGCTCATACTGTAGAATATTTATTCTGAAAATAGGTTTCTCAATTTAATTTTATTCATAATTTTCAAATCTAGGTATCATTTGTACCATTATTTATATATTTTCAACTCACATTTTATCCTTAAATAAATTTAGCCTTATCCACACAATAATAAATTGCAATCACTTTGATATTATACATGTACACACACACATATCCTGTTAAGCAATAAAATTAATATATTACCATAAATATGTGCCATTTAAGCCAAGGATCAAGACTATTTTTCTATAAAGAGCCGGAAACAAATTATTTAGGTTTTGCAGGACATAGAATCTGGGTCTCAACTACTCTGCTGTTCCAGTGCACCAGCAGCCATAGAAAAAAAAGGGGCATGGTTGGGTTCCAATAGATATGTGCATGTATGTACATACTTTTTTATTTTATCTGATGAAAAAACTATGGACTAAAAATAAGATAGAGAATGTATTCATAGTCATTAAAACAGTATTTATATATTTTAATGTCATATTTGATAAAGAGTAGACCTTCAGTTGTAAAATAGAACTTACTAGAAGCAAGTGGTTAGAAAATAGAGTGTTGGAAATAATAATAATATTTATTATCTAGATATGCCAAAAACTCTAAAAATTAAATAGGGCAAATGGATTACATTATTTAAAGAAAAAGTGAAAAAAAATAAAATTGCAATGATAAAGACATTTCCAAATGAGGAAAATATACTATAATTATTAAATACTCATAATATTAAGTATATCAATACTTATAATGCACTTTCTAGTTTTAAAAATATAGTTATATGTAATCACTATACTATAAGACTATTTCAGGACTAATGAACGGAGTATATTTTTTTAAGTGAGCAATATATTCACTTGCTGAACAGCACAATTAGAGATAGTTTTTCTTAGTTATTTTTAATATATTATGTGCCAAAATATTGGACAACCTAGATAAAATGGATAAATTCTGAGAAACATACAATCCTTCAAGTCTAAACATGGAAGAAACAGAAAACCTCAACATACCAACCACTAGCAAAATAAATAAATAAATTAAGTAAAGCAGTAATCAAAAACCTCCCAAGAAACAAAAGTCCTGGAAAAAGATAGACAAGAATATCAAGAGGCATTAAAGGGACGCTAGCTGAGCTAAGCCGTAATTGCACCATGAGAATAGGAACTACCAAACCAGGATCTCCCTACCAGTGTTAACACCCCTGGTGCCACTAGTGCTAAACCTACAGGTCTCTCCACTCCATGGCCAGTTCTTACGTGTGCTTCCAAATGCTACTGTAAGAGCCAGCGAGCTCTGGTAGGAAGTTAGCTCATACACAGGCCATGAGAATGGAATTCCCTGCTGTTTGCAGCATGGATAGACTTTGAGGACATTGTGCTAAGTGAAATAAGTCAGACAAAGACATACTATATAATATCACTTATATGTAAAATCTAAAAAAGCCAAGTTTGCAAAAACAGAGAATGATGGTTACAAGGGGTGTGAGGGAATTGGGGATATGTTGCTCAAGGGGACAGTTTGCAACCAGTGCAAAACTAGTTTGGGAGACCTAATGCACACCATAGTGATCATAGACAATACTGTATTGCAACCTTCACACCTACTAAGAGGAAGATCTAAATTGTATCCACCACAAAAAGAAATAATTATGTGACATGATAGTGATAATCATATTGAAATATTAGAAATGTCTGAAATCAGCAGGTTGTACACTTTAAATTTATATAATGTTATATTTCAATTATTTTAAAATTTGTATTAGTTTTTAACATTAGACAAAACTATATAGTATAAAGTTATTTAATTTTGTATAATCATAAATCAAAAGGAAAGATTTAATGAGCACCTAAGACTATTTACCTCTGGCCATTTGGCATGGATGCATTATTATGTTCTCCAACTTAGCATGAATATAGAGCATTTGATGGTAGAATCAATATATTATAGAAGGCTACCCCTAGAGCACAATCTCAGTATAATCTGACACATATACACACACAAAGAAGTGAACTCACATAAGCACCTGAACACAGCACACAAAGAGTCAAGAATACACAGCCATTAAATAAATAAATACAATTGCTATTAATACAAAAAAATAGTTGATAGTTTAATAGTTTCTTTAATACTGGATACTTTCCATAGATCTCCTATAATGAGCCTTTATTTATATTATATATTCAAATTTTTTATTTGAAATTACTTCTATATTAAGCTATTTAAGATGATTGAATATCATTCCTACAATGTTGAAAGTTAATGAACTCATAATTTCTCATTTAGACACTTTAAAATATGGAATTATTTTATTAACAGAGAAAGAAATATAAGTAAAAAGAAGGAAAAAATTGAGAAAATATTTTTTTAAGTTTATAGAATAAATCTTTCCATCATTTGGATAGTGGCTCACTTTTTCCTACCTATCCCTGAATGGAGAAGTTGAACCAACTTTAAATATATATATTTATATTTATTTCAGAGAGGAAGGGTGAGAGAGAGAGAGAGAGAGAGAGAGAGAGAGAGAGAGAGAGAAACATCAATAATGAGAGAGAATCATTGATTGACTGCCTCCTGTGTGCTCCCCACTTGGGATCAAGCCTGCAACCAGGGCATGTGCCCTGACCAGGAATCAAACCATGACCTCCTGGTTCATAGGTCAACCACTGAGCCACACCGGCTGAACTGAACCAACTTTTTGTTATAAATTTAACTCAAGTTGAATTTAGTTTGACTCAAGGACTATACATATAACAAAGGTATTGTATTTTACTTTCAATTATGAAGTATGTCTTTACCAACTAACCAGATATAAAGCTGGTAAATATATTACAATCAGCTCTCTGGAAAGACAGGGAACCCTCAGTTGCAGTTTTGCTCATTTCCATGGTATAAATACTCCCATTATGGCCTATGTATTGTACAAAATATTGGCAAGAGATGTTCACAATCAGATCCAATAGAAGTCAGCTCTGCTATTCACCAAACTACTGGCCAGTCACACACACACACAACTTTATAAAGCTTAAGTTTTTAAGGAAGAAAAACTTAAAAATCAACTTTTGTATACATAAAAAATATTTGACATCAGAATAATTGTATAATGCTTTTCATAGAATTCAAGTCTTAACATAATGAAAATAGATTACTCTAAAAGGCAATTTATAGTCTCTAAAACCAAGTATCACAGTAGCTTTCAATTTACATATTTCCTCCCTTTCCTTTCTTGTAGGCTCAAGTTATTTATAACTTCAAAAGTTCTTTACATTAAATATATTCTAGTTCCCATTTAACCTGCTTACTTTTGCTTTGATGTTGCTTAGTTGATTAAAAGCATTTAGAATCTCAAATGCTAAGAAATCTGATTAGTAGTGTCATATTTCTTAAGCTTATTTTGTCAACACTTTGCACATTGAATTTTGATCAAGTAATAGATAACATTATCTTGTTTGCAAATCTGTCTATGATAATTGTCATAAAAATATAGCTCTAGTTTAAATTAATAATTGATCTAGTTACTGAAGAAATAGCAAATCATTTTACCTAATTATATCCTTTCCAAAGAGCTGATGTGGAGAAATTAAAAAATGCTGCTTCATACTGTAGGAAGTAATAAGGTACTTTAAACTTCACCAATTGATTTGTTACTAGGTGGGTAGATTGGGGGAAAGTAGGTTTAAAGTAAAAATTCTAAGCAAGAGATCTGTTGTCACTAGGTTACTGCAGCTTAAGATTGGTTACCTCTGTCAAATCCATGTTTCCCTTCAAAAATAAGTAAAATTGTAAATAATTTGACAGTTAATATTATTAAAATTATCTAAATTGGTTTGTTCCACAAGGCAGTCCAAGGCACTGCCAGTAAAAAATGCACTCTCCGAATCACAATCTCAATTGTGTGCCTATGAAAATGTCAATTAAGAACTGAGAAGAATTTCAAAGATGTGCCTCTTTGAAACTTTCTTCTAGACAGCAGGCTTCTAAGTCCAAGGTGGAGAAGGGCCTTTTTTTCAAATAAGTTTCTGTCTCTTTTGTCTAATAGAATGAACTGTATTTTGATACTAAGGCAGCCCACAAAGCTTCTACAAGGGACAATTACAGTTCAGAATTAAAAGACGATTTTGAGACCCTCAACTGCCAGCAAGCAGGAACACAGCCTGAGAAAGCTACTCACATGTGGGTGCCCTGAGGGGTGGTGAGTGTATTTTGCATGAAGGATAAATTTAAATAATTTGTAGCTAGACTTAAGATGGCCAAATACTTTTCATGGCTGATCCCATCAACATGTGGAGTTCATTCCCCTTCCCTCTTGAATCTGGGTTGGTCCTGTGACAGCTTAACAAACAGAATGCAGTGACAGTGCCCCAGTCACAGACGTACTCTTTAAGAGAATTTACAGCATCTATTTCCTCCCTCTAGGATTTCTCATTCTTGGAACACTTCCTGGAACTCAGCCACAATGCTATACAAAGCCCAAACCACATGCACAGGACACATGTTGATGTCTCAATTGACAGTCTCAGATGAACTCCCAGCCACTAGCCAGGATCAAATGCCAGCCATGTGAACAGGCTATCTTGGCTGTCCACCATATCTGAGCCACAGATGATGCAGCCAAAGATGATATCATATAAAGTAAGTAAGCCAGGCATCCTAGCCCAGTCAACACCAAGACTGAGAAATAATAACAAATTAGTTGTTGTTTTAAGCCACTAAATTTTGGAATTGTTTGTTATGCAACAGTAAATAACTGAAGTAGGAGTCTTACCAGTGTTGGGTGGTAATGAGACCGTATAAGAATGAATGAGACTTAATAGGCAAGTTTGTGACATAAAAGAATAGAGGCTTAGAAAAGAATCCTGAGAACTCCAAAATTGCTAGACAGAGGAACAGTAACAAAGTCTGTGAAATAGGTTCATAAAGGTAGAAGGAAATCAGTGACCCGTAAGCCAATGCAAGGGAGTGGGGCCATGAAGGTGAGTGCTAATGAGAGATCAAATAAGATACAGCTGATAATTGTTTGCTACATTTAATGACAGGGAAGTCAAAGGTCACCTTAGCTAAAATATATTTGCATACTAACAAAAGAAGCCAGATTGGTAGAGGTAGTTGAAAAATGAACAGTAACAGAGTAGGGAGAAACAGAGTGTAGATTCAATTGAAGAGTCAGAAAAGATGACAGGAAGAAGCTGGTGTGTGTGACAGAGAAAGAGAGAGAGATTTGAAAGATTTTTTCTTTCTCACCAGCATTAAAAGTATCAAAGTTAGGGGAAGAGAAAAATGTAAGTGAGTAATATTTTACTCTTTCCAGAAAGGATCCTCAAACCACAAAACATCCATTTAGGCACTATCTATGTCCATTGTCTATACACACAGTAACCTCAAAGTAACATTTGCTACAGAGCAGTCTTTGCAATAATTTAGCTGTATCATGAATCCAAAGGAAATTATTCACTGACATATCAGAATGACCTTGCTAAAATGCCTGGAATAGAATCTATGGTGGAAATTTAATCTTAAGGTTTTATAGCTCAAAAAACTATCTTTTTAAATTCTAGGCAAATTCTTCCTTCTAATGTCAACAGTGACATTTTATCCCTTGAGGAGACCATTCCTTATGTTGGGAAGAACTGCTGGAGCACACTATTCAGAAGCTAAAAAAAATAGCTACTTACAGGTATGAGAAAGAGTTTACAAAAGATTTGCTTGACAGGCTTCTGAAGTAGATTGTGGGTAAAGTTAGATATTGCTCTTCCTAAATGTACGTCTGTTGGTCCGTGAATTTACACACAAACAGAAGAGTCTACTGGGAGGAAGCCGATAACAGTACCATGGGTCTTTCTCTAGGTATTTCAAACAGTGGCAGCATGTCTGATAGTTGCTGTGCTATATTCAACTAAGATCAAAAAGTTGCAAAGAAAAAAAGGCACTGGAAGAGCTAAATGGAACAAAAGATTCTAGACTAGTGACTTGGGACCCACACTAAATTAGGGTACCGAGAGAACTTTCTGAGTACAGCATGCGGCTTGGTGCAATAAGACTCCTGACCCATACTCATACCCTGGTACTGTGGGGATAGAGGTTGGGAAAAGTACTATGTTACACTAAAGACCTGTAAGTCATTCTTTGGGATGAAGGCAGTTTTCCTAGAAAAATCCGGAAAGAAAGAAGATTCATTCTCTCATGCTCCTTAAAATTCTTTGCAGCCTGAAAGTCATGATGCCTGAACTTGGGTGAGTCAGGCCACCAGCCAACTTTTGTTTGTTTATCCCTCCCCTGTTCTGCCTGCCTAAGTTCCACTTCCCTTGGTCAGATTTTTTTTTTTTTTGCTAACCTATTTTCTGCTTTAAATTATTCTCTAAAAAAAAAAATAGCAAAACAGGATTTTCATCAGACCACAAAGAATTCTGCTTTATATTATTCTTTAAAAAAAAATAGCAAAACAGGATTTTCATCAGACCACAAAGAATTAGATAAGTAAAATTCTCTGACTAGTTAACAAGAGCATCTATAAATTAAAAGCATAATATGCTAATTAGAATGGATAGCCAAACGACCTTCCGGACGAAGCCACAGTGGTGGGGGCCAAGGCAGAGGTGGCTAGGGGCAATGAGGCAGGCAGGCAAGCAGTTAGGAGCCAGCAGTCCCAGATTGCAAGAGGGATGTCCAACTGCCTGCAGAATCAAGCCTATACAGGCAGTCAGACATCCCCTGAGGGGTCCTGGATTGTGAGAGGGTGCAGGCTGGGCTAAGGGATGCCCTCCCTCCCCACTCCCTACTAACCCCCCCCCCCCCCAGTGCATGAACTTCATGGACTGGACCTCTAGTAGAAGATAATGTTTCCTTTCTTTTTTTTAACCCTCACTCACGGATATGTTTTTATTGATTTTTTTTTTTTAGAAGAGAGAAACATCTATCAGTTGCCTCCCATATGTGCCTTGACCAGGATGGAACCCACAACCTAGGTATGTGCTCTGACTGGAAATCAAACCTGCAATCTTTTGGTCTATCAGACAACTTAAACCAACTGAGCCACCAGGCCAGCACAATAATTTGTTTCTAAAATAATCTTATGAGCCCTAGCCAGTTTTGCGCAGTGGACAGAGCGTCAGCCTGCGGATTGAAGAGTCCCAGGTTCCATTCTGGCCAAGGGCACATGCCAGGGTTTTGGGCTTGATCCCCAGTGGAGGGCATGCAGGAGGCAGCCAATCAATGATTCTCTCTCATCATTGATGTTTCTATTTCTCTCTACCTCTTCCTTCTTCTCTGAAATCAATAAAGAAATATATATATAAAATAAATAAATAAAATAAAATAATCATATGAGGCAAAAGCACAAACCAGAGCAAAATTATTCTTAATGCATAAGCAATACCTTCCACCTGCTTCAACTGAAGAAAAGTAAGCAAAGGGAACATGGGCAAAGTAATTCTTTCAAGCAATAAAATCAAAATTAATTTATAGCCCAGGTAGAGCAAATCAGCACATTTTCATAAGCTCAATGAGTCTCCAAAATTTGCTTTTGTGATGGCTCAACTGCTGCCAAGTATCACACTCCCTATGTATCATCGGTATTTTGACAATAATTAAGTGCTTTCAAAGTTAAAATGTGTGCATCAAAAACATGTACAACATAGCTATACTTGAACACTTTTCACTGGGCTAACTAATTTTTGATTTGTGTCCTACTTATTAGCATGAATCAAACACAATAAACAAAAATGCACCAAATCACCAATAATGAGAAAAAAACTTCAAACTATATTAACCAAATGCCCTCAAATTAAAATGAATCCAATCAATTTCCAAATTGTAGAAGATGTATAATCAATCAGTCATTCTCAACTGGGAGGTTTTTTGCTCCCCATGGAACAATCTGAAAACATTGTCACAACCAGAATGGTAGAGACAAGGAATTATTCTAAACACCCTCCAATAAATAGGCCCACCCCCTCAAAAAAATTATTGGCTCAAACATCAATGCCAGATTTAGGAATCTTGAGTTAGAATTATCATAAAGTTCATAGCATAGACATGTAGACACAAATTTATCTTCCAGTCCATTATGGTTTTCAGGGGATGGAGAGAATTACTATTATCATATCTGAAAACAATACCAGGTCATTAAGGATTTAAGGGAAAAGACAGTGCCCAAGGCACTGACCTCTTTGTACAACTGGATCTTTTAGGCATGCCTTGAAATGCTGATAAATTCTCTAGTATCTTCAGTTTACAATGAACTTTCTAGAATATAAGCATGTACCTTGCTCATGCAAATGAAAAGCAAGACATTAAGGTACTTTGAAACACACTGACTCCAGATTTCTCTATAGGAGTCCAATATTACAAAGATTGGTTAAAGGTCTAAAGAATTAATAAGGGAGATTACAGTAAAAGACATACCATTTCAATTAATTCCGTTAAACATTATTAATGGTACCCACTTCCATTAATTTTATTTTTCCAACCATTTGGGCTTAGGTGCTAGTCTTCAGAGGCCACAAAGAAGGAGAAAAGGATATAGAAATTCTTCACATTGAATCTGTGGCAATGATCCCAAAAAGCCTAGTGGGAACAAGCAATTTAAGGAGGTACGAAAGCAAACTGACTCCATGGGAACTTTATTAGGGAAGAGGCAGAGAGGCTTAAAAAAAATGGCTCCGTCTCAGAAGAGAAGGAAAAGCTTCCCTGGCAACATCTTTTGCTTCCCAGGCATTTCATTTAAAGGAAATGTCATGCTGAAATCTTGGAGACAAAGTCTGTAGCCTCTATGTTTTATCATTTGTTGACAACTACCTTAAGTATGAAATAATAGGCTAAGGGTTAATCGATACTGGGCTTTAGCAAGGTGTAACTGGATTACAAAATTCAATTTTCTTTATAATTATAAATTTTAATTCTACAGTGGATAGAGTCATCATTTTGGAATTTATGAAGCCCTCCATTAATAGAGATACATTTATTCTTGTCAAAGTCCTATTATTTCAATGTCAAATTAAAGTAAAAATACTCCAGAATGTCTACCACATTGTTCTTCTAACACCATTAAATTAAAATAACTTGAATTAATTTACCCAATCAGGTCTAGTAGCAGATTCCTAATTTAGAGAGGGGAGGGTAATAGATTTTTAAATTAGGATGATGATTGACCCAAAAGCTCCTTTTCTAAAGGGGATTCTTTTTTTTTAATTAAATCTTTATCATTCAGATTATTACAGTTGTTCCTCTTTTTTCCCCCCATAGCTCCCCTCCACCCGGTTCCCACCCCACCCTCTGCCCTTACCCCCGCCCCCCAACCCCCACTGTCCTCATCCATAGGTGCACGATTTTAGAACACTACTTTCTTAAGTTGCCAAATGGAGGGAAAATAGTTCCTGAGAAGTTTGGAACACACTGCTTATGATAACTCAGAGGTTCACAGTCCATATTAGAAGAATAAAGCCCTTGAGAAACCTAATTAACAGTTTGCAGCAAGCGGACAAATATTTGTTTAATTATCCAGTGTGGTCTGTAACACCAGTTAATATACTTCAGCATTAATATCCTGAGTAAAATTTGGGAGATAGATGTCTGTGACATGGATAATAGTGTTGGATATATTAATTATCCATTGCTATGTAACAAACTTTATTATATCCCGATTTCCATGGGTAAGAGGTCAAGGACAACTTAGGTAGGTACTATCCAGGGTCTCATACAGTTGTACTCAGGGTTGGGTCATGTCTGAAACTCAGGGTAATCTTTCAAGATTATGTGGTTTTTGGTGTGTTTTTTTTTTTTTAATATATATTTTATTATTTTTTTTTTACAGAGAGGAAGGGAAAGGGATAGAGAGTTAGAAACATCAATGAGAGAGAAACATCAATCAGCTGCCTCCTGCACACTCCCTACTGGGGATGTGCCCACAACCAAGGTACATGCCATTGACCAGAATAGAACCTGGGACCCTTGAGTCCACAGACTGACGATTTATCCATTGAGCCAAACCGGTCAGGGCGATTATGTGGTTTTTTAAATAACTCGTTTTCTTAGAGTTGTAGGGCTCACAGTGGTTTTTTCAGGGCTAGCAGAAGACATAGGATATCTGCTGCTTGAAGTCTCTGATCTGAGTCCCTCCTAAAAGGGTTACCTAATTAGATCAGGCCTGACAAGAATCATCTCCTTTCTGATTAATTTAAATCTACTGATTAGGTAGCTTAATTGTATCTGCAAAATCCCTTCACCTTTGCCATAACACATAATCTCATAATTCCCTGGAGTGAGGTCCCTTACATTAATAGGTCCCACCCATACTCAAGGGGAGAGGAGGTGGGAATCACTGGGCAACCAGGTGATTCAATCTACCACATGGGGGAACTTTAAGGAAAGCAACAAACATAGTAGGGAGCTTAAAAGAGAGGATAAGAAATCATAAAATGGTCTTAGACTCACAATTAGTTATGTCCTAAAGACCCTTCCATAACCAGTGTCCCAATGGAAATAATAATGATGTCAAAGACTGTCTTGTAAGTGAAGCAGCCTGAAATATGCAAAGTAGTAAAGACCAATGGAAAACAGACCATGTGTGTTCTCTTGTAACTATTGCTAAAACTTTTAAGTCAGGCCTAAATAGAAGAAAATAGCATATTGGAAAACTCGAGAAGGTGACAGAAAATATTTGTTCTCATTTTATTCTACACAAAGAAGGAAAAATATATTATAGCAAGGCTATTTTGTAATTAAACAAACTATCATTCTTTTCTTAAGAAGTGGAAATTATATAAATGGGTAGTTCATAATATAACTAAAAAGTTCAATAGAATTTTTTAGAAATTCTAGTGACTGGAATCTAGATTTTAAAAGTCATATTTTATCAAACTTACCTTCATTAATGGCTGTAAGGTTTTTCTGATTATAATCACCATTTAGACTATTTTACTATCTTGGCATTTATGAAATAATTGTTTTAAAATAATTTGTCTAACCTTTACATTATATTCAAACTTAAGAGAAAGAAAGGGATCAGTAGAAAAAGGAGGTAAAATAATTTTTATCATAATTAACTTTCTTAAATAAATTTACAATTTAAATTCAGAAACACAAACCATAGAAAATAACATAGACCTAAGTCTATTACTGCCTTTGTTGTTTTATTAAATCATGCATAATATACTTTTTAAATGAAAGTAAAGTCTCATTCCTGTATTTACAACCATGGTTTTTAGCCTATTGATTTAAAAAATATTGTGCTTCTCTTTTCAACAGGAAATATGAGATCACTGATAAAGCTTAAGCCCATATGTCTTGATAGAGCACTATTCTTTGTACCAGTTATTCTCTGTACTTATTGTATACTTTTAATTATTTATATTTCAGAGGAAAGGGTTAGCTAGCTGATTTACGTACTAGTTGTAAATCCCAGTCCGCAAAACTAGCTGTACAGAAGACAACTAAAGCTTACTTGTGGATATTATAGGTGGTTCTAAAATTAGGGTAATCATGTAATTCTGAAGAATCACAGTGAAAAACAAAAAAAAAAATTTCTTTTGGAGAAATAAATTAAGAAAAAAGAGATCCAAGTTTCAAATCCCCCTGGACTAGGACATACATCAGGGAGAAAGATATAATTTCACATAGAGCCAGTTCTCTATTAGAAAGGGGATGTGGGCTCTGGGAAGCATGCACTTAATTCTGACTTATGCACACCACATTGTTGTCCATAGAATTGTACAAATCACCCCGTGAAAAAGGTTAATCAAATGTGTAGCGTGACTTAGGATAAAATGCCTGGGTTGGCTGACCAATTCGATTCATATGTCCTGGTGGGGATCCATAATGTCTCAATTCTTAATTATCTAGTCTTTTGTGCATTAAAAAAATGGCCAATAAAATGTCAGCTGAGAAACACACTGTTCATTCCTTTCAGGTTTATTTTAAACCT
Source organism: Myotis daubentonii (assembly GCF_963259705.1). Lineage (NCBI taxonomy): Eukaryota > Metazoa > Chordata > Mammalia > Chiroptera > Vespertilionidae > Myotis > Myotis daubentonii. Next base: position 55,380,657 of record NC_081849.1, read on the forward strand.
ATTGCACTTAGGCTAGAGCTAAATCAATTTTTCATGAATATCTACCCCGGTAGATTGCACCTCTAGCCAGTTCAGATCCCCAGAGAATTTTAAAAAAGAGATTTATCAAGTAACAAGTAACACCTCAGGAAAAAGAAACAGGGTTTTTAATTGCTTTATGCGCTCCATAATTGAAGGCAGGCACCTTCTTGAGGCACTGGCTGCCAGGCGGAGTGAGACTCCAGTTGGCCCTGCCTAATTAATCCTGTGATACAAACCTTCTGGCTTCAATTTTCACATTTCTGTCTCTTTTTAGAGGTGATAATAAAACTAAAAATTTATGTTGGTTACTGTATGACTATAACTGTGCCAGCAGAACACAAATAAAACCATATGGGCTAAAGAGACCTTGTCTCCACATTCCTGGTTTCCCTGTGGTCGGAGGCACGGGGGCAAGCTTTGTGCAAACAAGAAAAGGTAGGGAAAATTCAGTGGCGGGTGGCAGTACAGGTCAACTCCTTCTGCCAGTTTACTCTGTTAAGGTGACTCATTGAAGCATATGCTTTTTTATTGAAAAAAAAAATTCTCAAAATAGAATTGTGCGCTCTGAAAGTTCAACAGCTCAGTGACTACCAATCACAAAACTGCAGTAGAGTTTTTAATGAAAGACAAATTGGGCAGCTTAGCCTTTTGAAAAAGCTGTCAGAGTGACAAGTGTGGGGTCTTGTACCTTAATAGCTTACATATGAAAACTGGTGTAAAATATCCTTCAATACATTTTCTGTGATACAAGCAATGTCGTGAGGCATAAGCATCCCACATCAAGAGCTGACTCCATTGTTGACACAGGTCAAAATTACCTCGCTTGTATGAAGAACCTTGATTTGTAATGGGATATTATTTTTAAATGTCCTGTGGGATGATACTTATATAAAGAGGTGGTATATTAAAGATGTTGTGTCAATAATACATAGTTAGTCCCAGGGAAAATTTTATAAGCACAAAAGCATATGGATTTGTCCTTAAATTAATGAAATATGATATTTATATTGCTTAAATCATAGTATGAAAACACTAAAGTTGTTCTATTATATGATATTTTGAGCAGTTTTTTTTTCTGCAGAATATTTATTCTTCCATCTTGAAATACCAGTAGCATGGTATTTTCAAAAACTGGAGTAAAAAACTGAAAGGTACATCAGATCATGCTGTTCATTTATACTTCACACATTTTTTGGGAAAGCAATTTTTCCTGTGCTATGTCATTCTCTTTAACTTTATCCCTTTTAAATCTATATTTTTTAATAAAATTTCCACTATTATTGCTGAATTTTTAAAAATATGGGAGCTATCTGGTGGTTAATAATTATATTTTTTTCTTAAAAATAAAAACAATTTTGTGTCTATTTCAAAATAAAATGTTCTATTTTAAAATTTGGCGGGTATTTTTCTTTCTTTTTAAGCAGAAGCATCTTAATACAGGCACTAATTCTCCACTCCCATACACCTAGTTAAATAGATACTAACTTTTAAAATACTATTTTCACTAGATAAACCACCCAATTTTTATAAAAATCAAATGGTCTATTCCTTTCATATATTTACAGAAAAGTGCTTTAAATTTTGTAGATCTAGAAAAATACAAATATGTTCGTAAAAAGCTTTATAACATGTGGACTTTCATACTTTATAAACAATTGGATTTTATAGAATATTCTTCATATTATAGAATATTCTTCATAAAGGGGAAGCTTTGGGAACTAGGTTCAGGATTCCATAAATATAAACAGATATGAACAATTTTAAAAAGGAAAAGTTGCAATGTAAAAACTATAAAGGTTCAAAGTATGGCCAGTGATATCAAAAACGTCACAACAGAGCTGACATTAATAGCAGTTGTTGAAATTCTACAAGCCTTCTTCATAGAGATTTGAAATAAGCTGTTCAACCTTTTAATGTTGAATATATAAATGCACACACATATATATATTATATAAGTATACATTTACACACATATTATAAAATGAGGCCATATACCAATATATGACAATTTTACTCTGATTTCTACTTTATGATTTCTACCTTATAATTAAAATATAGAGGTCTTTTTTTTAACCATTTGTTGGTTAATTGTTTTTACTATTAAAACAAACTGAATATTTACTATATGGCAGTTTTTGACTAAAAGCTTTTCATATGATCTCATTGAATCCATGTAAATTCCTACCTCAGAGTCACTATTATTCTCACATTTAACTAATGAGTCATATGGGGCTCACAGAAGTAATGAAATCTCAGTAAAAGTGAGTGGCCTTGGCTTAACCTCAATTCTAACTCCAAACTCTATACTTTTATCATTCAAAATCAAAATGACAGCTACACACCTAATTACTTGTAGTTTTCCTGTGTTTTCAACAAAACTATGTCTCCAATCAACTTTGAATCAGCAGGTAAGGTACGAACCTCATAAGCCAATTCTGTTACTTACTACCAAGTGATGTGGGAAGTAATTAGTATGAAAAGTCAAAGGATGGCTGTGAACTGTCACCTGCTGTTTTAATTCATCAGGCACTCTTTCTTCCTCCTGGGGAACCAACTCATACAATTCCTTCCAGGCTCAACTCTTCCCTTGTCCCATCTCTGGATTTGGGGGGAGGGTGTCAACCCTAGTACTCAGGGGATTAGGCATGTAACCCAGGCCTGGACACAGTGACACATCCAGGAGAGGGTAGGGAGTTCAAGCCAGTACAAACAGAGGCATTCCCTGGAAAATTCTACCTTTGGTCTGGGTGTAAGGATGAATGCTCTTTCCTGTCAGACCCCAAAACTGAGATAATAACACTATAGGCATGAAATTGTACTCAGTCTGGGCCCCTTGCCAGTCCCCTGATGCACACACATTCCTCAATACTTGGAGGAATAGAAGAGAATGAAGGCAACACAGGAGGAAATACAGAAGAAGGAGAAAAGCAGAAAGCCTAGAGGAGACATAGGCTGCTTGTCTGTTCTTAAGAGGGCTAGGGGTAAGGGTTAGGGTTAGGATTAGGGGTAAGGGTTAGGGTTAGAGTTAGGGGTAAGGGTTAGGGTTAGGGTTAGGGTTAGGGCTAGGGTTAGGGTTAGGGCTAGGGTTAGGGTTAGGGTTAGAATTTAGGGTTAGGGTTAAGGTTAGAATTTAGGGTTAGGGTTAGGGTTAGAATTTAGGGTTAGGGTTAAGGTTAGAATTTAGGGTTAGGGTTCGGGTTAGAATTTAGGGTTAGGGATAGGTTTAGGGTTAGTGTTAGGGTTAGAATTTAGGGTTAGGGTTAGGGTTAGGGTTAGAAATTAGGGTTAGGGTTAGAATTTAGGTTTAGGGTTAGGGTTTGGGTTAGAATTTAGGGTTAGAATTTAGGGTTAGGGTTAGTATTTAGGGTTAGGGTTAGAAATTTGGGTTAGGGTTAGGTTAAGGTTAGAATTTAGGGTTAGGGTTACTGTTAGAATTTTGGGTTAGGGTTAGAATTTAGGGTTAGGGTTAGGGTTAGAAATTAGGGTTAGGTTTAGGGTTAGAATTTAGGTTTAGGGTTAGGGTTAGGGTTAGAAATTAGGGTTAGGGTTAGAATTTAGTGTTAGGGGTTAGAATATAGGGTTAGGTTTAGGGTTAGGTTTAGAATTTAGGGTTAGCGTTAGGGTTAGAATTTAGGGTTAGTTTTAGAAATTAGGCTTAGGGTTAGTGTTAGAATTTAGGGTTAGTGTTAAGGTTAGGGTTAGGGTTAGGGTTAGGGTTAGCGTTAGGGTTAGAATTTAGGGTTAGGGTTAGTGTTAGAATTTTGGGTTAGGGTTAGAATTTAGTGTTAGGGTTAGGGTTAGAAATTAGGGTTAGGTTTAGGGTTAGAATTTAGGGTTAGGGTTAGGGTTAGGGTAAGAAGTCAGGGTTAGGGTAAGGGTTAGAATTTAGTGTTAGGGTTAGTGTTAAAATTTAGGGTTAGGGATAGGTTTAGGGTTAGCGTTAGGGTTAGAATTTAGGGTTAGGGCTAGAATTTAGGGTTAGGTTAGAATTTAGGGTTAGGGTTAGTGTTAGAATTTTGGGTTAGGGTTAGAATTTAGGCTTAGGGTTAGGGTTAGAAATTAGGGTTAGGGTTAGGGTTAGGGTTAGGATTAGAATTTAGGTTTAAGGTTAGGGTTAGGATTTAGGGTTAGGGTTAGGGTTAGGATTTAGGGTTACGGTTAGAATTTAAGGTTAGGGTTTGAATTTAGGGTTTGGGTTAGGGTTAGGGATAGAAATTAGGGTTAGGGTTAGGGTTAGAATTTTGGGTTAGGGTTAGGGTTGGTGTTCGAATTTAAGATTAGCGTTAGGGTTAAGACTAGTGTTAGAATTTAGGGTTAGGGTTAGGGTTAGAGGTTAGGGTTAGCGTTAGAAATTAGGGTTAGGGTTAAGGTTAGGGTTAGGGTTCGAAATTAGGGTTAGGGTTAGAATTTAGGGTTAGGGTTAAGGTTAGAGGTTAGGGTTAGAAATTAGCGTTAGGGTTAATGTTAGGTTTAGGGTTACGGTTAGGGTTAGAATTTTGGGTTAGGGTTAGGGTTAGTGTTAGAAATTAGGGTTAGGGTTAGGGTTAGGGTTAGCATTTAGGGTTAGGGTTAGGGTTAGAATTTAGGGTTAGGGTTAGTGTTAGGGTTAGAATTTAGGGTAAGGTTTAGGAGTGGCACAGTAATTGTTTTGTACAATTGGTTTTGGGACTGAGCCAGCTGGAAAGGCTGCATTGAAGTAAAAAATAAGGCCCCTTCTGTTTGGTGGCGCCCTGGCTGTTCCTGCTTAAAGTTTCCCTGCCTAGGCTGCATTAAATTATCATCAACATCAGTCTTGAAGGAGCATTCACTTACCCAATTCTTTCCTCTCCTGAATCTTGGGCATAGTCCAGGTTGCTTGTTTCTACTCCCTGTAACCTTTTGACCTGAATTTCTAGCAGTATTTCTTTAGCACAATGCCCTAGTTTACCACAGTTAAGACATCCCCCTTTCCTATTCTGCTGACCAGTGATCAACATCTCCTTTAATGTGGCAGCTAATACCATTCCCTGAATGCAGGCTGGTCCAGTATTAGCACAAACACGGATAAAATGCTTCCATCTCCAGGTGAGGGACAAGCCTCTGGGACAATATTAAGCCTCTGGTAACCTTCCAGTATTAGTTCCCCTGCCACATACACTTATTTCAATTTGATAATTTAAATCAGTCTGAAATAAGGTTTATTGTCTAACTTTATTTGTCCTAGGGTGTGGACAGTAAATGACAATAATTGGATTTCTGCTATCAGTCTTTTTGAGTATATAGACATAAGCTTTGGTTAGGGAGGCAAAATGCAAATTATTTATGTTTAAATGTCCTTGGTTTAGGGAAGATAATATTTACTAAATGGCCCCTGTTTGGCATTTTTTTTTTTAGATGGTTGCAAACTGCTCTTACATGTGAGCCACAAAATTAGAAAATTGACTCTGTAGGTCTTCGCATACACTTAATACAAACTTTCCTAGGATTCCTAAGTATATGGAATAAATTTGTCATTTCTCTCATAGAGATTTTTAGATAAGGTCTTAACTAACATCCTTTAAAAGTCATTTAAGGTCTTGAGGCAATCCTCTTGTATTTCTACCTTTTGAGGCCTAATACATTGATTTTTAAGTACAGTTCCTAGGTATTTGAAGGGCATTGCCCACTGCATTTTTTCCTAGAGCAATCTCTAAGTCACATTTAAAGAGTTTCTTTTAAAACCTTTTACTTTCTTTTAAACATAACAATCAACTTGGCTGCTTTTCAGAAAAACTAAGAAACATGCTGGCCAATACTGCAATGCATACATCTCAAGTAAAAGTAACTTTTTCTTTATGGTGTCTCATTAATGGTGAGATTTAATGCCCGAATAATAACTTTTGGTTTACTTTGTAAAAAGTAGTGGAAGAGATTTTAAAATTTCTCCTTTTTAAATTTCCTTTTAAACAGTACTCTTTTTGCAAATTTTACTGTGGACTTTGTTAGAACCAATTGCTTATATGTATTTAAACAGAACGCAGTTATTAATTTTTATTTGATAAAGCTTTCTATGTGATTTTGATTATATTATATTAGATCAGCCTAATTTAGTTTAAAATATTTCTTTTAAGAAGAGAGAATAAGTTCTTGAATCATTCCAGGGCCCTTGAAATGTCCCAAAGATATCTCTCAGTTAAAGTCTTGAAATTTAACTTGAAAAGACTATCAAATATACATAACCCAAGGATTATTGTTGTAAATGTTTCCCTCCACATCCCGCGTGGTTCAGGGTTCAGGGCCTGGAAGAGGAGCTGCACACAAATGAAAGAGAAAAGACACGAGATAATTTGGAAATATTGGGGGACCAGGCAGACAAGTCCAACTCAAGGAGAAGGACTTCCACTGGTGCTCAGGCCTCACCAAGCTTTCATAGTCAGAGGTAAACAAGGTAGTGGTTACCATAGTTACACAGTTCTTGCGAGTTTCACTTGTTTTGACCATAGTTACACTTCCTGCACTTCCCTTAGCCCATTAGCTTCCCAGATAAGATCTGGGGAGTGTTATAAGGTCAAGCCTAATTATGCTAAGAGGACTGTGCCCTCTAAGCTGGGACTTGTTTGTGACTTTGCCAACAGGTCAGTCGAGGCTTAACCCTATGTCAGTTCCCCATAGACTATATTATACACTTTTTGTAATTATTTTGAAAAGACATCAATTAAATTCAAACTGGTCTTAGCATTAAAAATTTGGTTCAGACTATAGAATTAATCCTTATCCTCTAAATAGGCCAACAAAATACTATACATCCTAGGTTGAAATTCCACCACATGCAATACACATAAGGACCACAATACACTCCAAACCACCAATCTCTCCAGAGAAAATACAAGAACCATTCCTCTCAAAAAATGAACCTCCACACTCCATGCACTCTGCCTCACAACCATACAATTTCTCCCAACCTAACCTGAACTCCAAACGCCCAGAAACCTCAAACTCTAGCCATCAAGCCAAACACCTAGCATTTCTCAAACTAGCAACATATCCACATCTCTAAGGATATATTTCAAACTAAACACAGGGCACATTCAATTAATAGATTCAATTCTATCCTCTAGATTTTTCATATGAGGCTAACCCTAACCCTTACCCTAACCCTAAACTCATGTCCTAAACTCTAAACCAAACCCTAAACCTAACACTAAATCATATCCCTAACCCCTACAAGTACCTAGCATTTCTCAAACTAGCAACATATCCACATCTCTAAGGATATATTTCAAACTAAACACAGGGCACATTCAATTAATAGATTCAATTCTATCCTCTAGATTTTTCATATGAGGCTAACCCTAACCCTTACCCTAACCCTAAACTCATGTCCTAAACTCTAAACCAAACCCTAAACCTAACACTAAATCATATCCCTAACCCCTACAAGTTACCCTAATTCTAAACCTAACCCTAAACCATGACCCTAACCCTAACCTAAATGTTAGACCTAACACTGAACCCTAACCCTAACCCTAAACCAGTGATGGCAAACCTTTTGAGCTCAGCATGTCAGCATTTTAAAAACCCTAACTTAACTCCAGTGCTGTGTCACATATAGAAATTTTTTGATATTTGCAACCATAATAAAACAAAGACTTATATTTTTGATATTTATTTTATATATCTAAATGCCATTTAACAAAGAAAAACCAACCAAAAAAATGAGTTCGTGTGTCACCTCTGACACACGTATCATAGGTTCACCATCACTGCCCTAAACTAACACTAACCCTAACCCTAAACCAGTGATGGAGAACCTATGACATGCATGTGAGAGGTGACACACGAATTCATTTTGGGTGACACGCATTGACAGAGACAAAAAATTGCATAATTCAAATATTTGTCTCTTGCAACAGCCAGAGTTGGGCATCACTCGAGTAATATTATTACTCACGTTACTCATGATCAATAATGCAATTCTAAAACCGGATGTAAACATGTACATCGGTGTTGCATAGCAAAGATACATAGTGAAAACATCCAAGATACATTGTTCCAATATTGACATTAATATAAAAAGGTTAAGAATTGCACTATAAAGAGATTAATCTTTACTCATGACATTTTATTTTTACTCGAGTGACAAAATGCCCAATTCTGGAAACGGCCTCGTTGTCAACATGTGCCTCGCGTAAGCTTCCCATGGGTTCGGGTGCATTCGGCAAACAGACGCACTTGATCGCATGTTCGTTAGGAGACAGGAGTTGGAGGGTTAGAAGAAAAAGATAAGCACAGTGCAACAGTGCTCAACGAGACATTCTGCGTGTCGGATAGTTGATTACAGCACCATGTATTTGTTGGTTATACACACCAGGAGTCAGTGCAACAACACTGCAAAAAGTTAATAGGTAAGAAACCTATCAACCTTTTATAAAAAACACCATGATTTATATTTATTTTTGCAGCCTTGTGATGGAGAATAAAAAAATAAAATAAAAAAGCAAGATTGAATGATAAAGGAAGTGGAAGTAGCAGTAGCCGACCCTTTCAAGACATATGGACCAAGATGTACGGGATTGTCGACAGAAACAACAGATCATTGTGCATACTGTGTAATGAAATGGTAGTAAGCAGAACGTGGAATGTAAAGAGACATTTTGAAACTAATCATTGTCAGCTCTTGAAAAAAAGTATCGATGAAAGGAAGGAATACATTTCTAGGCAGCTACACCTCTATAAAAGTCAATCAAATTCCATCATTAAATTTGTAAGATGCTCTACAAATTTAACATCAGCAAGTCACTGTATTGCTCACTCCATAGCTCAGCATGGAAAAGCCCTCATGACGGATAATTTATTAAGGAAACATTTCTAAGATGTGCACCAGCTCTATTTCACGATATGAAAAATAAAGATGATATTATTAAAAGAATTTCTGAGTTACCACTCAGTAGAAATACTATCAAAGACAGAATAATAGATCTTAACAAAAACGTACAGCATCAATTAAAAAAAGGCTTAAATAGTTGTAAATATTTTTCGATTTCTCTTGCTGAAACTACTGATGTCACATCAAATGCTCAGTTGGCCATTATTGCAAGATATTCTGATGGTCTCACAATGAGAGATGAGTTGATAAAGTTAGAATAAGCGCCAATAAGTACATCAGGAAACGAAATATGTAAGATTGTTACAAAAACATTCAGTGACCTAAACATTGATATCTCTAAAATTGTGTCAGTCACGACAGATGGGGCACCAAATATGGTGAGAAAAAATGTGGGATTCCTGAAATTGTTTATGGAAGCTATTAGACATCCACTTGTACCTTTTCATTGCATTATCCATCAGGAGGTGTTGTGTGCCAGATCGGGATTCTCAGAATTGAATGATTTAATGTCAGTTGTAACAAAAATTGTGAATTTTATAGTTTCCCAACCCCTTCACAAGCGAGAATTTTCTGCACTTTTACAGGAAGTTGATTCAACCTACAGTGGACTACTGATGTTCAATAACGTGAGATGGCTGAGTTGAGGTAAAGTACTTGAGCGATTTGTGGAGTGCTTTGAAGAAATTACAGTATTTATTGAGAAGAAGGATCTGGCAAACTTACTTCAGATTAATGAGAATAAGTAGGTCAGCAATTTGATGTTTTTTACAGATCTCTCTGTTCATATGAATGAACTGAACTTAAAATTACAAGGTTTTGGCAAAAGTATTGACGTTATGTTTGGATACATCAAATCTTTTGAAAGTAGACTTAAAATTTTCAAGCGAGATATTGAAACTAAAACTTATAAGTATTTTCCTCGGATAAAAAAGTATTTTGAGAAGGCCACTACAACGAGTGAATGGAGTCCCTACTTATGTACCAGAATACAGTAAACTCATTATTTGAACAATTCAGAGAAAGATTCGACCAATTTCGAAGCCTAGAAAAGATCATTAAAATAATTAAGTATCCGGATGTAGTTGTTTACAGTACTTTGGAATTAAAGGATTTCCAATGGATGCAAATTGACGATTTAGAGATGCAACTTGCACATTTTCAAGGTAGCATTTGGATTCATGTGTTTGTCGACTTAAGGTCGAAACTTGAAAATCTGGAACAAAATTGTTTGAATAACGAAGAAGAGTGCAACTACGAACAAGAAATTTTGAGTGCTTGGAACAGAGTACCTGACACTTTTTAGCGACATAAAAAATCTAGCAATGGCTTTGCTAACAATTTTTTCATCAACATATTTTTGTGAGACTTTGTTCTCAGCATTAAATAATGTTAAAATGAACAAAAGAAACCAACTAACAGATGAAGTTAGTGGCATTTGCTTGGCCTTGAAGTGCACCAAGTATGAACCTGCAATAAAAGAATTAGCAGACAAACTTCAGCACCAAAAAAAGTCACTAATTTCTAGTTTTCGTACCATTTGATTATCATTGTTTTTATTTTTTCCTAAATGTACATTGTTTTTCTGTTTTTGTTCATTTTATATGTATTTTTTGGTTGATTTTTCTTTGTTAAATGGCATTTAAATATATAAAATAAATATCAAAAATATAAATCTTTTTTTTACTATGGTTGCAAATATTAAAAAAAATTATGAATATTTCTATATGTGACATGACACCAGAGTTAAGTTAGGGTTTTTCAAAATTTTGACATGCCGAGCTCAAAAGGTTCGCCATCATTGCCCTAAACACTTACCCTAACACTAACCTTAACCCTAACACTAAACTCTTACACAACACCTAACCCTAACCCTAACACTTAACCCAAACCATAAGCCTAAAACATAACCCTAACAGTAAAACCAAACCATATCCTTAAACCCTAACACTAACCCTAAACCCTTACCCTAACCATAAACCATGACCCTAACCCTAACTCTAACCCCCAAACCCTAAATCTAACCCTAATCCTAAACCCTTACCCTAACCCTAACCTTAAACTTAACCCTAAACCCTAACCCTAACCCTAAACCCTAAACCTAAACCTAAACCAGCAGTCAGACAACCCCTGAGGGGTCCCAGATTGGAGAGGGTGAATGCCGGGCTGAGGGACACACAACCCCTTCCCCTGCCATGCACGAATTTTGTGCTCCAGGCCTCTAGTTGTACAATAATAATATAATATTAGATTCTGGATGGCAGAAAACAGGGATAACCACTGTTTAGCCAATAGTGTCTTCTGAGTGTGATTTAAAATAAACAATTCCCCAGGAAAAGAGCCAATGGGCCTGCATATGGCAGGGAAGTGTGACACAAAGCAGCAGACTAGCTGTAGCAAACACAGGAAAGAGCCAATTTCCAAACGCTCAACAGTTTTAAGCCCTACAAGCATCTCATTTTTGTTTTTATCTCACCCTTACATGTGTAAAACCAGACTCAAAGTTTGCTCACTTAAAACCACACACATATACACAGCCCTTCCGGATTTTCACATGACCAAATTAAAAGTCATTCTTAGAATTCTATCTTCATGGTCTACTAAAAAGTGGCAGATGTACTGGAAAGAATAGTAAAGTTGGATAAAGTATAAACAAACAGCTATTGTGACTAGACGAAATAAGGATGAAATAAGCTAAAAATCATATGCTTTGAACTTTAGCTTAGTATCTCCTCAGCTTTGCCACTTATCGGTTATGTCAGTTGATTAGTGTTTCTAAATGTCCATTTTCTTTTCAATACAAGAGAGGAATATCAAAGTCAATTTCAATAATGGAAACAAGCTATGAAAAGAACCTAAAATAGATGCTCAATAAATTGAAGGTTATAGCTATTATTTTTTTTTTATTATTGATTTTTACAGAGAGGAAGAGAGAGGGATAGAGAGTTAGAAACATCAATGAGAGAGAAACATCAATCAGCTGCCTCCTGCACACTCCCCACTGGAGATGTGCCCGCAACCAAGGTACATGCCCTTGACCGGAATCGAACCCGGGACCCTTGAGTATGCAGACCAACGCTCTATCCACTGAGCCAAACTGGTTAGGGCGCTATTATTAATATTATATTAAGTCTGTGTATTTCACTAACTAAAGCCCTGGGGGGGGGGGAACACATGGCAAAAAGGAAAAAGTTGATTTCATGTACTAATTTTTATTTTTCTGACTAGTCACAATAAGCTTCTTCTAAAGACATTAGCAATCAAAATTAATAGATAAAAAACACAGTGAAGTATCACATAGTATTATCACTTTTGCAAACATTAAATATTCTATACAGATCAAATGTTCTATTGTGACTATTGTTTTTCAGTGAATCTTATAATTTAAGTGTATCATGTTTCCCTAAATACTCCTATTTGTCTTCTGTTTTCTAAAATATGGTGAGAGAAATTTTATGGTCTCACATTCCAGTCCCACAACATTCATTCATACGCAGTCTATATCATATAATCTCTATTCAACCTTTGTTATGTATATATTTGGACAAAATATTACATGAAAATATTTAATTGGAGGAGGATTCATTTTAAATAGAGTGAAGTCAAGTTTGAAAGTGACACCCATCATATATGATAAAATAGCTCAGTGGTTTCCAAACATTATGCTCATTGCAATCACTAGGAAACTAGAAAAAGTACTGATACCCGTGTCTCACTCCCCATCCATCTGCTACTTTATCATTGAATTGTCTTGGGTGTGGCCTTGGCTTTGAAACTTTTCAAAGACCACCTAGCTATTCAAGCATTCAGCAAGTTTAGGAAACAGTAGACTAGCTTATTCAGTTTCTGGCTATTTCATTTCTTTATCTCCAAGTCCAAATATTCATTAGAGAAACTTTTATTTTGTAACAGAAATTGAAAACAGACCAAAAAACTTTTTCAATCATTAATCAAATTAATATGTCTTATCCTCCAATATTTAACACACTCTGGAAGGGACTAAAAAGGAACAAAAAGGTATAAGACACAGATTCTGTCTTAAGTTTTTAAAAATATTTTTTAAATGCAAGTAGGCCACATAACTGCAGCTGTCACAGAAATTCCCAGGAATTTTCCTATACACACCAAATTTTATTTGGCAAATTTTACTAAGGCTTTGTTAATACTCAGATTGATAGCTAGAAACTCCTTAACTGATATCCATCCTCATTGGAGGTGACCAGAAAGTGACATAGATGCAGCTTTTTCTGATTCATAACAATACTCTAATTTTTAATCTGCCAGCTAGGCCCATCTGTGTGGACACATCAAATTCAGGGTGGAACAAAAGTAGGTTTACAGTTGTGAGTGCCTGAAACACAGTTTATTCTTGTATTGTTATTTATTAACTAGTGGCCCGGCGCACAAAATTCATGCACATTAAAAGGGGATTAATTAGAGGAAATATTTAAATATCGCTACTTGCCCTTTCTCTATAATAGAAGTGTCAGAGATTAAAGAAAATTAATAAAATGTATATGAAAATCTTCCTCCTGTCAGAGTCTAGGGTGCATTGTGGGACCCAGAGTCAAATCCCTGCCCACCCACAGCGCCTCAAAATCATGTGAGACCAAGACCCAGTAGGCCCCACCCCCATTGGGGGAGATCCAGACCTGGCCGGCCCCAACCTTGTCAAGACCTGCTGGGCAGGGGGCACAGCCTCAAGTCCCCCATCAAGCCCCACCAGGTGAGGGGCATAGCCTCAGGTCCTCTGCCAAGCCCTGCCGGGTGGGGGGCACAGCCTCAGGTCCCCTGGCCCGGCGCTGGACAGGGGGTGCAGCCTCAGGTGCGCTGGTGCACGCAGGCAGGGGGCACAGCCTTAGGTCCCCCAGCACACCCTCAGGTCTCTCAGCCCAGCGCTGGGGCAGGGGGCATAGCCTGAGATCACTTGGCTCGGCATGGGGGCGAGGGGTGCACCTTGAGGTCCCCTGTCAAGCCTTGCTGGGCAGGGGGTGCGGCCTGAGGTCCCCCGGCCTGGTGCCAGGATAGTGGGCACAACCTGAGGTCCCCTGGCCTGGCACCAGAGCAGGGGGAGCGGCCTAAGGACCCCCAGCCTGGGCCAGGGCAGGGGAGGCACCTTGCGGTCCCCTACCAAGCCCCTCCAGGCAGGGGTTGCACCTTAAGGTCCCCCATAAAGCCCCTCTAGGTGGGGGGTGTGCCTTGAGATCCCCCATCAAGCCCCACTGGGCAGGGGGTGCAGCCTCAGGTCCCCTGGCCCGATGCCAGGGCAGGGGTCCTGGCCTGAGGTCCCCTGTCAAGGCCTGCTGGGTGGGGGGCATGGCCTGAGGTCCCCTGGCCTGGTGCCACAGTGGGGGGAATGGCCTGAGGTCCCGTCAAGCCCTACCGGGTGGGGGTGCAGCCTCAGGTTCCTTGCCCCAGCCCAGCGCCATGTAGCCTCAGGTCCAAATTTTTTAAACTTAAACTATATAGGTAGGTACATTCTTATTAACTTAATTAGGGTACCCCTAAGGCTTAAGAAGAGCCACACTCAAGGGTTAAAGAGCCACATGTGGCTCAAGAGCCACAGTTTGACGACCACAGGCCTAGGACATGATAGCCACTCAATGAATGTTTTTTAAAACAAATGTCCAATTCCAATGTCTTGAAATTACTGTTTTTATTTTTATTTTTTAAAATTTATTTATTAAGGTATTACATATATGTCCTTATCCCCCCTTTACCCCCTTACCCCCCTCACTAATGCCCTCATCCCCTGAGTCTATGTCCATTGGTTATGCTTATATGCATGCATACAAGTCCTTTGGTTGATCTCCCCCCCTTACCCCCACCCTCCCCTACCTTCCTTCTGAGGCTTGACAGTCTGATCCATGATCCTCTGTCTCTGGATCTGTTTTTGTTCATCAGTTTATGTTGTTCATTATATTCCATAAATGAGTGAGATCATGTGATATTTATCATTCTATGAATGACTTATTTTGCTTAGCATAATGCTCTCCAGGTCCATCATGCTGTTGCAAATGGGAGGAGTTCCTTCCTTTTTACCATAGCATAGTATTCCATTGTGTAGATGTATCAGTCCCTTTAGAATTTCTTTCATTGCTGGCTTGGTAGTGATAAACTCCCTTAGCCTTTGTTTTTGGTTTTGTTTTGTTTTTGTCTGTGAAGCTCCATATTTCCCCTTCAATTTTGAATGATAGCCTTGCAGGATAGAGTATTCTTGATTCAGTCCCTTGCTTTGCATCACTTTGTAAATTTCCTTCCATTCTTTTTTGGCCTGATGTGTTTCTGTAGAGAAATCATTTGATAATCTAATTGGAGATCCCTTGTATGTAATTTTCTGTATCTCTCTTGCAGCCTTTAAGATTCTTTGTCTTGAACATTTGCCATAATAATTATGATGTGTCTTAGTGTGGGTCTTTTCGGGTTCATCTTGTTTGGGACTCTGTGCTTGTGTGACTTTTTTCTTCCCCACATCAGGGAAGTTTTCTGACATTATTTCTTCAAATAGGTTTCCTAACCCTTGTTCCTCTTCCTGTTGTTCTGGCACCCCTATTATTCATATGTTGATTCGTTTCATGTTGTCCCATAGCTCCCTTAGGCTCTCCTCCTGTCTTTTAATTATTTTCTCTAATTGCAGTTCAGTTTGGGTGGGTTTGCTTCTCTGTCTTCTAATTTGCTAATTCGGTCCTCCGCTTCTCCTAGTCTACTGTTGAAACTTTCCATGGTGTTTTTTATTGCAGCTATATCACTCTTCATATCTTCTTGATTTTTACATAAGTTGTTGATTTTTCATCCATCTGGTTTATGAACTGTATGACCTTTATTCTGAATTCTTTTTCTGACATATTTCATGCCTCTGTTTCACTTAGCTTGCTTTTCTGGCAATTCATCTTTTTCTTTCCTTTGGGGGTTTCTTTGTCTACCCAGTTTTTATCTCACCAACTGATCTAGATGTCGAGTCATACAGGGACTGCTTCTTGGGTGGCAGTGGCTCCTCGGGCTGCAGTTGCTCCTTGGGCGGTCACAATAGCAGTTGCTCCTCAGTTGGCAGTGGCTCCTCTGGTGGATGCCGTTCACAGCAGTGGTGGCTCCTCTGGCTGTTGGGGGGAGGCTGCTTGCACAGCTGCTGTTCCTTGGATGGGGGTGGGTTGATCACGAGGCTGCTTCTCCTCAGGTGGGGGCAGGCTGCTTGCATGGCTGCTGCTCCTTGGATGGGGGCAAGCTGCTCGCACGGCTGCTGCTCCTTGGATGGGGGCAAGCTGCTCATGTGGCTGCTGCTCCTTGGACAGGAGTTGGCTGTATGCTGCTGCTTTTACTTGGATGGGGCAGGCTGCTCATGAGGCTGCTGCTCCTTGGACAGGGGCAGGTTGCTTGCAGGGCTGCTGCTTCTCATACAAGCAGGCTGCTCAGGCGGCTGCTGCTGCTCCTCAGATGGGGGAGGTCTGCTCATGTGGCTGCTGCTCCTTGGACAGGGGAGGTCTGCTCGTGCAGCTGCTGCTCCTCGGATGGGAGTGAGCTGCAAATTCAGCTGCTGCTCCTCGGACAGGGGTGGTCTGCTCACCCAGCTGCTGCTCCTTGGATGGGTGCAGGCTGCATGTGGCTGCTGCTCCTCGGACCAGTGTGGGCTGTGCAGTGCCACCGCTCCTCAAGACGTGGGCGGTCTGCTCATGTGGCTGCTGCTTCTCGGACCAGGGCGGGCTGCTTGTGGCATTGCTGTACATCGGATGAGGGCAGGCTGCTCACACAGCTGCTGTTCCTTGGACAGGTGCAGGGTATGGGCTGCACGCAGCTACTGCTCCTAGGACAGGTGTGGTCTGTGCGGGACTTCCGCTCCTCAGTTGTGGGCAGGCTGCTCATGTGGCTGCTGCTCCTTGGACCAAGCAGGATGCTCATGTGGTTGCTGCTCCTTGGATGGGAAAGCGGACTGCTCATACAGCTACAGCTCCTTGGACAGGGGCAGGCCACGTGAGGCTGTTGTTCTTAGGTCTGGGGCGGGCTGCTCTCAGGGCTGCTGCTCCTTGGACAGGAGCGGGTTCCTCACGTGTCTGCTGCTCATGTGGTCGCAGTGCCCAGGGCTAAAGCATTGGGCCGGTCAGAGGGAAGTGCATTTCAGAACTCACAAGAACCTGCACCTGGGGTGGCTGGAGACTTGGTGACCATGGGACCACAACTGAGGTAGCAGATACCTGTTAGGGGTGGCTGTAGAGTCCCAGGTGTTACCTGAGGGCACCCTGGGTGGAGGTGAGGCTGGGCTCCCAGTTACAGCAGCTCTCCCCTTCAAAAAGGCAAGGCCTCTGAGGAAGATCCAGCCTCCCAGGACTGTTTGCAACGGTAGCAGAGGCTACCTAGTTAGGTGAGCCTGGTTAGCCTGCCCCTAAAGGTCTTGCAGGATCTAACTCACACACACAAACACACACACCCCACACTACCACACACTCCTCTTTTGTTCCCTTACTCACGCTCTCTCCTCACTGCCACCGTCTTCCTGCCTCTGTAGTTGGGTCTGGGGTGTTATTGACCCATTTGTGGATGGAGTTTCCTCTCCAGGTGTCTGGTTATGAGGCTCGCTCTCCAGCACATTGGCCAGACAGGATAAAATTCACCTTGGCAAGACATGACACAAAGGGAACAAAGCATGAATGTACTCACAACACCAATAACCCCAATATAAGTGACCACCTGAGAAAAGAGAATTAGGGGAGAGAAAAGAGAGCACAAATGATATTGAAGAGAGAAAAAAAGATGAGGGAAGAAAAAGGAGAATATATATATGAGAAAACACCACAGAACCAATAGATAAACCCAAAAAATACAAACACCAAACACCCAGCAAAGAGGGTGGGGACAGAATCTGTAGAGGCTGAGCTTATATATAGAAAATAAGGTTAAAAATGGGATGAATATGGGGAGGACCTCAATTCAGTATGGAGGAAGTAGAAAGGGGATGAGTGGATAAGAATAAAGAGAATGAGAAGAAAATAATAATAATAATAATAATAATAATAATAATAATAATAATAATAAATTTACAAAAAATTGATTTAAAAAGCTATAAAAAAGAAAATAGCAAATAAAAATAAAATAGAATGATAGAAAAATAATGCAAAAAGAAATAGAAAATAAAGCAATGAACAAAAAAAGAAGAGATAACAAAATAATAAAAAAATTAAAATAAAAATGAAAAAGTGAAGTGTCATTCCTTTGGCTGGCTTAAGATCCCATTCTTCTGTATTGTCTGTGGTTTCTTGGTTTCCTGTTGCTGGGACTGAAGGCCTCTCTTCAGGCCAGACACTGTGGACTCTCAGGGACTATTCAGATTTTTTTTTTAATCCTTTGTACCATTCAGGGTGGAATCTTGGTGTGGCTTTATTGGTTGCCTAGAGACTGGAGGGAGGGGCTATCTCTTCAGGAGAATATGGCTGCCCAGGTATGGGCTCAAGTATGATTCAGTGCCAGACTCACTGACACTTCTCCTGGACCCCCTTCTCTCCCCAGACTCGAAAGTCCGCACCTTCTCTCGCACCTCAGCATGTGTGTTTGTATCCAAAATGTCCTATGAACTAGGTTCAGTGAAGAAAAGCACAGGCCACAGAGAAGGGAAAGGCTGCATCTCTGTGTGCTCCTCTCCTGCCGGCACTGCGCGGTCTGGTCAGCCCTTCAGGCTGCCCCCTCTGGGCTCAGTCTTTCGTGATTGTGGACCCAGATCTAGAATCCCCTGCCTCCAGCAGTCCTGCGGACCTCCTTCCATAGTCAGATGCTGTGCCTGTCCCCAGGGACGCGGCTTGGTGCTGTGAGGATACCCTCTGGGCTCAGAGGTCTGGCACACTCTCCTGCCCAGATCCTTGATTTTACCTTTCTTCAGGGGTCCTCTGCCCTTCCCAGCTGCAAACTGTCTCACCAGCTGAGTCTCCTTCACCAATTCGTGTTGGATGTTATTCGTTTCAGCCGCTCATTCTATTTGCTCCAGGACAAGGCTCGGGACACATCTGTCTATTCCGCCGCCGTTTTGTCTCCCCCGACTGTGATTTTAAAAGTGTTCATGAAAAATTCCTTGAAGTCCTTTATTAGAGAAGCACTACCTTAGTTTACTGAAATCAGTACCAGCTACTCCCAAACTTATTATTGTTTTGTGGGGGTTTTTTTGTTTGTTTTCTTCCCACTTGGGGTAGATTTCCCTTAGTTCAGGCTTTGAAAAAAATGAATTATGAAGGTATCCAAAGCTATTCTTGCCTACAGGAAGTTGTGAAAGACATGCATAAATAATCGGAGGTAGAATAATAGTTTACTTCTTTGCCCTCATTACATCTCACTCTTTCCCAGCAAAGATAGAGGAAACCAAAGTCATATGACATCTGAACTCTGTCCAAACTTCAGTTGTGTTTCAAAATTTCAGGTTAGAATGAATAATACATTAATGCTATACAACTTTTATTGTGCTCACTTTAAAATTTATATTAAGTAGATTGCTACATTATGGTAATGTACTAAATTACCTAAAGCAAAGTAATACAATGATTAACTGACTATAAACATTGGTTTATGGTCAGATTATAAAGTATTACAATGATTAACATTATGCATTTTCATAACAGAAAATTGCAGCATGAAATATCTGTGGATTGACTCAGTGCCATTAGGAATAATAAAACAGTGGTATAACTCAGTCTCAAGTTACATCTTGAGAGTAAACTTAGTTTTAAATCTCCTGTCAAGTGGTTGAGAAATTCATTAATTTAAAATGCCCAAGGCTTGCCAAACACAAGGTAGAGAATGAAAGTATTCATCCAAATTTATGATATTAACAAAAGTAGGGCTTTACAGCTTTTAAAAGTCTTGATCTCTAATACTTGGCTACTTGAAAATAGGTTACAATGTTTTAAAAAATACACTCCTTGCTTTAGAGAAACTTAGTCCATCAGTCCTACAACAATGTGACAGATCAATTCTTTGTGGAAAAGCAGTCCCAACACAGAGATAAAGACCTGGAGAAACCATGGGTCTTTCTCTTCCAAGGAAAAAGGTTGGGAAGCAGTTAGGCACCAATCCAAAGATCTGTACATCAGGGAGGAAGTCTATAGAAAAATCACAGTGATGGACTAATGCTACAGAATACTGTTGCAACACTGTCTCTGCTTGTTCTCAGGTTGCTACATATTCTTAGATAAATCACCTTAATTTCATCATCTGTAAAATGTGCATATCTCTCAGTCATTGAATGGATTACATAAAAATTGCAGTGAGTAGCCAACAATAGACAGTCAAGAAATCAGTTATTTTATTAACATTATAATTATTACTAGTTCTTCACAAGTTGATTATTATTAGATTCTATTGATTAGGAATAATCCCAACAGGAAAAAAAGGCAAAATTGGGAAGGCTGGTGCAAGCAAAGATTCTCTCACATCGTTGATGTTTCTATCTCTCTCTCTCCCTCTCCTTTCCTCTCTGAAAACAATAAAAATATATATTTTTTAAAAGAATACTGGCTGATGAAAACTGGCCAGTTTAAGAATAGAAGCTTGGGAAGTTAGATTAAACCCTAAAATACATATGTTGATATATATATATATATATATCATTGTGGAGGCTCTGCAATATATCTGCCTAGTCCTTGGAGAGGATGTGAAACATTTTGACTCTTTTCTGAAACAGAACTTTCATTATAAATACCGTTTCTTCAATGGTTCATATCCAGCAGACTTCAATGTTTGTCCATTTTCCCTAGATAATGAACAATTTCACACTCAGGGTCATATATTCCATAATCCTTACTCCCAGCACAGTTATAGACTTACTAGGGGCCCGGTGCACGAAATTCGTGCACTGGGTGTGGGGGGGGGGGGGGCGGAGTGTCCCTCAGCCCAGCCTGCCCCCTCTCACATACTGGGAGCCCTCAGGCATTGACCCCCATCACCCTCCAATCGCAGGATCGGCCCCTTGCCCAGGCCTGACGCCTCTGACAGAGGCGTCAGGCCTGGGCAGGGGACCCTCACTTCCCCCCATCACTGGTTCTGCCCCCACCCCAGGCCTGATGCCTCTGGCCCAGGCATCAGGCCTGGGCAGGGGACACCCAGACCCCTCCGATTGCTGGCTCTGCCCCTTGCCCAGGCCTGATGCCTCAGCCAGAGGCGTAGACCCCCATCACCCTCCAATCACCTGATCGGCCCCTTGCCCAGGCCTGACGCCTCTGCCAGAGGTGTCAGGCTTGGACAGGGGACCCCCATCTCCCCCCGATCACTGGCTCTGGCCCCCACCCAGGCCTGAGGCCTCTGGCTCAGGAATCATGCCTGGGCAGGGGACCCCCATCTCCCTCTGATCGCTTGCTCCACCCCCCGCCCAAGCCTGACGCCTCTGACCCAGGCTTCAGGCCTGGGCAAGGGGACCACCATATCCCCCCAATCCCCGGCTCCCCCACCCCGCCCAGGCCTG
This sequence comes from Myotis daubentonii, assembly GCF_963259705.1. NCBI lineage: Eukaryota > Metazoa > Chordata > Mammalia > Chiroptera > Vespertilionidae > Myotis > Myotis daubentonii. The sequence continues at coordinate 55,401,950 of NC_081849.1, forward strand.
ATGCCTCGGCCAGAGGAGTTGACCCTCATCACCCTCCGATCACCAATCACCGGATCGGCCCCTTGACCAGGCCTGAGGCCTCCGGCAGTGGTGTCAGGCCTGGCCAGGGGACCCCCAGCTCCCCGCGGTTGCAGGCTCCGCCCCTGCCCAGGCCTAACGCCTCTGGCCTAGGCGTCCGGCTCGGGTAGCGGGGACCCGCAGCTGCAGCGGCCCCGCGATCGTGGGCTCCGCTTTAGGCCCAGGCAAGGGACCCCTAGCTCCCGGGACTGCCAGCTTCGACCGTGTCCAGCTCCCATCGCTGGCTCCACCCCTACTTCCTGCTATCACTGGCCAGGGCGGCAAAGGCGCCTGATTCTCCGATAATGGCTGGGGAGCAGGGCAAAGGCGGCCCCAGGGCCGCCTTTGCCCTGCCCCCCAGCTCTTAGCTCCCCCCTGGGTTTCTGATCACTGTCAGTGGCAGGGGGCTTCTTCCTGCTTTCCCTTTCGCCTCCCTGCATTGTGCCTACATATGCAAATTAGCCGCCATCTTGTTGGCAGTTAACTGCCAATCTTAGTTGGCAGTTAATTTGCATATAGCCCTGATTAGCCAATGAAAAGGGTATCATCGTACGCCAATTACCATTTTTCTCTTTTATTAGTGTTGATAATCAATGCTCAATAAAAATACTAGTTTGAATTAACAAGTAAATTAATGATTGACCAAGGAAAAATAAACATTTTCAAAATAATAAATTTTAATGTTGGTCTATATTTAATTAATATTTTAACTTCCATTGGCATCCATATTTCCATTTAGCTGCTCACTTGAAAACCACTTTCCTGCCATCTATAATCTAACATATTAAAGCAAATATTGACTAAACAGTACAATCACCAATTTCCATGCTGTTTTCTGAGTATTATTAGACTTTTCAACATGGCCACTCTAACACAATGTTCTAGAAAATAATTTAAGTAAAACTCATTGGCTCTAACTGCCTTCAAAAATATGTCAATGTAATGTTCTGGGTTTGGGTACATTGTGTGACAGGAAAAATTACACTGAAGTCATTTTATATCTAGAGATAAAAAGAAAATTTTAATGTTCCTTGATAAAAATAAAGCTATACAAGGAAAATGTTTAGAATTCTTTTTTTTAGTTCCATGCCTCTCTACATGTTATCTCAATGCCGCTTGCTGACCTTAATTTTGTTCCATTTTTCTTATCCTAAACAAATGTAGAGAACATATTTTTATACCATTATCAGTATGTAAACTTATACTAATGCAAAACTCTCTCAAAATCTGGTTTGTAACCTATTTTTTATTATTGGTCTGCGAAGAGATAAGTAAAGACATTTTAATCACCCACACCACACTTGCAAAGAGCAATGTGTCCAGGCTTCTGTGACTCTTTCCTCTCTCCCTACATTATGCTTGTTCTGATTATATTTATGGGGATGCAATTTTATGTCTCTTGAATCTAATAATACAAAAATTGAGGCTCATATTGCATATATATATATACATACATATATATATATATATATATATATATATATATATATATATATATATAATGCTTTTTATGTTTATTTTATAAGTAATTCATCTGTATTGCATTTCATAAAAGTGTCAGTCTATGACAGATTGGGAAAATAAAGAAGAAACTAGTCCTCTACCACAGATTGTTTGAGAAGTACTGTCCTAGAATATTATGAGTATTATGGCCTTTTCTTCATGTTACATATTTCCTTTTTTTAAAATCTATTTGAAACTTGTTAATTTTCTATGCTGATTTGTATCTCCTCTCGGTGCTGCATCCCACTTGTTTTTTATGTGGTTGCAAAGTAGATATTACTTTAACAAAGCATAGAGTTATCAAAACTGAGTTTAATAACTATAACAAAAATCTGAATATTGAAAAAGTTACAATGAAGAGCATAAAAATCAGCACAAATCTCTCTAAAGATACCATTAAAATTCCAATATAAAATGGGGTTGTACATTATATATGACATAACTAAATTAAATAAAACTCATCTGTCAAACAGAAATAGACCATAAGAAAATAAGTAAATATGTCAATTTAGGCAAGAATGTAGATTTTTTTTCTCTCTGGTAGTATGCACATGTCATCTCTGCATAGTACCTTAATGTGAAAAAATTTCAGTTCTTTATCCTAACCAATTTACCAAGGTTCAGCTCTCCAAAAAATGAGGCAATCAGCAAATATGTATCCCTTTCTCCCAGAGAAGGCACAAATTTTGTGGTTGAAGTCATAAGACTTCAAAAGACTCTGGTGTCATCAAAATAAAATAAGCATACTATCCTATCTGATATAATAAAAGGCTTATATGCAATTGACTGAACAGCAAAATGAACAGTTGCTCTGATATACACAGACCACCAGGGGGCAGATTCTCAATGCAGGAGCTGACCCTGGTGGTCAGTGCGCTCCCACAGGGGGAGTGCCACTCAGCCAGAAGCCAGGCTCACGGCTGGCGAGCTCAGTGGTGGTGGCAGGAGCCTCTCCTGCCTCCAGAGAAGCACTAAGGATGTTAGAATGATGGCTTAGGCCCACTCCCCACAGATATCCTCTGAGGGCTCCCAGACTGTGAGAGGTCGCAGGCCGGGCTGAGGGATACCCCCCACTTTGAGTGCACAAATTCCGTGTACCAGACCTCTAGTCTATATAATAAAAGCCTAAGAGACTATATGGCAGAACGACCAGAATGACTGGTCACTATGATGTGCACTGACCACCTGAGGGCAGACGCTCAACACAGGAGCTGTCCCCAGGCGGTCAGTGTACTCCCATAGGGAGAGCGCCACTCATCCAGAAGCTGGGCTCATGGCTGGTGAGCGCAACAGTGGTGGTGGGAGCCTCTCCTACCACTGCAGTAGTGCTAAGGAGCAGCTACCAGGCGGGTGGTAAGGAACGAGGGGTCCCAGCCTGCAAGGGGGATGTCTGCCTGCCAGCTTAGGCCCACTCCCCGAGGGGCTGCAGGTATCCCCCCAACCCCTAATAATAGCATGAAACTGTTTAGTTGAAATATATATATATATCTATATCTCCTATATAATAAAGAGGTAATATGCAAATTGACAGTCATGCCCTCACATAAGATGGCTGCCCCCATGTGGTCTCAAGATGGCCACCACAAGATGACTGGCAGGGGAGGGCATTTAGGGGGGACCAGGCCAACAGGGGAGGGCAGCTGGGGGTGACCATGCCTTCAGGGGAGGGCAGTTTGGGGTGACCAGGCTGGCAGGGGTGGGTAGTTGGGGGCAACTGGGCTGGCAGGGGAGCAGTTAGGTGTCAATCAGGCTGGCAGGGGAGTTGTTAGGGGGTGATCAAGCTGGCAGGCATAAGCGGTTAGGGGCAATCAGGCAGGCAGGCAGGAAGGCAGGCAGGCAAGAGGTTGGGAGCCAGCAGTTCCAGATTGTGACAGGGATGTCCGACTGCCAGTTTAGGCCTGATGGGATCAACTGGCAGTCGGACATCCCCTGAGGGGTCCCAGATTGGAGAAGGTGCAGGCTAGGCTGAGGGACAGCCCCCCACCCCAGTGCACGAATTTCATGCACCAGGCCTCTAATACACACACACACACACACACACACACACACACACACACACACACACTGAGTGGCCAGGTTATTATGACCACCTGAAATTTGTAGGCAAATTGGTTATAATTTCATGCTAGAGTTGCTAGAGGGACAGACCATTATAAATAGGGAAGCAGGTTGTTTACCATGACAGTAGAAGTGATTTTTTTTCTGAAGATATGGGTAAACAATGTGATTTAACAGCCTTTGAATGTGGAATATATTTGAACGTGAGTGGCCAGATTATTATGACCACCCCATCAGTACTTGGTTGGGCCACCTTTTGCCTTCAATACTGCAGTGATTCTTCTTGGCATTGACTCCACGAGATGTTGAAAGGTGATGCTAGGAATTTGACACCATGCTTGATGAATAGCACTGTCCAGTTCTGTGAGATTTGATGGTTGTGGAACCAGCTGCCCAATGGCTCTTTTAACTTTGTCCCACATATGCTCAGTTGGATTGAGATCTGGAGATTGTGGGGGCCACCTAAGCAAGGTAAAGTCTCCCTCATGTTCTTGAAAACACTCCTGCACAATATGAGCACCGTGTCATGGCACATTGTCTTGTTGGAAGAAGCCATCTCCATTGGGATATGCCATCAACATGATAGGATGAACCTGATCTATGATACTTAGGTATGTTGTGCTATTCAGACATTGTTCCACAAAAATTAAAGGGCCCAAATCATGCCAGGAAAACATGCCCCAAACCATAACACTACCCCCAACAGCTTGAAGGGTTGTACTCATGCATGCGGGGTGCATACTTTCATGCTGTTTCCACCAAATTCTTACTCTGCTATCTGCATGATGCAACTGGAAACGTGATTCATTGGACCACATGACTTTTTTTCCGTGCTCGACTATTCAATTCTTGTGTTCCTGTGTGAATTGGAGATGTTTTATCTTGGTAACTTCCGACAGCAAAAGTGTTCGAACAGGCCTTCGGCTTCCATATCCCATGCGATGCAGTGTACGGCTAATTTGCCTACAAATGTCAGGTGGTCATAATAATTTGGTCACTCACGTTCAAATATATACCATGTTCAAAGGCTGTTAAGTCGTGTTGTTTACCCATATCTTCAGAAAAAAACCACTTCTACTGTCGTGGTAAACAACTTTCTTCCCTATTTATAATGGTCTGGTCCTCTAGCCACTTCAGCACGAAATTATAGCTAATTTGCCTACAAACGTCAGGTGGTCATAATAATCTGGCCACTCAGTGTGTGTGTGTGTATGTGTGCGTGTGTATCCTATATAATAAAAGAGAAACATTTAAATTGACTGTCCCTTTTCTATGCTCACCAGCCAATCAGGGTGAATATGCAAATTAACCCAACCAAGATGGTGGGTTAATTTGCATACACAGGCGCCAGGCGGAGAGCAGAAGTGGGAGAGCCAGCAGCTTGGGGGGACATGGCTCCCTTGGAGGATGTGGCTCCTTCAGTCACTGGGCGGAGCGCAGAGCAGGAGAACCAGAGGCCTGGGGGGTCATGGCTTTCTTGGTCACTCCCAGCGCAGGGAGCACATGGAATTCTGGGAATAGTAGTTCTGATGGCAACCCCAGGACAGGAAGCAGAAACCCAGAGCACAGGAGTGCTGGGAATCGTAGTTCTGGTGGCAGACAGATCTCCTAGACACTAGAGCAGCAGTTCTCAACCTGTGGGTCACAACCCCTTTGGCAGTCAAACGACCCTTTCACAGGGGTCGCCTAAGACCATCCTGCATATCAGATATTTACATTATGATTCATAACAGTAGCAACATTAGTTATGAAGTAGCAACGGAAATAATTTTATGGTTGGCTCACAACATGAGGAACTGTATTTAAAGAGCCAGAAGGTTGAGAACCACTGCACTAGAACAAAGTGATCCTGGAGCAAGTTACTGTTGCAGTGGGGGATTGTGGGAAAGCAAAGATGAGAGACAAGTAAAATCACAGTGTCTAGGAAAAATTAAAGGGAAGATATCCTAAAACTTCTAGAAAATATCCACCAATGAAGCAAAGAAAAAAAAAATTCCTCTACTATTCTGTGAGCAACAAACCAAATTGGGTTGGGGGTCTCAGACAATTTGTTCATATGATTGCAAAGACAGAAACTCCTGGATTGGAGAGGGCTCCCCTGCCAGATTGGAGAGGGTGCAGGTCAGGCTGAGGGGACACTCCCACCCCACCCCCAAGCACAAATCTTCATGCACCGGGCCCCTAGTGTGTGTGTATATATATGCGTGTGTATATATATATATATACTAGAGGCCCGGTGCACAAAAATTTGTGCACTCGGGGGGACGGGGGGGTCCCTCAGCCCGGCCTGTGCCCTCTAGCAGTCTGGGACCCCTTGGAAGATAACGACCTGCTAGCTTAGGCCTGCTCCCGGGTGGCAGAGGGCATTCCCAATCCCTAGGTGCAGCCCCTGGTCAGGCTCAGAGCAGGGCTGATTGGGGGGTTGGGGCACTGTCCCCTGTCACACTCAAGGTAGGGTCGATGGGGAGGTTGCAGCGTGACCCCGTCACGCACAGAGCAGGGCCAATCCGGGGGTTGGGGCACTGCCCCCTGTCACACACAGAGCAGGGCCCATCAGGGGGGTTGGGGCTCCGTACCCTGTCATGCACAGAGCAGGGCCCATCAGAGGGTTGAGGAGCTCCCTCCTTTCACTCACATTGTAGGTCCGATAGGGGAGTTGGGGCACCATCCCCTGTCACACACAGAGCAGGGCGGATCAGTGGGTTGGGGCGCCACCCTCTATCACCCACAGAGCAGGGCCAATCAGGGGATTGGGGCGCCGCCACTGTCACACTCAGGGCTGGGCTGATGGGGAGGTTATGGCTCTACCCCGTCACACACAGAGCAGGGCCCGTGGGGGTGCAGGGGGGGTTGGGGCACCATCCTCTATCACCCACAGAGCAGGGCCGATCAGGGGGTTGGGGCACCGCCACTCTCACACTCAGGGCAGGGCTGATGGGGAGGTTATGGCTCTACCCCGTCACACACAGAGCAGGGCCCGGGGGGTGGAGGAGGGGTTGGGGTGCTGCACCCTGTCACACAGAGAGCAGGGCCGATCAGGGGGTTTGGGCGCTTCCCCCTGTCATGCTGATCCCAGTGCCGGGAGGCATATTACCCTTTAACTATATAGGGTAGAGGCCTGGTGCATGGGTGGGTGCCAGCTCGTTTGCCCTGAAGGGTGTCCTGGATCAGGATGGGGGTCCCCACTGGGGTGCCTGGCCAGCCTGGGTGAGGGGCTGAGGGCTGTTTGCAGCTGGTCACTCCCCCTTCAGGGTGGGGGTCCCCACTGGGGTGCCTGGCCAGTCTGGGTGAGGGGCTGAGGGCTGTTTTCAGGCTGGGAGTGACTGAACTCCCAAACGCTCCTTTTTTCCTTTTTTTTTTTTTTTTTATTCTGGGCCAGCTTTAGCTTGAGGCTTGGCTCCAGCTCTTCGGCCTCCGCTCCTGAAAGTAGGTTTCTGGCCTTTGCATACAATGTTGCGAATCTGCTGGCTGAAGTCCGGTGGTATTTGTTACAATGTTTGAAACTGCAGGCTCAGAGGCCTGCAGCTGCAGGCGGGGAATGTTGGTTTCCTCCGTCACTGAGGCAAGCAAGCCTCATGTTAGTTTCAAGCTGCCTGGCTGCCGGCCGCCATCTTGGCTGACAGTTAATTTGCATATCTCGCTGATTAGCCAATGAAAAGGGTAGCGGCCGTACGCCAATTACCATGTTTCTCTTTTATTAGTGTAGATACGTGTGTGTGTATATATGTATGTGTATATATATACATATAAACACACACACACACACACACATACTAGAGGCCCGGTGCATGAAATTAGTGCATAGGGTGTGGGGGGGGGTGTCCCTCAGCCCAGCCTGCACCCTCTCCAATCTGGGACATCCCTCTCACAATCCAGGCATGTTGGCTCCCAACTGCTCACCTGCCTGCCTGATTGTCTCTAACCGCTTCTTTCTGCCAGCCTGATCACCCCTTAACCACTCCCCTGCCAGCCTGATCGACGCCTAACTGCTCCCCTGCCAACCTGATTGCCCCTATTTGCCCTCCCCTGCTGGCCTGGTCACTCCTAACTGCCCTCCCCTGCCAGCCTGGTCACCCCCAACTGCTCTCCACTGCCAGCATGGTCCCCCCCAACTTCCCTCCTCTGCAGGCCTGGGTCCCCCGCAACTATCCTCCCCTGCAGGCCTGATTGCCCCCAACTGCCCTCCCTTGCAGTCCTGGTCCCTCCCAACTGCCCTCCCCTGCTGGCCATCTTTGATCACATGGGGGCAGCCATCTTGTGTGTTGGAGTGATGGTCAATTTGCATATTACCTCTTTATTATATAGGATACACACACACACACACACACACACACACACGAGGCCCAGTTTCATGCCACTATTAGGTGTGTGGAATTTGGGGGGGAAAAGCAAGTTACATAGATTTTAAATGTTGTTTTAAACAAGTGAGTGTGTATAAATTTATTGAAGTTGGCATGGTAACATAATTACCCAGATCTTGACAAAATTATCTGGGTCTGCCGGGAGCCAGTCCATCCTTGCTGTTTCAAGGGACCTGGCATATATAGCATACGGTTCTTAATATGTTTGCTCACCTTCTTGGCGCTGTGTTTTAACCAAGGTCACCTCTCCGAGAAAGGTTGAATCCCCAGGTAGGGATTTTCCCCTGAAGTTAGGGAGGGGATGAAACTCCTTAACTAAGTGCCAGGCGGATAGTTAATCAATTTAACTACAAAAAATCATGCTTAAGCTACATAATCTTTACTCCCTGGAATGGAGATAAGAAACGCCCTAACCTTTGTAATAGAAATTGACAGGATTAGAATCAACTGGTATAAATACAGATGCAACAAGACAACAACAGACAGAATTCAGAAGACAGAAGAACACAGAACTTCAGACACAGAACTCAGGAGACAGAATTCAGAACACAGAACCTACACAGAACGTTCTCTAGAGACAGAAGAACTTCGCTGGAGAGAGCATGGCAGGGGATCCTGGACTGAACCTGACTGCGGAGATTGGCAGGAGAGCCTGACTAGAACCTGGTCACTGAACCTGGCTGGAGATCTCAGACAGAACCTGGCTGGAGAACCTAGCGAGGGAACATGGCTACAGAACCTGGCTGGAGATCCTAAGCAGAACCTCTCTGGAGATCGAGACCAGATTGTGGCTAGAGATCCTGGCAAGGCTGCTGATCAACTGAACGCTGTCTCCGTGTCATTCCTTCTTTGCCGACTCCGTCCGCACCTTTGGGGACCCCTGGACCCGCTGGGGCTGGACCCCGGCAGGGTCAGGAATTTTCAGCACTGAATTTAAATCCATGAATCTAATACCAAACAACTTAAATAATTTTGTCCACTTTTTTAAACCGAGGAATTTCTTTTTCATGTTATCAAAATCAGGAAAAAAACAAACACACACACACACCAAAAAACCTAATTTTTGCAAAGCTTAAAATGAGCTAATTCTGTCTCAAGCATTTAGTATTTCCGAGTTTATTTTTTACAAATCACATTCTATTTTTTTAAAACCTTTGTAGAAAATTTTATTTTTAAAAAGCCCCAACTTTTTTTTTCTGAATAATAAGTTGAGCTGCTAATCAGTGGTATCTTCATTGACATATTACTTTCCATGTAGTTGTTTAGAACTTAATGAAATAACATTTGAGCAATAAATAATAGATCAAATCTTCTCTTCTGATACCACAAACCTTAAAGTATACCACCTTGGAAAGTCCAAGTGTGATTTAAGGTGACCCCCAGATATTTTAATGCCATGATATAAATTAATGGCTTCAGCAAATATTCTTATGTTACATTTGTCCTTACAGGCATTTTTTCAACAGTTGATGAGTCCTAACCAGAGCTAATATTAAAATCATGCTCTGGAGTAACATAATTTTAACCTGTCAACTGGTTCAGATTCTTAAGATAAAATAAGAATTTTATTTAAGGCAATAAAATTTACTGCAAAAACCAAAACTTTGCAGAAATTATATGATATTCATTCTAAGTCTTGCGTCAGGATGCCTTTAGCATAAAGGGTCTGCATTACCCCTTCCTTTTCTGTCTGCTCCAGTCCTTACCCACAATCCATGGATGGGCTTCCCATTAGGTAGGTGTCTCAACAAACAAAGGAAAGCATTTGAGAGTTCTTTTATTTTAATGAACAGATAAAAAATATGAACCGTTATTCAGCAAGTATGTTGTAATTTCAATACCAACCAATAAAGAATCATATGATTTCACGCATATGTGGGATACAAAACTGAAAGGAACAAACAAGAACTCAGACACTGACAAGAGTATGGTGGCTACCAGAGAGAAGGGGGAGGGATGGGTGGGAGGAAAGGATAAAGAGGGTCAACTATAGGGTGACGGAAGAAGATTTGACTTTGAGTGGTGGGCATACAATGCAATATACCAGCAGTTGGACATCCCCTAAAGGGTCCCAGATTGGAGAGGGTGCAGGCTGGGCTGAGAGACACCCCCCCCCCAGTGCATAAATTCATTATATGATGTATTATATAAATGTACACTTCAAACCTATATAATCTTATTCACCAACGTCACCCCAATAAATTTAATTTTTTGAAAAAATAATTTACATATGTCTTTTGCTGCTGTGGGTTAGCTCATTTTTAAAAGAGGTGTCTCTACTGCTTTAGATATTATTTGCTAAAGTACTGCTGGTAACGTACTGGTTGGTTGGTTGGTTGGTTGGTTAGTTGTTTTTAGTAGTGATACTGGGAAGGTTACTGAGATTTCTTATTTTCAGAACTTCCTACCTCTTTAAAGCCTCTGGGTATTTTGGTCCCATCAGGACTCAAATTACAGTGGGAAATGGGGGGACAAAAAGAAAAAGGGGGGTGGGTGGGTGAGTGAGCTCCATCTACTTTATCATAGTTATCCCATACCTTTCTCTGGAATTTGACTCCTGTTTGAACTTAGAGCAATTAAAATGCAATCCTGCCCCAACTCTCAGCCCAAGCCAAATGCTTTATACTTTTCTATTACAGGAATGTTTGTCTCTTAAGCCAACATTCCAGCTACTGTTTGTCCCTAAGCTGGACAGGCTCTTCATTTACCCAGTTGTTTAGATGAAGTGGAGATAACAGAATGGAGTCCTGACCTCTCACTGCCCACTCCCCATCCTGCGCATATGCCCTCACACATTCACACACACACACGCACACACACGCACGCACACACACACGCACGCACACACACACACACGCACACACACGCGCGCGCGCACGCACACACACACACACACACGCGCACGCACACGCACACACAGGTGCGCGTGCACGGCAGCCTGTAGAGCACCTCTGTGAAACTTCAGGACTTTGTGCAGCACAGTGTGAAAACCACGAGTCTAGAATGGTCTTGCAGAGTTCTTCTAGGTCCTAAACCCTTGGATTCTGTATAACCCAATATTATTGTTTTCTTTGGGTAACACACGTCCTTCCTCAGTTATTTAGGATTTTAGTATGGTCCGTCATATTCAATTATATGAGGGGTTACATTAGGGACCGAGTTTCTAATACATTCACCATGATTTGGGGACACAACACAGAACAGATAATGATACTAGATAGATAATCCATTAAAAATGCCAAAATGTTTTTACCTCCCTAGGGAGGGGGTAATAAAAGATTATAGTAATAGGTGAATATAGGTAAGCTGCAGGACAGGAAGTTTAAAGGCATTTATCTGTTGAATATACTAGCAAACTTCCATATTCTTTTAGATGAAGATGAAGATACACACACACCACACTGATGTATCACAGGGCCTGCTCCCTCGGTGTAGAGCTAGATGAACACTTAGCTCTAATCCTGTAATTGGAAGGACAGCATATTTGTCTGGAGCTGATACTGCCCTCTGGCTGCCAATTTGAATTAAATCCTTACAGAAACAGGTCTATCCTGTGTGAAGCACTTAGGAACTAAAATTCTCTTTGCTGAGATTCTGAGAGTCAGTCCTTACATTTGAGTCATGAAGTCAATCCTACCTCATACTCTCTTAACAGTATAGCACTGCTAAAGGCCTCATATTAGCTCTCTCTGTTTTGAGTATTCAGTGTTTCCAATGAGAGGAAGTTGGGTGCTTTCTTTAAATCGCGTTCCCTAAAAATAAAATAAGCCTCATAGAAAAATCACAATGAGACACAATCTCTTACCAGCCTCTCTGAGATGGCTTTCACATGTTTTTGCATAATGAAAGGGCTAATATAACATAACAAATCCTAAACTGTTTTCACAAGGAGTGGAAAAAAGATGTGTAAAAGTATGCTCTGTCTTGCTTCCTTCTGTTCACGATGTATCTAAATAAAACAAATGGTGTGCTTGCTCTTTCTGTCTGTTTCCCAATCTGTTTGGATAGTAGCCACCGTTCCGCAGCCAACCATAATATCTGACACTTCCTGACATCATGAAAGCCACCATCTGTCTGTCACCAAAGCCCTGTACTTTTTAAAGACTACTGGCTTGCTCCTTAATGAGGCTTCATGTTGAATGCACTGATCAGTTTAGAGGGAATACAGGGAATAACCAACACAAGGAATCTGTATAAAATCACATTTCATTATATTCAGTCGGAAAACACAAAATGAAATATTCAGGTCCCTTTGCAGGCAGAAAAAAAAGGAACTCCGTTTAGTTTCAATTGTGTTTCATTTCCGATTTGCCTGTGAAAGTTTAGACAGGGTTGAATACCAAGAATAAACCTAAACTAAAACCTAAGCTTTAAATCCAATATTTTCAGTCTTGTAAAATTAAACAGTTAGACATGACTTTGCAGTGTGTATATTTGAGCTCTGGAAAAAAAAGAAAATCCATCCTTGCTTTTCCAAGGCTTGGGAAAATCATGCCATTTAAAATTGAATCAACCTCTTCTCTACCACCTGAGCGATTGTCCAGGAAATAAAAGGAGGCTCTGTATGTCTCCACTTGCAAATGTCACAGGTGAACACAAACAACTGAGCGCTGGCAACGTCAAGTCCCCCTTTGTTTTATTAAGCTATTGTACCTCTATTATATGTGCCACAAGGGAATACGTTAACAAGGGAGACTGAGCAAGAATATTTTCCAGGATGATATTAAGTTCTTGCAGAAAAAGTAAAGTTTTCCAGGAAGAAGACAGAATAATGTTTCATGTACAAATTTCATTACTACACTCCACTGTTGGGTTTATACGATATGTTGATTTTCTACCCATCTCCTTTTTTCCTCCTCTTATCCCAATATTATTACCGTGCTGCTCTTTTAACAATCTTATAAATCCAAGTTTTGTGAAGTCATGCAATTTTCTCTAGCAAGCAAAAGAAAAAAAAGTAGATAGATGGATAAATAAATACATAGGCGATAGTTATTTTTATCTATGTATATGTAAACATATAAATACAGAGACAGAGACAGACAAAAAGAGAAAGAGAATATGCCAGTACTGTCTTGAGCAATCTAAATTTTAATTTTAACCTGGGGAAAGCTACTTATAGAGTTCTATATGGGAGTTGAAGTTTCATGTCTCCAGAAAATATCTTAGTAAAATAAAATTTAAGTGCTTACTCTATGCCAGGTACAAGGTCAAGAAATTCATAAGTTTGATTCCATTTGATTCTGTGTGTTGAGCACTATTATCCCATTTTATTGAAGACAAAGTTGAGGCTTAGAGAGGGTAGCTAACTCACCCAAGATCCCACAGCTTATAAGTGCTAGTTCTAAGATTCAAATCAAGGTGGCTTGATTCAAAGTCTGTGCTCTCTCCTACCATCATCCTACATTACCTTAGACTGCATACCCTGATTTGTCTCAGATGTGAGATGACAAATCTTGGGGCAGTCAGTGGTGGGAGGGGTGTAGAAAAAAAGAATATACGTATCAGAATCTCTTCATCCACACGAGTGACAACCTTTAAAAGCCTCACTGTGAATGACCAAACACTTTTTCCTGCAAGGATGCTGATGCTCCGGAAAGGCAAGTGACTCTCAGGCGAGTTATGAGCCTTAAAAGAAAAGATCTCATTGTGCTTTGGCCACATTGTATATATAGAAAGATCCCTGAGTTCATTACCAAGCAGCCTCGTTGCTATTCTTTGCCTGTCCCACTCTACATCCGTGTTTTCAGATGGAAAGTGAAGAATGAATTATCCACTTGAAGTCATAGTGAGGGAGGCAGAATCATTCACTTGAGGAGATAGCCTGTCATAACACTAGACTTAACTCCACTCAGACAGGGACTTACAACCAACAGATGCTCAGGGGAACTATATTCAACATGTTACTCAAGGCCCTTCCCAACTTGTCCTGGATATAGCCATGTTCTGAACAAACTCGGAATAAACCATGTATCATCATATCACTGCATCTTTTTCTTTTTGCTTCTCACCTTTCCTCTTAAAAAAATAAAGTGAAAGTAAAAATATCCAGCCTTGAGCTGAAGCAGCAAAACAAAGATAGGCCGTTCATTGTGTGTGAGTACTGAGTAGTATGGTAGTGCTGGGACTCTCTATTCCAGGGGTCCTCAAACTTTTTAAACAGGGGGCCAGTTCACTGTCCCTCAGACCATTGGAGGGCCGGACTATAGTTTAAAAAACTATGAACAAATTCCTATACACACTGCACATCTTATTTTGAAGTAAAAAAACAAAACGGGAACAAATACAATATTTGTATTTGCATGTGGCCCGCGGGCCATAGTTTGAGGACCCCTGCTCTATACCATTTAACTTTACCCATCAGTTTAATAACATGTCACTCCCTCTCATTTGTTACATACAACACATATTTATTTCATGTCACACTTCCCTGTGCTGGGGAATTCAGATTCGTATTTCACAACCTGGAGATGGGGCATTGTAGCTTTTAGAATAGAAATAACACATAAGGGAAAAATGAAAGCAGGTTGCTTAAGTAAAAAGTGAATAATTATTCCGACCAGCTGTCTGGATTTGGAAAGGACTTTTCCATGTTGATTAAAACCTCTTAATTTGTTGTGTGCTTCTGCAAAAGAACAGGGTATACATAAGTTGGGACCAGAGTGCTATTGTCTACTGAAATCACCTGGTCCACCCTGAGTAGATACGGTCACCTCAATATATCTTAATCTTTCAAACGTGAGAAAAACAGCTCTTCATAATGATGAACATGTTTACTTTAAAAAGGTCCAGGGCGTTATGAAAGGTTTTGTTTGATATTTTAAAAGGGTGGAAAAGTTCCAGGGACTACAATATGTAGACCTATAATAATTTTTAAATCCCATGAGAAACAGAAAGAGAGAGAGACAGAGACAGAGGCGGGACAGTGTTGTTCATTGTTCCGCCTTCATAACCTGTGAAAGGCCTTCTATGGTGGGAATCAGTAAATTTAAAAAAGCATGCTCCTCTCCATACAAAGGCCCTCACTCTTTAAATCTCATCTTAATTTTTTTCTGCATTTTTATTATGTTTTGATTCATATTAATTATAGCCTACAAATAGGAGAATGAGATTAAGAGATTCTCATTTATATATATGATACCATAAACTGACCTTCTTTATAGCCTTTTAAAAAATATTCATATGATGGATGATCTCTAAGTAAAATCTCTCCTGTAAAGCGATGAATCTCTTCTGACGCTGAATTCCTATGAAATTAGTACTCATGATACGTGAGATTTTTCAAATACTTGTTTCATAATTTTTTAAAACTTAAAAAGTAGAATTATTTTTTAACCTTTTGATGAAAACAATATTACAATTCACACTGTAGGTGATAACTGTCAATTTTTGGTTTTGCAACTTTTTGGATGGTATTAATATGACTCAATGATAAAATAAAAACTTTGATTTTTTCCACCGAGACATGTCAGAAGGATCCTTGCACCTAACATTCCTGTTTGGAGGAAGCCACTGGAAAAAACATCTGTCACCAACCCACCAGGGTGGGTTCTTTTCCAGTAAGATGTACAAATGCCATTTACTGGGTATGCAGGCAATTATAACAGTGCCTACAGTGTAATTGTGGGCTAGAAAGAGAAAGAAAGAAAACAGCATTCATAATTTATAAATAATATTCAACATAAATAGCCCCAAAGATATTTGTAGAAATACCTAGAGTATAGGGAGTTGTGTTGTAGGCTGTTTGTCTTTCATTAGTAATGCAAATTTATCAAGACAAGTTATATGAAAAAAAAAAAGCCTACATTAAGGAAGAATGTTTATACCATTTAAAAATAAAACCCAAGCTTTGATATAGTACGTTTTCAGGCTTCTTTATTTCTTAACCACATGCAGCAAATTGCAACACAGCTATTTTGTAACAAAATTATAGATGCTGATGTTGCTGCCTTCATATAAACAAATACACATAACATTAAAGGCAAAAGGTGAAAAAAGGCATAAAACACTGACAACATTTAGATTACTATTACCATTTGATTTAATTAAGTAGAAATAATTATCATTGTTAAGAAGAGGATATAGATTTATTAATATATTAGAATATTAAATGGCAAGGGAAATAAAGTATATTAAGTGAAAAGCAAAATACTATACACATAATTTTTAAAAGAATATTCAATAAAAGGAAAGATTAGATTATAAAACAGAATACAAAATAAATATTCAAAAATTGGTTGCATATTTATACACCAATAATAAACTCAGAATGCAAACTAAGAAAATAATTCTATTTACAATGGCATCAAAAAATAAATAAAATACTTAGGAATAAATTTAACCAAGGAAGTAAAAGATCGATACTTAGAAAATAGTAACACCCTGAAGATACAAATAATAGAAGCATGTACCATGCTCATGGATAGGAAGAAATAACATCATTAAAATGTCCATACTTCCCAAAGCAATCTATAGATTGAGCACAATTCCTATTAAAATAGCAATGGTGTATTTCACAGAACTAGAAGACATATTCAAAATTTACATGGAACCACAAAGGTTCAATAGCCACAGCAATCTTGAGAAAGAAAAAGTTAGAGGTTTCATGCTACCTGATATCAAACTCTACTAGAAGGCCATAGTAATCAAAACAGCATGGCCCTGGCATAAAAGCATACATATAGATCAACAGAACAGACTAGAGAGCTCAGAAATAAATCCACACTTACTTGGTTAATAATCAATCACAATGGAAGCAAGAATATTCAGTGGGGTAAAGACAGTCTATTCAGTAAATGGTGTTGAGAAAATTGGAAAAATACATGCAAAATAAAGAAAAAAGAAACCAGACCACCCTCTTACATCATACATAAGAATAAACTCAAATAGATTAAAGACTTAAATGTAAGACTTGAAACTATAAAAGTCCTAGAAGAAAACAGGTAGTTAAATCTCTGACATTTTTCTTAGCAGTATTTTTTTCTGGTATATCTCCTTGGGCAAGGGAAACAAAATAAAAAATAAACAAATGGGACAATACCAAGCTAAAAAAAAACACACATCAAAGGAAACTAGCAATAAAATTAAGAGACAATCTACTGAATGGGAGAGATATTCACCAATGATACATCTGATTAGGGGTTAATATGCAAAATTTATAAAAAACTCATATATCTCAACAGCCCCCCCCCCCCCAAACACACACACACAAAAAAAACAATCCAATTTAAAAATGGGCAGAGAACCTGAATAGGCACTTCTCTAAAGAGGACATACAGGTAGACAATGGACATACAAAAAAAATGCTTAATGCCACTAATCATCAGATAAATGCAAATTAAAAGCACACTGAGATATCACCTCAAACAAGGCTATCATCAATAAATCCACAAACAACAAGTGTTGGAGAGGATGAGGAGAAAAGGAAATCCTCGTGCAATACTGGTGGGAATGCAGATTGATGTAGCCACTATGGAAAAGAATATAGACTAGCCCTAACCGGCTTGGCTCAGTGGATAGAGCATCAGCCTACGGACTCAAGGGTCCCAGGTTCAATTTCGGTCAAGGGCATGTACCTTAATTGCGGGCACATCTCCAGTGGGGAGTGTGCAGGAGGCAGCTGATCAATGTTTCTGTCTCATTGATGTTTCCAACTCTCTATCCCTCTCCCTTCCTCTCTGTAAAAAAATCAATAAAATATATTTAAAAAAAAAGAATATAGACTAAAATCTTAGTAGTGTTTATTTATGAATGAAGAGTCAATATTAAATGTTTGTATTATTCTTTCTAGTTTCGTATATTGCCCAAATTGCCTACTGTATTTACTTATATACCCACAATATACATGTATACATAAATACATACATACAGGGCTGTGCAAAAGTAGGTTTATAGCTGTGAGTACACAAAACACAGTTTTTTCTTGTATTATTTACTATATGAACTGTAAACCTATTTTTGCTCCACCGTGTGTGTGTATACATATATATACGTATATATCTTTTATATATATACATATATATGTATACATATATATACATCTATATCTTTCATAAAGAATTTACTTATTACTTTATTTTCACAGGGGGCCTTTATCATATCAGACTTAGGCTACTGACCAGAAATGTCAAATTAATTTCTCGACTATTGTCCTTTCTTCCAAAATTAATTTCACTCAAAATTACTTTTCTTTATTAGCAAGTTTTCTTACTTTCTTTGGTTGAAAAGATGCTTGTTATGAAGATAAGTAAAACCAGCATTTTGCATCAAGTAGGGGCATTGCTGATGTCAAGATACCAATTTCAGGTTTATTATTCCCCAATTCATTTCATCCTTTCACATTTTAACATTAAGGTCTACTTGCCCATGGAATGACTAATTACTGCTTGTAATTTGAATCTGTATTTTGTATTTTTGTGTGTTTTTTTTAAATACAATTTAAAGTTTTGTTGTTGATTTTATAGCCAAAGAAATTATGAAGTTACATTATGTGGTCTTACAGAGAAGTAAGTACATTTCATCTTATAGTTTAGTTCTGTTATGCAAAGCCTTCTTGACTTTTTTCACTCTTATTTTAATGCTCTTTATCCAGTGCTATACATAATCAACAGTTTAAAAAAACACACAAATTTTCAAAGGCATTAGGGCATTATGGTGTCCCAAAATAAAATAATTCTAAAAGATACAAGAATAATCAAAATTATTATTTAATCCTTCATTACTAACCTTATCCTATATAATCCTATATAATAAAAGGCTAATATGCAAATAGACCAAATGGCAGAAGGACCTATCGCTATGATGCACACTAACCACCAGGGGGCAGATGCTCAGTGCAGGAGCTGCCCCCTGGTGGTAGGTGCGCTCTCTGAGCCGGGCTCACAGCTGGCGAGTGCAGTGGCAGTGGTGGGAGCCTTTCCCGCCTCCGCAGCAGCACTAAGGATGTCCGACTGATGGCTTTGGCCCTCTCCGCACAAGGAGCGAGCCTAAACTGTCAGTCAGACATCCCTCAAGGGCTCCTGGACTGTGAGAGGGTACAGGCTGGGCTGAGGGATCCTCCCCCCTGAGTGCACAAATTTTGTGCACTGAGTCCTCTAGTGTTGTTATTCTATACTAATAAAAGACAAACATGCAAATTGACCATACTTTCGCTATGCCTTAAGCCACGCCCACCAGCCAATCAGAGTGACTATATGCAAATTAACCCAACCAAGATGGCGGCCAGCAGCCATGGAGCTGGAGTGAGCAGGAGGCTTGCTTGCTCCAGTGATGGAGGAAGCCAAGGTTTCCCGCCTGCCGTGGCCCGGCTCTGAGCTCCACTGAAAGCAACAAAGTTTCAATTATAGAAGGTAAACAAACCCCAGATACCTGCTTTCAGCCAGCCGTGGCCACAGAGCTGGAGCGAGCAGGAGAGGGTTGCCCCTGGCAATGGAGGAAGCCAAGCTTTCCGCAGGCCTCCGCTAAAGGCAACAAAGTTGCAATTATAGAAGGTAAATAAATCCAAGAATTAAAAAAGAAAAAAGGAAAAAAAAGAGAGGCTGGGAGCTTACGTTGCCAGGGTGCTTGGCCAGCCTGAAAACGGCCCTCAGCCCCTCACCCAGACTGGCCAGGCACCCCAGTGGGGACCCCCCATCCTAAAGGGGGTGTGTCCAGCCTGAAAACAGCCATCAGCCCCTCACCCAGACTGGCCAGGCACCCCAGTGGGGACCCCCCATCCTAAAGGGGGTGTGTCCAGCCTGAAAACAGCCCTCAGCCCCTCACCCAGACTGGCCAGGCACCCCAGTGGGGACCCCCAACCCTAAAAGGGGTGTGGCCAGCCTGAAAACAGCCCTCAGCCCCTCACCCAGGCTGGCCAAACCTCCATAGGGTGAGGGTCCCCACTGGCGTGGACATCCTCTGAGGGGTCCCACACTGCAAGAGGGCATAGGCCGCACTGAGGGACCCCCTGAGTGCACAAATTTTTGTGCACTGGGCCTCCAGTAAGTTTTATAAACTTTTGAATTGATGTCACAACTTTCTTACCAATGAGTTTCTAAGAATAACTAAATACCTTTCCCATAGAAATCTCTTGTTATTTTAACCCCAACAACTCAATAACTTTTTACTTCTACAAAATAAATAATATTTAATGACATAATGATGATATTTACAAAATATGGTATGTTAATTATAGAATATTATTTGGAACCTCTATTTCACTTTAGTTCTAAAGAATTTAATATAGGAACTGGCATACTTTTAAAAAATGTGAATTTGCTGAAACCGGTTTGGCTCAGTGGATAGAGCGTTGGCCCGCAGACTGAAGGGTCCCAGGTTTGATTCCGGTCAAGGGCATGTACCTTGGTTTCGGGCACATCCCCAGTAGCGGGTGTGCACGAGGCAGGTGATCAATGTTTCTCTCTCATCGATGTTTCTAACTATCTCTCTCCCTCTCTATAAAAAATCAATAAAATATATTTTTTAAAAAATGTGAATTTAACTCAAACATAATCAAAGATTAAATATATAAATATGTGCATGAATACATATATGTAGTTTTGAAATTGACTTTTTAAAAAACCTTCTATCAAGTAGATTGGATATCAATGTTTTTCTATACATGGATATGCAACATGTGTTTGTGTTTTCAATATGTAGCTATTATTCTTAGAGATAAAAATATTGTAGTGCTATAACTGAAAACACTGCATCTTACAAAAGACACACCCAAACCATAAGTGTCTACAATGTTTTATATTACTTTATTTAATCTACGTAAGCAGCAAAATACAAAAAGAGGTTTCCTATCCAAATTTTACATCTCCCAGGTTTTTTCTTCCTTCCTCTAATATTGTTTCATTTTACAAATCAAAACAATGCAATGTGGACATCTGCATGCAGACACTCTCATTTGCAAGAAACTACATTTACAAGAACAAACCACCAGGAAATGTGAGAGGGAACAGAGCTGCCACCCAGAACCGTGTAGCTAAGCAACTGGATGTCTTCTTTTCAGTAACCACATTGTCCAATCACCCCCTGTGGGCCCCAGAGCTCCACAGGATTTCCATCACTTCACTCTAACTCAAGCCACTTCCGGGCTTTTTCACCTCAATGAGTGCTATCCTGTCAAGCGTATGAGATAGAGATTTCCATCCCAGAATTGGTCACAACAGTCCAATTGGATGTTCTACTTTAACACACTGTCCCATGGAATACTCGTTAAAACTGACAGAAATAACATGAACACCAAACATGATTACCCATGAAAGAACAGCTGCACTGAATAGGGATTATTTACACATACGATGAGTTACTATTAGTTCTAAGTCTCAATGAATTGTTTCCACACACAAATTTCTCAATGTCAAAAATAAAAAAGAATTTTTTATTCCCAAAATTATATATTAGTGACAGAACTGCTTGTCATGACCCCATGGGTGAAACTATTCTCTAGGAGAAAACACTGTGAGCTAAGCTCCCTTGATTTTTTTTTATTATTATTCTGGAAAATACCTTTAGAAATGTATACACATGCCAGACACCTAGGACTTCTGGAACCTGACAAACCACGTTTTTTAAAAAAAATTTTTTTTAAAGGAACAATGCCATCTTAACAGATGGGTGTTAGTGTAGGCATGCCAGGGAATCAAATGTACATCACATTCCACTACAAGGGGGAGAATCTCATCCAGAACTGTCCGTCTGTGCCACTGGCTGAAGGAATATTCCACTTCAACTCCACCTCTGAGCCAGATTACTTAAAACAATAACTTCTCAAGCCACAAAAATGTTTTGTTGTTGTTGTTGTTGTTGTTTTGGCTTTTGAGTGTAAGAATTCACACCGCACAGAGGTACATATGACAGGAGCCAGTGCAAGGAAATCTTAAGCCCCCAAACTATTATGGTTCATTTAATTTTTTTGACTGATTGGCTTACCTCAACAGAAAAATTATTTTGTGGAAGCCAGCATATAATTTTTGTTAAGTAGCACCCCAGAGATTCTTTCTGACTTAAGAATTGTTTTGAAATAGTTTCCCCTTTTGGGACCTATGGAAAGCTATCTTAAGTTGTGAATTACTACTGAGTAGAGCTGTATTCATGGTTATAATTGAACATATGGTTCAGGATTATCCTCTGGTTCAAGGATGTTCACCAACTGTAGTATTAAATAAAGATGCTATCCACAGATTCTCTAGCTTTGACCAGAGTATAAGAGACATTCCTACTGAAAGTATCGGGGGATTACTTAGTAAAGTACATGACTGTCTAACCACTATGCAATACACCTGAAATCAATATAAAATAATATTGAATATAAATGGTGATTTAAAAAAATGATTTTCAATTTCTATAAATCTTATTGTATATTTAAAAAAAAACTCAGTCCCCTGAACTGTCTTGGATGCCTTAAAAAATTCATTTTTCCATTAATGTTATCCTTCCATTGTATCAATCAATATTATTTTATTTTAAAAGGCTATTCAGTCTTTTATTTCTGCATTTTCAAAGTATTGTACAATTCTGCCTGTCAATTTGAAGATAATACTGTCATGTTCAACCATTTTTTATAAATAAAAGCCTGAAACAAAAAAAGAAGACATTCCTGAAAGCATGAAAATTTTGAGCCGTTATAATTTAGGTGCCTTGTCTCCCTTGAATTTATGACTTTGTAACACCTACCAAAGCTATCTTGCATTGGTATCATACTAAGTCACTCATGTGTAACGGGTTTTAATGCTGATCATGCCACAAAAACTACAGGTTTGGTTGTGTGTGACAATAGGAGCTAGTATCAATTACAGAGACAATATTTTTTAATTAGGCCTAAAAATAATTTCATTTTAAAATTTGTACTGCTCATATAGATATTTACGTCCCTACAAGTCATATTATGGCAGTTACTAGAATGTTAAATTTTACTAGATATGAAATGTGACTTTTCAATAAATTATTTTAAGAGGTCATTAATTAACATACATTTCCTAATCACTGTTAAGATAAACACATTTTTTAATTTAAGTATATTAAATTAAAGCCTTTTGGAGACACGAGGTCACAGAATACCAAGGAGCACTGTAATTTTATATCCATAATCACTTCACACAGCCTTAATGTGACTTCTTTTTTCATTTTTTAATTTTTTCACTTATGCAAATTTTTATTATAACTTATTATGTTAATAAAGAACAATATTCCTTATTATAAACATAGCAACAAAGTTCAAGTAAAACAAATTCACCAGGTAGCAGTAATATAGTGCTCTCTTGAAACCATTATAATAAATATACTTGGTACATGTTGTAATACTACATTTACAAGTTCAAGGCAAAATGATATTCAAAATTAAGATACATGGAGATTCTTTGGTTTTTAAATTAAGAGCAAATCAGAGAATGTTGATGAAGCTCCCAAAACTATTACCTTTCTCATCAACCTCATTATAAATTAAATATATTGAAGAAATTTTTTAGAGTGACATATTATGTTGTATAAACTATATAAAGGTATTATTCTCCTTTTCTTTTTAGATACACATATCCCAACTAAATTTCTTTTGCAACATGAACCATAAAAGTCACCTTGTGATTAATAGCTATAAAACAAGGCATAAGTTTTTCACCGTTTCCCAAATATATTACTCCTTTTGGTAAACTACTATAAAAAAAAAGCAGCTGTCACAAACACAAAGCTATCTCCCATTGGCTATGAGAATTATCTAAATGTTACTTGCTTTCATTTGCTCTTCTCATTTGCAAATGTGCCAAGTTGACTAGCCTTTCTACTGAAATAAAGACTACCTTAGCCAAAGTAGAAATTGGACAGATTCTCAGTTTTGTCTGCAAACATGAAGAGCAAAAAATACACTAATGGAAGCAGCATGATTCTTCATTATGGACCCCTCCAGGTCTTGAAAATCATCCAAGGAGCTATCTCATCAACAGTTGAAAATCTTCCAAGGATCCCTTCTCACACACCCTTTTTAAGTGGTGAGTTCTGATCAAAGATTTTCTCCATTGAAAGGGGCCTCTGGAATGATTTCCATTTCTGGATCTTGTGCAAGTTCTAAGCACAGAAAAAGAGGGGGTTCAATATACCACATTTTATTTGTTAAGGATGGAATACCTCCAAGGAAGAAGTGACCTATCACCATGATTTCCAAGGACATGTCTTCTCTATCGTTTGGTGGTGGAAATTGTCCAGTGGAGTCTGTCTTTGCTTCTAAATGTATATCTCCCTTCAGTCCCAGGGAAGACCTCTTTCAGTCAAGAATTTTCTCATAGTTACATACACATCACAGACATATGCCCTTTTTACTACTAAAATATTTCCAACTAAGAGCCTGCCAGTTATGAAAATTTTTGCTAATGAAAACTTATTTTCAACCATATTGTTTTTATATTGAAGTAGTATTCATGTTTCAAGTACTCTAACTTTAAACATATAATGAAAATATGTAGCATTTATCCATGCAAAGCTGATTATCAGTAATCCATTATAATCTTTATATTTGTTTAAAAGTTTTATTTAGCATATTTCTATTCTAAATTATGTATATGTCAACAAATAAAAATTGGAAGACAAAATGGAAATTATCAGATTTTATTACCAAATAAGAAGCTGATTTTTAAAAATATATTTTTATTGATTTCAGAGAGGAAGGGAGAGGGAGAGAGATAGAATCATCAATGATGAGAGAGAATCATTGATTGGCTGCCTTCTGCATGCCCCCTACTGGGGATTGAGCCTGCAACCCAGGCATGTGCCCTTGACCAGAATCAAACCCCAGACCTTTCAGCCCACAGGCCAAAGCTCTGTCCACTGAGCCACTTGGGATATAATGTCTGGGTACAAAAAGGGGACATTTGCAGGTGTTGGGAGATAAAAGTCAGGCTCCAGGAAACCCCAAAAGTGATACTGGTGACAATGTCAGAATACAAATACTCAAAGAGAAAGAAAAGGCATGACTGCTTTCTCCACTTTAATTCCAGAACCACAGTGTGCCTTTTGATTCAATCACCCTTTGCAGTGCTACCTCTAATGTGCACATGTTCCTTCTGTCGCCAACTCTTCCTATGTGAAGGTGTCCAGGTAAGAAGTTTTGAACAGGGCTTTAAGGCACTCTCCTGGATACAGGTAAAATTACTTTTGTCATCTAATAATTTTTTGATGGAGCCTTTAGGGTTTTCTATGTATAGTATCATGTCACCTGCAAATAATGAGTTTTGTGTCTTCTTTTCCAATTTGAATACCTTTTATTTCTTCTTCTTGTCTAATTGCTATGGCTAGCACTTCCAGTAGTATGTTGAACAGGAATGGTGAAAGTGGGAATCCCTGTCTCATTCCTGTTCTTAGGTGAAATGGTTTTAGTTTTTGCCCACTGAGTATGATATTGGCTGTAGGTTTGTCATATAAGGCTTTTATTATGTTGAGGTATGATCCCTCTATTCCCACTTTGCTGAGGGTTTTTATCAAGCAATGTAGCAGGATACAAAATTAACACCCAGAAATCTATGGAATTTTTATACACTAATAGTGAATTTATAAAAAGAGAGATGAAAAAAAAAACAAAAACAAAAACCCATTTACCATTGCAACAAAAAAATTAAGATACCTCGGGATAAACTTAGCTAAGGAAGTAAAAGACCTGTACTCAGAAAACTACCAGACACTGAAAAAAGAAATAGAGGAAGACATAAACAGATGGAAGAACATACTGGGTTCATGGATTGGTAGAATCAAAATCATTAAAATGTCCATACTACCCAAGGCAATCTATAGATTAAATGCACTCCCCATTAAAATACCAACAGCATATTTCACAAACATAGAACAAACTCTCCAAAAATTCATCTGGAATTAAAAAAGACCCCGAATAGCTGCAGCAATCCTGAGAAAGAAGAACAAAGTAGGAGGGATCTCAATATCATATATAAAGCTGTATTACAAAGTCACTGTTCTCAAAACTGCCTGGTACTGGCACAAGAACAGACATATAGACCAATGGAATAAAATAGAGAATCCAGAAATCAACCCAAACCACTATGCTTAATTAATATTTGACAAAGGAGACAAGAACATACAATGGAATCAAGACAGTCTCTTCAATAAATGGTGTTGGGAAATTGGACAGATACATGCAAAAAAAATGAAACTAAACCACCAACTTACACCATACACAAATATAAACTCAAAATGGATAAAGGACTTAAATGTAAGACAGGAAACAATAAAAATACTAGAGGAACCCACAGGCAGCAAAATCTCAGACATATGCCGAAGCGATTTCTTCATTCATATTGCTCCTAGGGCATTGGAAACTAAGGAGAAAATAAACAAATGGGACTCCATCAAAATAAAAAGCTTCTGCACAGCAAAAGAAACCATCAACAAAACAACAAGAAAGCTCACTGCATGAGAGAACATATTTGCCAATGTTATCTCCGATAAGGGTTTAATCTCCAACATTAACAGGGAACTCATACAACTTAACAAAAGAAAGATAAACAGCCCAATCAAAAAAATGGACATTGGACCTAAATAGATACTTTTCGAAAGAGGGCATACAGAAGGCCAAGAGACATATGAAAACATGCTCAAAGTCACTAATCATCTGAAAGATGCAAATCAAAATAACAGTGAGGTACCATCTCACACCTGTCAGAATGGCTATCAACAAATCAACAAAAGACACATGCTGGAGATGATGCGAAGAAAAGGGAACACTTGTGCACTGCTGGTGGGAATGCAGACTGGTGCAGCCACTGTGGAGAACAGCATGGAGTTTCCTCAAAAAAACTAAAAATGGCCCTGACCAATTTGGCTCAGTGGATAGAGCATCGGCCTGTGGACTCAAAGGTCCCAGATTCGATTCCGGTCAAGGGCATGTACCTTGGTTGCAGGCACATCCCCAGTAGGGACTGTGCAGGAAGCAGCTGCTCGATGTTTCTCTCTCATCGATGTTTCTAACTCTCTATCCCTGGTGGTCAGCACACCTCATAGTGAGCGATTGAACTCCTGGTCTCCTGGTCGAACTCCCCAGGGGACAATTTGCATATTAGTCTTTTATTATATAGGATTCTACAGATTGAGCCATAAATTAAGACACTGTGGTAAAGTAAATTGCCCAGCATTACACATCTATTACCTTGTGATGCTAGGATTCAATACAGACATTTTGACTCCAGAACACATGTAAGTTAAATACATCATTATAATTTTACTCAATATACAATAGAAATTTGTTGACTAATACACTTATATTTTAAATAATCTACAAAAATATAACAAACAGAAAACATTATGTACACATTCAGAGAGACAATGAGAGAAAACAAAAATGTTAGAAATTAGCAGATGTTGACACTAATTTTGAGTCAAAGCCAATGTTATATATTTTTTTCCAATTACTCAACTGTTTGTGCTTATCTCACATCCCTGCAAAGCAACTACCATAGGTAGCACTGTGAAAGGCGTTATCCAAATGCATAACACTCTCAGTGTTTACTTAAATATTTGATTCCATAATTACAATCTCCCCTGTTAATATTTCACCTTTAGTGTTCTTTATAGGGGTGCATTTATTGCTTGAGTACTTCTGAAGCTTGTTAGAAAAATATATATTACATGTATATTAAAGTGTTTTCCACTGTGCATACTGTTTCAGAAACATCCAATGCTGTATATGCTGAAATGAAACACACCTGGGATTTGTTGACAGTTCATTTTGTTCAGGTAACTGCAATCATATAAGTGGTCCATTTAATATTCTTGTTGATAGACTCTGTAAGGCTAAAATATGTTTCATTTATAACATGTTTAAATGAATGAATATGATCTTTGTGTATTTTCTAATGGAATCAACCAAACAAGTACAAATAAAGGAGCAAAGACAATAAATGTTTTAATGTTTGCAATTGAGTGATAAAATAATCCACTATTATTAAATAAAGTACAAAGAAAAATATTTTTTATCTCTAATATTTGTGTTGGTGACTTAATGATTAACCTCAAATTTCTGAATACATAAGCGGTATTTACTCTTGGGCTTTTCTTTTCTTTTGTTTCTAAGTTTCCTAGTAATCTAGACATACGCAACAGGCAATGGTAAAATACTTAATAGTCAAAGACAATTGCCAGAATTGAGCTAACTAGAGCATGGTATATGGGTTGAGTCATGTACCTGGTCTGTGGAGTCCAACTTTCATAGTAGAGATTATCTAAAATAAAGTCTTTAGAGCATTCTTGCTAGTGATAGTATAAGACATGACTCTGATAAACGTTTGGAATCATATTTTTGGCCTTGGAGATGCACAATTATAACAAATTGAGCAAGTTACCTAATTTTTAAAATAATCAGGATTTCAATTTTATCTTTTTTAGTTTTCTCATCTATATAATGGCAATAAACTTGAAGGTGAGTATAACAACTAAATGACATCAAACATATTAAACATCTAGCACATATCTTAGAAATTAGAATATATTATAGTGAAGACCTCAAACCTGTCTTTTACTGTTTGAGCCTAAATTCTAGCTGCAACCTGAAGACTATATAGAACTTAAACCAGTGCCAAGATTGACACTCAAGATGTCATGACTTCTTCACATTCTACTCATTACCAAAAATCCTATTCAACTTAGATTATTATCCTTTCCCTACTCTCTCTCTCCATCTCTTCCTTTCCTCTCCCTTCCCAGAACAAAATATATAAGCCTTATCCCTCCTGAAATAGTACAGCTTTGACAGTTGTGCCTCATTAACAGAAGTTGTGCAATTTTAATCTCTTCCATTTAGTTCTAACTAGCCAGATGTTTTATTTGCCGTCATCACTGGACAGATCAACTGAAAACAAGAAATGCAATCCAAACTTATTGCCCAAGGGACATCGTGTGACTTTCAATAAGCAAAGTTAGCAATGGGAAAACTAATGCTAGGTTATAAATGGTTAACTATGGAATACTAGTTGACAATGTAGTTTTAAAACAAATCTTTCCAAAATCTATTCACTTTAGCTTCAGATTTCATTGTTCAAAGCCAATTATTTCCACAGACAGCCTTATAAAAGAAAAGAGCAACATAATCTATTTACTTAGAGCAGTTAAATGATGCATGTACCATCTCGGTTACAGAGTACACAACAGTGACTGACATCAACCCTTAAATCACACATTGCACTCACTCTGACTGCAGAAGTCTATTCTTTTTTATGTCAATTTACATCACATAATGCCCCTCAGTTTTCAACTAACACTGAAAAATAAACACTCTCTGGTTAAACAAGAAAAAATCAAATTTTCCAAGTTAGCCAATCACCAAAGCAAGAGTTAGTCCACAAATGTATAGTAGTACATGTGTTTACAGAAAACAAGGCGTAAAATAGTGGCTTCTGGATTTTTCCATTACTTTCCCTCCTTCCCCCATACTCAGTGAAAAAAGTTTAAGTTTTTTTACTCAGTTTACAGGTACAAATCCCATCTCCATTACTTAATAAAGTTTTAGTCTTTGACAAAATGCATTTCTCAGTACCTGCAATTCTTCACCTATAAAATGGAAATGACAATTATAGCAATATCTTGGGAGAGTTGTTGAGATGATTAAATGAGATAATACGCTTAAAGCTCTTTAAACAATTATTAGGATACAATGAGTGCTTAATAGATGGTAGTTATTAATACTCTCAATAACATTATCCTAAAAACTTCATGCAGTCACCATTGAGACATTTCTACCTGATAAGAGTAAGAGGAGAATAATTTATTAAATCACCTAATTATTAGACTCTCCTTAAATAGAGCCAGATTTTAGGTTTGTATCCTGAAGTTGCAACAGAAGGTCAGGAATCAAATGTGTGACTCAGAAAGATCCCTCTGGCAGTAAACAACGAACTGAAATAAGCCCAGATGTGAGATTATGGCAATAACAGTTCTCAACCTGTGGGTCGCGACCCCTTTGGCGGTCTAACGACCCTTTCACAGGGGTCGCCTAAGACCATCCTGCATATCAGATATTTACATTACGATTCATAACAGTAGCAACATTACAGTTATGAAGTAGCAACGAAAATAATTTTATGATTGGGTCACAACATGAGGAACTGTATTTAAAGGGCCAGAGATTGAGAACCACTGGAAGGAAAGATTTGTTGATGATCTTAGATACAGGCAATGGCAGCTACTGTGCAAAGAATGGGAGACACATGAGATGTTTAAAAGAGACAAAAAATATAAAAGCATATCACTGAAGCAATATGGGTGGTATCAAATAAATCAGACCATATCAAGTTCTATTTTTTTACTTTCTAGAGCAGGGCTGCCTCTTACTTTTTATGGTATGTACTTCAGATATAACAATTATTACCAACTCAAATTTTATCTTGGTTCTCTCATTTTAAAAATAATGTTAATGTCTCACTGTAAAAGATAGAATGTTTACAGTTGGTAAAATATGATTAGCTTCATTAGTATATCAGCTAACTTATCCACATATTAATTAATATATTTGTGTTAATTGATAACTTTCATGTCTCACAACCAAGGTGCAAACTGGCATCATCTGACCTTCACAAGGCACATATGACACCAGTGATGTTTTGTTTTTTTTTCCCTTCTTACCAAGTTTGCAACTGCTAAAATTAATTGCACCCCAGGGCTGTTATATTATGCATGGATTGTCACCCAAATAAATGACAATTTTTGAGAAGGAGTGAAAGAATAGGGATTTAGATATGTTCTCAGTGAATGATGCCAGCTACATGACAATTGACATGATACCAAATACAAGACCACTAACTAATTAAGGCTATCAAACAAGTCCATACATTGTTGACATTGGCTTTTGAATTTTCTTTCAGTAAATTGGGGGAAAAACCCTTTCAGTATAGTTTTCACTAGATTTCTAAAACTAGAATTTATCATTTAATAAATCATAAAGCATGGTAATTTTTCTGTATCCATTTTTAACATGAAATGAAATAGCAACAATATGCTTATATGTTATTTTTCCTATCTTGGAACTCAAAAGGAGCTAAGAAAGTCATGTTTACAATAGACAGGTAGAATTTTGTATGGGTCAAGGTTAAGTTGCTAGACTGTTTTATATATAAGATGTTTAATGTAAGTTTCCTGGTAACCAAAAAGCAAAAGCCTAAAGTTGATTCACAAAAGATAAAGACCAGGGAATTAGAACATACCACTACAGAAAATCACCAATTCACAAGGACAATGGAGGAAAAGAGAAGAAACAATGGAAATACAAAATAGCCAGAAAGCAATCATAAAATGTTATTAGAAAGTCCTTACATATCAATAACTACTCTAAGTGTATAGTTGAATTCACCAATCAAAAAGCACAGGGTGGCCCAGCCATTTTTTTGGTCAATGGTTGCACCCGATCCCCAGTAGGGGGCGTTCAGGAGGCAGCTGATCCATGTTGCTGTTTCTCTCTCATCAATGTTTCTATTTCTCTCTCCCTCTCCCTTCCTCTCTCTAAAAGCAATAAAAACCTTTTTTTTATTCTTCTTCTTAAAGCACAGGGTGACTGGTTGAATTTAAAAAGTGACTCAATTATATGCTGCCTACAAGGGACTCAAGCTTTAAAAATGCACAGACTCAAATTGAGGAATGAAATAAAACAGATATTTAATGCAAGTGAAAACCCAAAAAAGCAGAGGTAGCTATACTTGTATCAGACAAAATAGACTTTAAGAGCAAAATGGTAACAAGAAACAAAGGAGTCATTATATATGACTAGAGCCCGGTGCACTGATGGGGTCCCTCAGCCTGGCCTGTGCCCTCTCGAAACCGGCAGTGTCGAAGTGGCAGGAGGCCAGGAAGGAGCCCCAGTGGGGTGGGCCCAGCTCTGTTGCTGTTCATTCTGGCCCCACTGCACCTGCCACCGCCACCACTGCGCTCGCCAGCCGTGAGCCCGGCTTCTGGTTGAGCGATACTCACACTGTGGGAGAGCACTGACCACCAGGGGGCAGCTCCTACATTGAGCGTCTGTCCCCTGGTGGTCAGTGCACATCATAGTGACTGGTTATTCCAGTCATAACGGTAGTTTAGGCATATATATATATATATATATATATATATATATATATATATCGATAAGTGAGTCAATTTATCAAGTAATATAACAAATATAAATACATATGCACTCAACATTGTATCACCTTGCTATATTAAGCAAATACTAACAGTTCTGAGGGAGAGATAGAAAACAATACAATAACAGGGGACTTAAGTAATCTTCTTTCAGCAATGGATACACATCCAGACCAAAAATCAATAAGGAAACACAGGACTTAAACTACACATTAGATCAGATGGACTTCACAGGCATTTATAGAAAATTCTATCCAACAGTAGCAGAACACACATTCTTCATAAGTGCACAGGGAACATTCCCCAGGATAGACCATATGATAGGTCACAACATAATTCTTAGCAAATGAAATCATACCAAGTATCATTCCTAACCATAATAGTATGAAACAAATCAACAAGATGAAAGCTAGAAAACTTACAAGCTTGTAAAAACTAAACAACATACTGCAGAAAAGCAAAAAGATCAAAGAAGAAATCAAAAAAGGGAGAAACTTGTCTCAAAACTAATGAAAATGGAAACACAACACACGAAAACCTATGGGATGCTGCAAAAAGCAGTTCTAAGAAAAGTTTATGGCAATAAATGCTTGCTTTAAGAAACAAGAAAGATCCCAAATAACCTAACTTTGCATCTCAAAGAGCTTGGAAAATAAGAACAAACTAAGCCCAAAGTGAGTAAAAGGAAGGAAAAAACAATGACCAAACTGGAAAGGAATAAAATAGATACCAGAAATATAAATAAAAAATCAACAGAACTAAGAGCTGGCGTTTTGAAAAGATACACAAAATTAACAAAATGAAAACCACAATAAAATATCTATCACCTCACACCTGTTAGATTGGCTATCATCAAAAACACAAAAGATAATAAATGCTGGCAAGGGTGTGGAAAAAATGGAACCCTCTTAGTGGGAATGTAAATTGGCTCAGCCACTATGGAAAACAGCATGGAGGTTCCTCAAGAAATTAAAAATAGATCTACCATATGCTCCAACAATCCCACTTCTGAGTATATATACAAAGAAAATGGAAACAGGTTAATAAAAATGTCTGCACTCCCATGTTCATTGCAGCATTATTCACAATAGCCAAAATATAAAAACAATCTAAGTGTCTGGCAATGGATGAATGGGTAAAGAAGATGGGGTGTGTACACACACACACACACACACACACACACACAGAGGAATATCATTCAGTCATGAGGAAGGAAGGACATGGTGAACCTTGAAGACATTATATGTGAGAGAAGTCAAACAAAAACAAATAATGACATCATTTTCAGAATTTAAAAATGTCGAAGACACAGAAATAGAAGGGCAAATGGTGGTTACCAGGGGCTAAGGTGGGAAAGTCAGGGAGATGTTTAGGGAACATCTGAAAATCTAATGCACAGCATATTGATTATAATTAATAATACTGTTATAAATTTCAACGTTGCTAAGAGACTAGATCTTAATTGCTCTCACTAAGAAAAAAACAATAATTATGTGGGAGTCATATTGCAATAGATAAATGTATCAAATCAACACACCCTATATCTTAAGCTTACTATTATATTTAAATTATATCTCAATAAAAAGTATTATTCTGGATTTTATTGGAAAGCAATCAGACCTACCTCTAGGATTAAATTTCATGATTAGGGAGATCAAATCTAATTTGTACTTTCACTTATTAAAAATTGGGGTTTTTTTCTGAATCAATGCCATACTTCTTAAAATAGAGACCTATGCCCTGGCCGGTGTGGCTCAGTTGGTTGGAGCCTCCTCCCCTACAGGGGAAAGTCGTAGGTTTGATTAGTGATCAGGGCACAAATCTAGGTTTCAGGTTCGATTCCTGGTCAGTATGTATACAAGAGTCAACAGACTCATATATCTGTCACATCGATGTTTCTTTCTCTCTGTCCATCTCCCACCCACTCTTCTTCCCTCCCTCCCTAAAATCAATTTTAAAAATGGAGCCCTGTGATTATTCAGTACAATGCAATTGATATATTCTTAGTGGAATGCTAGTTCATTTCCCAGACCAAGCTCCTTAAATTAGGAGTGGAGGATGAAAGGGCATAAAGAGAAGAGCAAAAGATAGGAAAGGAATAAAAAGGAGAAAGACAGACAGGGAAGCCGTGAACACCTGCCTTAAAGCAGAGACCTGATTAACAACAGTCGTCTGCCAATGATGTGGAAGCAATGCTGCTGTTGCTGGTTGGATACGCGCCTTGTCCTCCTAACAGGAAGCCCTGTTTGGTGCCTTCGCGTCCAGCCCACCGTAGAAAACAGCCATCCTGCTCCAGACTATACTCTCTGCCGGGCTGACCCACAAAACGAGAAATAATAAATGTCTATTGTACGCCCCCGAGTGTGGGGATGCCGGGTGAGAACTGATACATGACACTCATCCACTGAGACTGTTAAATTGATTCAGCAGCCAGGTTTTCTTTGGCTGAAAAATAGGACCAATAACGCAACTAACACAGCAGAGTGCCACCGCCCCATGGCTGAGAAACACTGGCCTTGATGACAGGAGATCCAACTCTGTAGCTGAAGGTGCTGTTGGTAGAATTTAATGTCAGCGGCATTAAAACTATGTTGTGGGTGCCCTGGTTTTTAGAAACAGCTTCAAAGGCTGTGTTGAAAGAAAGGCCAACATTCTGCTCTGCTCCTCCTGGCCCACATGTGCTAAATACAGCTCTTCCCTTTCGGGGACGCTTTCCTTTCAAAAAGAGGCCCAACAGAAAAGAAAGCTTTATAAAGAGGGGACTATCATTAATTTTGTCCAACTGCGTTAAGTATTTCTACGCCAAGACCCAGAGAAGTAGGGTGGTTTGTTTAAGTTCCTGCGAGTGGAAAGTCAGAGGAGGAATCCAAACGCTTCTCCAGCACCGGCCTCAGGGCTTTGGCTCCTACCACATCCTGAGACTTGGCTTGGAGGCCGACGACGGCTTCTGAAACCCCGGAGCGCTAGGACTCCATGAACCAAGTGACTAAAGCATCTGCAGTTTGATAATTTTTCATTTAATCAAGTATTTATTAAGCAACCATCATTGTCACCCACAAGGAGGTCCTATTCTGTGCATGTTCCGTTTTAAAGGAGGAAGCCAATCTAAATATATAAAATAGCAGGACTGAAGTAGCATTTTTACCAATCTCTAAGTCTCAATTACCACTGTGTGTTTAATAAGGTAAGCAAAAATCCATTCCTCCTCCTCTTCCTTTTTAAAAAATATTCAGTCCTTTCTACATATTCTGTACGTATCTTTTAATATTGAGTGTTTGGTTTTTTTAAATATTTTTTTATTGATTTCAGAGAGGAAGGCAGAGGCAGAAAGAGACAGAAACATCAATGATGTGAGAGGATCATTGACTGGCTGCCTCCTGCACACCCCACACTGGGGATTGAGCCCGCAACCCTCATGTGCCCTGACTAGGAATCGAACCTGTGACCTCCTGGTTCATAGGTCGATGCTCAACCATGAGCCACGCCAGCCAGGCAAGTGTTTGTTTTTAATGTCATCAAATAGAAAGAGTGGGAACTTTACCCCAATACTAAGCCATCATTTTATTGAATTGCCCACACACGAACATACAATTTGAGTATTGTAAATGAGCTCTATTAATTTTGCAAACGGAGAGCAAGTCAATAGTGCTTGCTCACAAGGTCAAGGCTAATGAGTGCACTTTATTTTTCCCTTCTACTCTGCAGTAAGCAATGAACTCTCAGGTGAAATAGGTTCAAAAATAACTATTGAGTAGATGATAAAATGATATATCAAAACGAAAACCCCTTTTTCTTTGATAAGGAACCTCCTGTCTCATGGTAAAGTCCATTATCTGGTTTGCCAAAGGTGAATCTTTATCAAACAGCTTTCATTAAAAGTGAACGTGCAACCTTTTTCCTCACTCTGGTATTTCAAATACTGATCTCATCCTGAAACTCCCTCACAGATACACTCCCAAATTTTGTTTAACCAAATACGTGGGTACTCTGGGACCCAGTCGGGTTGACATGAAATTAATCATCACAATTAGGTTAATCAAGTTAAAGGTAGGGAGATGTATGTGTTCTTATTTTTTGAAATTTCCACTTCTCCATTGATTCAACAAACATTTGTTGAACACCTCTCGTTACCAGGTACTGTTCTGCATAATAGAGACAGAAAAGTAAACATAAACAAGACTTCAGCTGTCGATGGGGCTTACATCCTAGCTAGGAGCAGATGACACATGCCCTTAAACATCTGTAGTACAGACAATTAAATAGGCAGATTAGCAGAGCATGACAGGTGGATCCCAAATTGAATGCATGGCCAGGGAAGCTACTCTAAGAAGCTGACATTTGGGCTGAGATCTGAGTGACAAGAAATGAATGTATGTGTTCTTCATATGACATTTTCCATGTCCAGAGTATCCTGAGGACTTTCAAGCTCTGGGATATTGGCTTAAAAATTCTGAAACTGTAAAATGTCTTAAGTGATTTATCAACTTTGATGCAAATTGACTTTTATCAAATTATTACTCTAAATGGTAGTAATTTTTATGTATGTTATCAGTAATAGTGGATTAAGTAATTTATCAATGTCATCTCCATAAAGTTTACATCACTTTGGTTCTCAACTTTCTTTTATATCCCAGACACATAGAACTTAAAAAGGCACAACACACAACTATTTTTCTAAAGAATATTTCAATAAGTGTATAGGATCAAGTTATAAAGCAAACCACTAGCTTTGTATGAGTATATGTTTACCTGGGAATGGGGAGACACCATGGGGAAAATGATGACTTACGAGTGGAAAACCATGAAAATAAATCCAAATTGTGCAACTTTAAAAAAAAAAAGTGCACATGCCCATTTTCCTACGCAGGGTAAATGAATACACACACGAATAACAACTTTACACATAAGTAATCATACTGATCAGTTCAAAAAGACGTTTTGAAAAGGCTTACCAGAAACCATCAAAGATAGAGCTAGAGCAAATTTTTAAGAGTCATACATTTAAGCCCCTTGGCTACTTCAGAATTGTTAATAAGGGACTTGCTACATGTTAGATAAATGTGGACAGTATGCTTCTCTCTGGTACCCATAGAGACATCTTCACACATTTCAAATGCAATAAAATTGATGCAGATCTTTCTTTATATTTCAAGAATTGATCCCATTCCTGCCTTGGAAAAAGATGTAGAAAATTCCTTAGATTCAGCTTCAGCTACGATTTTGGGGATCAGATGCCACTTTTACTACATTTGGTCATTTAAGTCTGAGCAGGCTGACAAGGCAAAAATGACTATCACCTCCTTTCCACAGATAAGAAAACTGAGAATCAAAAATATGTCAGAAAAATAGTAACTAGTAGAACAACCTTAAAGATACTACCTGTAGTTGCTAGAGTAATGCCTCCCCACCCCCCTCCCCCGAAAAGATACCCACATCCTACTCATTAAAACCAGTGGCTGAGGGGAGTTAAGATGGCAGATAGAATTGAAGTTGCTAATCAACTGACCTTAAAATAGGTAAATTACCCTGGGTTAATTAAAGTGGGTCCAATGTAACCACAGGGTTCTTAACAGAGGAAGGGGGAGGAGGAGATGTTGTTTTTCAATAATTATATATGTGAGTCAGAGGGAGATTAGAAGATGCATAGAAGAGGCCCCAAAACGTGTGGCCCCTGGTGTATGTCTCAGAGGTTTCTATGCGGTACGCAATGTGTTAATTAATAAAGAAAAAAATAAAAGAAAAAAGAAAAGAGAGAGAAGTAGAAGGAGGTGGAGGAGAAAATGAAGGGGGAGGTGGAGAAAGAGGAGGCAGAGATGAAGGAGATTGAGATCACACTGTAGAAACATTAAATAGCTATAAGGTGATTAGAGATGAAGATTTTAGAAACTTTGTATTCCAGTGCTATTTCTAATTCCTCCATCTCTGCAAAGCTGCTAACAAATCCCACTCTCCCAATAGTTATAATTTCATCTTATCTTTGAAAATAAACACGAGAAACTGTCAAATGCCATCTTCTTTCCAAAATCAAGCTATATGTCAATAGTAGAGCATTCCCCGGATTTTCTAGTCCAGTAAACATTGCCTAAAAAGGAATGACGCTGGTCTGGCATTAATTCCTAGAAAATTTATCCTATGACCACCGCATTCTTTTCTAAGGATTCACAAAGTGACTATTTAATAATGCATTTGAGAACTTGACCAGGGGATGATGT
The DNA here is from genome assembly GCF_963259705.1 of Myotis daubentonii. NCBI lineage: Eukaryota > Metazoa > Chordata > Mammalia > Chiroptera > Vespertilionidae > Myotis > Myotis daubentonii. The sequence continues at coordinate 55,440,225 of NC_081849.1, forward strand.
CATGCTTGCACATCAACCCTAGTTTGGAATTATCCTATTCTTTGATATTTCAGTCTTTGACACCAGGCTGTTAATGACTTCCCATTGGCAAACAATCCCAGTGGCAAAGGCCATAAAAACTATTTCTGCATGAATTTTTCACTGTTTTGCAATATGAAGAATATTTTCTTAGTATGAAAAGGTATTTTCAAAATAGCAGAACTCCCATCCACATAAAACATTGGGTGCTTCCAAGTCAGGGGATTAAGTCCTGCTGCTTTCTTTTTGTCACCCATGGATTTTACAGACTTTCCAATGGAGTGCTACCCCTACTGCACAAATGTAATGAATTTACTCATTCAACAAATGGTTACTGAGAAAAAAGTTCTTACTTGATTACTATGTACTAAATACCAAGCTGAACACTGATGAGACAGAAAAGGCAAAATCTGAGCCAACAGAGTTTACTTTTTTTTTTCGTCATCACCAAAACAAATTTTAATCTATTGAAAGAAATTTTCTAAGAAATTGTAAATCTATAGGTTAGAACCGAAGTATGATGTTCATTATTAACAGTAACACAAAGGATCACATATTCCACTACAGGACTTCTCAGAGCCTTGAATATGCTAATATCCAAATTTACATGGAAAGGGATTCCCCTTTTGCCCTTGAGAACTCTGTTATCACTGAGCTACTCAAAAGGAATTCTAAGGCAAGCAATGAATAAGTGCAAGAGTAAACAATGCAGATCATATGCACAAGAGAACCAACATAAGGATCTTACAGGAAAAAGAGAAATTTATCTTTATACTAATGTGAGTAGCTTCAGAATATATTCTATATATATGTACATTGATTCCCAAATTTAAGAATCCTGTATACAAAACTGAATGGAGAATTTTCGCATCACTCAGATTTTTTCTTTTAGTAAATTATTTTAAACTCTTCAAATAAAACCCAATGCTATCCCCTAAACAGGGATTCTCAACCTCTAGTCTAGAGAGCACTTATATAGAAACTCTTAGAATGTTCATTAAAAAGTATACATTTCTTTTTTTAATATATTTTTATTGATTTCAGAGAGGGAGAGACAGAAACATCAATGATGAGAGAGAATCATTGATCGGCTGCCGCTTGCATGCCTCCTATTGGTGATCAAGTCAGAAACCCTGGCATGTGCCCTGACCAGGAATTGAACTGTGACCTCCTGGTTCATTGATCCACGCTCAACCATTGAGTTGCACTGGACAGACAAAAAAAAGTAAATTTCTTAACCTTCAATCAGAATCTCTGGTAGTGATATCCATAAAACTGCATATTTTTAACAATTCTTCTAGTGATTCATATGCACAACAAAATAGGAGAGGCACTGAACTAGAGTCCAATCTGTCCTACACTTGTTCCGTTATTTTAAGAAACATCTTCCTATGGTGCATTATTTTGAATTTCCCAGGCAATGGGATACAATGGTACTAGAACTAATAGGAATCCACAGGTGACTGAGAAGCACTATTGCGTCAAGTGTGGCAACCTTATTAAAATTCAATCCTTGTAATGGGGGGTGGGGGGAGGTAAGCAATAACAAAGGTGGCTAGTTTGGGATTAATTTCCATCTCATTATTGCAAATTGGAAAAGCTAAGAAATTAGAGGAAGGAAGATAATGAGCTTGAACATAATGAGATAATATATTTCTAAGCATCTTTAATACATATTTATTCCTTAAGAAGTTAAAAATTAGTTTCTGGAATGCAAAGAAGATTCTGGGAAAATGGCATCCTGAGCTTAAATTCCTGGGTCCCTTGTCCTTCCCTCAGCTCCTTGTTAAAGAGACTAAACTGTGGAGAGCAGCTACAGTGTTTGGACAGGTTCAAGCCTTGGACTAATGAGAGGGCACAGTCCTCTCATGGCCACGTGCAAGTCCCAGCTTAGAGGGCAGAGCCCTCCCAGCACAATTATAGCCAACAGCTATAGTTGTAAGCTTGAACCTGTGGTCCGAACACATGGTCCCACGTGTCTGAGTGATAGGGGCTTGATAGAGTTCAGGTGCATGTAATTGAGTAGGATCGAAACCCATAAGAATGTTGTAAACATCTTGACCACACCCTTGCTTTGCCTCATGGAAGCTGACTATAAAATAAAGACACGGCTTGTAGTCCATGGCACTATCTCTCCATCAGAGAGGGCAGCGTCCCACTCAGACCCAGCTTTATTCTCCTCTTCTCTAAATCCTTCACCACCCCCACTCAGGGTCACCCTTGGCCATGCCAGCGTGGCACACTTAACAAATTAATCTGGATGGTAAAAGCACAGTTAGTATTTCACTGTTGATAATGTCTGAGGAGAACCTATGCTATCAACAAAACTTAGGGTTAAGGCTCCTGAGAGGTTAGGTGGCAGACACTGGTAGACTGTTTTAGGGGTAGGGAAACAGATATCTACTCTTTGATTTCTTTTGAGGGTGGCCCATTTAATCAATTAAAATAAATCCAGAAGACAGTATACTCACAAACTGAGTCATCTGTGGCCCATTGATCAAAATGAGCCATTTCTCTTTTGCTTGGTGCTAAACAGACCTAAACGAAGAACATCTCCCGGTTCCCCAGGAGAATACTCACAGTTTTCTGCCTTCCCACCTGCAGAAGATTCCCAGGATTGCCACAAAGAAGTCAGCAGATCTGTGTGTTGCGTGCTGAGGTTTCTAATACCCAGGGGCAGGAAATGAAAAATTACAAATCACCAATGTAAACACCATAAAGACATTGACTATAAGAAAAAAAGTGAAGTTACCCAAAAGAAAACATAGTCAAGGGATGTGAAAAAGACAATACAGAAACACCCACTTAATAAAGCCTCTAGCATGTGCGTACAAGACAACATGTACTGAAATATGCATTTCATTATTACCAAAAAATGAAAGTAACCCATTTTTTAAATTATTGTTTATTCATGTAGTTAATATGGAATGAAACTGAATTAAATAGAAACATGAATCAATATGGATAAATCTCAAAAACCTAATATTACATGAGAAAAAGCAAAGACGGATTATAAATGCACTATGATGCTATGTTCATAATTTTATAAACCATATAATACCATACAGGGTGGGGCAAAAGTAGGTTTACAGTTGTTCATATGGAAAATACAGTAGTTAATAATAATACAAGAATAAACTGTTTTTGAATAGTCTCAAGTGTAAAACCACATTGGCCCCACCGTATATTTATGCATTTATATATAGACAAAATCTGCATAGAAATAACAAAGAACAAATTGAGTATTATGATTATCTCTGAAAAAAGAGCCAAGAAAATATGACCAGAGAACTTAGTGATTTCAGAGACTCACTACTGAAGCTCTAATGTTTTATTTTTACAAAACAAACCATAATAGGGGGTAAGGGAAAGAAAATAAGGAAAAATTATGATTTCAGTAATGTGTTCAAAGATGTTTATTATATACATTTTTTTCTATATGCTTAAAATGTATTATTTCATTCAAGGAGGATATAAGAGACCTTAGCTTAGCAGAGTAACAATTCAAACTTTCAGTTAGGAAGAAACTCACCCAATCTCCATTTTGATAAATGAAAAAGTCACATCTAGATCAGCTAATGAAATAACTATACGCTAAAGCTAAAGACAAAATTTACAAGCTTTGAGACAGAAAGAACACACTAAAGCAAAGATAGACTAGAAACAGATTTCTAAACTTCGACCCTGGACGCAAAATATATCATTTATAATCTGTTTTGAGGAAAAGAAATGTTGATTTTAAAATTCTACTCTTGGCAAAGATATAATTATTATCTGAAAGCCAAAGACTTCTGGTTTCCTGTTCCACAAATAAAGAGCTTGGAAGAAGCCAGTCCGTCCTAATAATAAGTGAAAAGCTGAACAAACTGAAAAAAAGCAACACCCTTGCTTGGATGCCTCAGAGGGGAGGTCACATGGCAAAAGTCCGCCCCAAGAATCGAGAGGAGAAACCAATACTGGGCGTCCTGGCTCCTGGAGCAGAGAGATGCACCAGGTAAAACCACCCCAAGAATCCCAGCAGGCCGGGAGGCGAGGGAAATGACACTGAGTTAAAAACTCTGGGGGGACGCATTCAGAGGGGGCCCCACAATATTGTGAAATGTACCTCCAGCAGCTGACCGGATCCCCACAGCAGAGAGCGGAGAAAATGCTCCTCCAGCATCTGGCCAGGGCGGGGGAGAAACCACCTTTAAATAGGTTGTTTTCTTAACAAGGCCTGAGCAGGGGGGAACTAGTTCACCGAGCCTACAGCCTGCCATGCAGGCACAATGAGAGCTTGCCTAAGCTGGGGGCGGGAACACCAACCCCAGCCCCTTAGCCTTCCAGGCGGGAGAAGGAAAACACCCAGCTCCAGACCTCTCTCGCTGAGGAAAAGGGCAAAAGGAAAAGAGCTGAGAGGCGCTGATGAAGTTCGCAGCTGAGGCACAGGGGCTCACTGAGCGTTTGGCTCAGTGGATAGAGCGTTGGCCTGCAGAATGGAGGGTTCCTGGTTCAATTCTGGTCAAGGGCTGCGTATTTTTTTCTCTCCCTCTACCTTCCACTCTCTCTCTCTCTCTCTCTCTCTCTCTCTCTCTCAAAAAAAAAAAAAAAAATCAATGGAAAAATATCCTCGGGTGAGGATTATATTAAAAAAAATTAGAGTGATACCTAACGATATGACTAGATATGGGTAAACAAAATTCAGTAACAGTGAGGGGCCAGATTATTATGACCACCTGACATTTGAAGTCAAATTAGCTATAATTTCGCGCTGAAGTTGCTAGAGGGCCAGACCATTATAAATAGGAAAGCGGGTTGTTTACCACGACAGTAGAAGTGATTTTTTCCTGAAGATATGGGTAAACAACATGATTTAACAGCCTTTGAAGGTGGGATATATATTATTATGAGTGGCCAGATTATTATTACCACCTGACGTTTGTAGGCAAATTAGCCGTACACTGTATCATAAGGGATATGGAAGCCGAAGGCCTGTTCGAACACCTTTGCTGTCGGAAGTTACCAAGATAAAACGTCTCCATTTCGCACAGGAACACAAGGATTGGACAGTCGAGCATTGGAAAAAAGTCATGTAGTCCGATGAATCACGTTTCCAGTTGCATCATGCAGATGGCAGAGTGAGAATTTGGTGGAAACAGCATGAAAGCATGCACCCCACATGCATGAGTATAATCCTTCAAGCTGGTGGGGGCAGTGTTATGGTTTGGGGCATGTTTTCCTGGCATGATTTGGGCCCTTTAATTCGTGTGGAACAATGTCTGAATAGCACAACATACCTAAGTATTGTTGCTGAACAGGTTCATCCTATCATGTTGATGGCGTATCCCAATGGAGATGGTTTCTTCCAACAAGACAATGAGCCATGACAAGGTGCTTGTATTGTGCAGTAATGGTTTCAACACACCGAACAGACTGTCAAACTACAGCAGGAAGCCGGGGGAGGGTTGGGGGGTGGGTAAGAGATCAACCGAAGGACTTGTATGTATGCATATACGCATAACCAATGGACACAAGACACTGGGGGGTATGGGAGGCTAGGGGAAGGTCAAAGGGAGAAAAAAAAGGAGACATATATAATACTCTTTGTAATACTTTAAGCAATAAAACAATTAAAAAAAAATAACATGAGGGAGACTTTACCTTGCTAAGGTGGCCCCCACAATCACCAGATCTCAATCCAATTGAGCATTTGTGGAATGAAGTTAAAAGAGCCATCAGGCAGCTGGTTCCACAACCATCAAATCTCACAGAACTGGACAGTGCTATTCATCAGGCATGGTGTCAGATTCCTCGCTTCACCTTTCAACATCTCGTGGAGTCAATGCCAAGAAGAATCACCGCAGTATTGAAGGCAAAAAGGTGGCCCAACGAAGTACTGATGGGGTGGTCATAATAATCTGGCCACTCAATATATATATATATATATATATATATATATATATATATATATATATATATATATATACACACACATACATACATACATACATACATACATGTATATATTTTTCCAAACTTATATGGTTGGAAATTATAATAAAAGTATTAAGTAATGATTCTCAAAATATAAAATTACTAAATTCAGAAATAAATATTCCAAACTACTAAACTTCAGGAACTGGGGCAGTAAATGCATTGCAAACATCTTCCTTTGTAGAGATTTGGGAACTCAGTCATGTGAACTGTTCTGTACAGGTTTAATAATTATTTAATGTTGCTCTGATGGTAGATATACAGGGTGAGGCAAAAGTAGGCTTACAGTTACCTGTATGGAAAATAATACAATAGTTAATGAATAATAATATAAGAACAAACTTGTGTTTCACAGAGTCACAACTGTAAACCTACTTTTGCCCCAACCTGTATGTGTAGATACGTGGTTACAATGGGAATGTAAGCAGTAAAAGAATGAGAAATGCAATAATATTTTCAATTTAAAGTAGACAGCAAAAGAGAAAGAGAAAAAAACAAATCAACATAAGAAAAGCACTTTAGAACTGGACAAAAAAGAAAGCAAAACACAGTCAATAATTGACAAAAATATATCGAAAATAGCATTAAGCACAATACATAATGGATTGAACATATACGAAGGCAAATTGTATCAGATTGAATAAAATAAGGAACTCTAGCGACATGGCATTTGCAAGTGATTCCTGGAAAACCACATTATTAAAGACAATTTGAAAACAAAGAAATGAACAAATCATAGAATTACAAACAAAAAGAGGCAGAGTGATTGTTAACATCAGGTAGTGTGCAATTCAGGGGGAAAGGAAGGAAAAGGGATTAATCAGACCTAAAGCTTACTGCACACTTGCTATTTAAATGGAATAACATGGCCCAGCTGGCATAACTCAGTGGTTGAGCTTCAACCTGTAAACCAGAAGGTCACAGTTCCATTCCAGTCAAGGCGTGCAGGAGACAGCCGATCAATATTCTCTCTCATCATTGAAGTTTGTGTCTCTCCTCAATTACTCTCTGAAATCAATAAAAATATATTTTTAAAAAAAGATAAATTGAATAACATAAAATTGTCATTTTAGGTAAAAAAATGGTCATATATTTGCAATATCAAAAGTGTCAACATATATAACTATTAAAAGTCTTTACAAAGTAAATCAAACACATGACTACATTATAATTCTAGTAACGCAAAGATTATTCAACAGTGGGAAATGTTTGACATTATAAAAACAAAAACAAAAGAAATTTGTAAAATTATATTAATAGATGCCAAAACACATTTACTGAAATTCATCAACCATTTATAACAAAACTTTTAAGAAAAGCAGAACTGGGGGGTGGGAGGGGGGAGAGAGCAAGCTACAGAAAATATTTATATAATTTAATATCAAATAGTTGTTAAACTATGAAATAATAAAGACAGACCAAAGAAAATTAGAAATATATGAGATTACCACTATCACTATATTCATTCAAATTTCTTTAACTAAATAAAATAGGAACAATTTTTTAAAAGCAGCATAAATATACAATATTGAGAAAAAACAATATTTTTATTTCCTGTTTTATGATTGGTTTTGGAAAAGAAAATCAAAAAGTTTCTTCTGAAAATTTAAAAACTTAATAAGAGAAGAATTGCACTGAAGCTGAATAAATTTGCAAATATTAAAGTCACCTTAATGTAAAGGTTACTTCTAATTCTATTAATCTGTGGCTGTTAATGGTTTTCTATCTCAATCAAAATTGTAAAATCCTTAAGAAAAAATTGAATAAGTACAATAAATATAGAAACTTCTATAATATTTCATAAAAAAATTGGGTGGGATCATGTAAATAATTAAAATATGTCCTTTTCTAATTATTTCACAAATTTAATGCAGTTCTAATCAAAATTCTTAGAGAATTTGGTGGGGAGACTAGATTCTAAAAATTGATTTTAAGTTTCTTATAAATAAGTATATCAGTAAAAGTTGATTTTAAAGTGTTAAAAAAAATGAGGAGTCATTAACTCTACATGTAGTTAAGATTAGTCTAACTCTATTCAAAGCTGCATGAAATTGACCCAAGAATAAATAGCTAAATTAGTAAATGAACTAGAGAGTCTAGAAATAGATTTAATTGTACTTGGGAGCTTAATAAGTTCTAAATGTGGCATTTTAAATGAATAAGAAAAAGATCTTTAATTTGCTATATTGTTCTTGTGCAGTAGCTATCCACCCCAATATAAACCAAATAGATCACTTCTTCACAATATTCAGTAACATACTCTAGATGAAATAAAATTGTAGGTGCTCCCCCAAAAAACAGTTCGTTTAAAAATAAAGAAATTTAGGAAAATATTCTTGTAAACTGTTACCAGGCCAGAAACTCAAAACTAGAAAAAAAAATTACATATTTGACAACTTTTTTAAAAAAAATTGTATTTAAAAAAGATATAATTATTAAAAGAGAGACTGGGAGAAAATTATGGCAACATGTGAAAACAAAAACTTAATCTTCATAATAAGATGAAGAGAAGACAACACAGCAGAAAAATAAACACAGGATATGAGCAGACATTTTTAGAAGAAACATGGCAAATGGCCAATAAATCTGAAAGAATACTTACTATAGTCATCAGGGAAATGCAGTGAGATACCATTTTGCACACATCAAATCTGTAGACACAGAAAGAAAAACACTCAATAGACCACCTGTGAAAGTAGGCACTCCTTCAGTGGGTAAGATTCTAAACCGCCACAACTTTTTGAAATCTAAGTTAAAAAGACACACACTTTAAACAAGCAGACCTCCTTTTGAGGATTTACCACACAGGTACAAATGTACAAGTTTATAAGTGATTTTCAGTTGTATTTAGAGTAATGCTATATACTTACAGTATATTTTTATGTATTCCATATCCCTTCCCACTTGAAAAAAAAATAGAGACACAAATAGGACAGTCATCTAACGATGAACAGCTGACCACATTCTGGTACATTTTAAAGACTATCAGAAAGCTATTAAAGGGGAGGGAAATGTCTCTACTATCTTAGGGTCCCTGACTAGCCCCAAGATTTAAACTGACTTAACATGGAGAAACAGGAGAAAAGCATGCCATTTTTTAAAATTTGTACATGTACTAGTACATGGGAGCCTTCACAAAATAAGGAAGAGGCAAAGATGTGACCAGTACAGAAAGCCCTCTACCTTTTAGACAAAGAAACAATAAATTTGTGAATTGACAAGACTAAGGGGTTTGGGCTAGGGGTAGTAAGTGGAATATAAAGATTCGTTTAATAAAATTTGCTTGTACAAATATCCTGGCCCCACATTTCCTATCTCTGGGGATAAGACTAACTCCCTTCCTCCTGATTTGGAGAGGGTACCTTTCACAAGAAAGTTTTACCTTCTGCTTTCAGGAAGAAAAACACACCACTTTCATATTAACTACTTTCATGTTGGTTATTTATTAATTCTAAATAACCAATATGTCAAAATGGCTTAATTGGGGTGACAGATTTTGGGTTCTTTCATTATTTAAAAAAATTATGGAGGATCATATGCATTGATAAGAAGCTATATTTGGATTTAAGTGGAAAAGGATTGCAGTACTATTTTTATCTAATGATTACATTAAAAATAAAAGAGAGGAAACAAATATATTTGAATATTTGTTTGTGAAAGTTCATTTAAGCTTAAATCAAAATGTGAAAAAACTCACACAGCGGTATCATTGTTTTCCTAGGATATAGCAGGGGTGTCAAAGAGAATTGAGTCAAAGGGAGTGTCTTGGGTTTTTCCTTCTAATACATCCTTTGTGTAGGTATCCAGGGTGATTGTTCTACTGGCTAATCTGCCTTTATGCATAAACAGAGGCCTGGTGCATGGATTTGTGCACTGGTGGGGTCCCTCAGCCTGGCCTGCGGGATCGCACCAAAACCAGCTTTCCAACATCCTCTGAGGGGTCCTGGATTGCAAGAGGGTTCAGGCCATACCAAGGGACCCCACCAGTGCATGATCGGGACCAAGAGGGACCGCAGGAGGGCTCCAGGGCATGTTGGGCCCATCTCGCCCAGTCCCAACTGGGACCCCAGCAACATGCTAACCTACCAGTCAAAGCGTCTATCCCCTGGTGGTTAGTGCATGCCATAGCAATTGGTCAAATGGTTGAACAAACAGTCAGACACTTAGCATATTGGGCTTTTATTATATAGGATTCTTTTTACCTCCATATTCCTGCTTTCTCCCACATGGAATGCTTCCCTCTTTCCTACCCACCTACAGAAATGCAGTATATTCACAAGGACTGGCTCAAATTTCTCTCTCACTTAAAGCTTGTTCTGGCTAAGTCAGAATATATTTCCTCCTGTTAGCAAATTATTGCTCTGTTTCTGCATCATCAATGCCAGTTTTGTCTCTTGATCAGGATGCAAGTTGCCAGGGATCAGGCCCTGTTTTCTTTCTTTTGTGTCTCTCTAAACACATAGCACATGCACAGTGTCTAAGAAGAACCTTGAATCAATTGAATGATGTAAGCCATGACAGTTTATTTGGCAGATCAATGTAAAAAAAGTTATAACCCAAAGTAAACATATCTTTTTTATTTTTAATAATTTGTACAATATTGCAAAACAGCCCAATTTTAAATAAAAAGCAATAGACTATTCATTATTTACCCAATACATTTGAAAGTATCACAGTAAAATGGATTATTATATATTTAAATCGTATTTTCTGCCCCAGAGGTACTAGTTCAAACTGTCTAAAATTCAAGTGTTTCAAGAAGATTCTTCCTTTATATATGAAGACACCTAACAACTAGACATTGTGTTTCAATTGTAATAAATGATACATGATGGGGAAATGTAGGAATTCAAGAAATGCCATGGAAGAAAGAAAACAAGGTGAATTTTCCATTAAGAGACTCTATGCTAAATGTTTCTTATATTTTAGATATTCACGGGAGTGCTAGAGGGGAGAATTAGCCATCAGCGATGTTTCATGAACATGATGACCTGGGAAATTCATATCAGAGCATATTGACATGAATGTGATATAACAGCTCTGAAAATTTTTTCAGATGGATTTAAGTATTTGAGAACAGATGTTTCTTCTTAATTTTTTTCTTGTCAGCATTGAAAAACTGACTTTGAAATTTTAGATCAATTTATAGATTTCCCATAATGTTAATTCACTTTCTATAATGTTCTATTTGAAGTAAAAATAATCTTTATTTTTATGGCAATGGAAAAAAAATCCTTTTGGAATATAAAATTGGATAGTCAGTATAATAAGGGAGATAGTTAAGTAGTACATTTTTCTTAGGGACAATCTGTTTTGTTTGATTTCTTAGAGAAAAAAAGAAAAGAGTCAATTAGTAAAAATTATATTGTAAAACCAGTGCTAATTTAAAATTCTTTTTGATATCAAAAGAACTGAAAATTTTAAGTAAATACATAAAAGTAATTATTTCTTTTTTTCAAAAAAATTTGTTTTTAGCTCTAGCCAGGTTGCTCAGTTGGTTGGAGCATTGTCCCATACACCAAAAGGTTATAGGTTTGATTCTCAGTCAGAGCACATACCTAGGTTGTGGATTGGATCCCTGTTGCAGAGCATAAGGAAGACATAACCAATAGATGTTTCTCTCTCCCCTGCACTCTAAAATCAATCTTTAAAAAGTAATATATCTTTAGATGAGGGTAAAAAATGTTTTTTTATTTTTTCATCAAGTTTCTAGAATTCTTCTAATATAGCTATGCTTAAATTATTTTTAGAATCAATTTTCATAACTGTGCCTCTAAACTTAGGTTTAATGGTTCAAAGATTGTGATAATTACAACTAACAATTTTTTAATAAATACAATATTTTAAAACAAACACTAGTAAAAAAGAAAAAAGGAAATGATGTAGAAAATCAATGCAAACGAAATTGTACCACAAAGTGGAAAACACCCACATTGAATTACAAAACATGGATAGGACAAGTCCATGGTTTTACTGGTTCTAGTGAAGAGTATACATATACTAGAGGCCTGATGCATGAAATTCATACAAGAGTAGGCCTTCCTTCTGCCCTAACCAGTTTGACTCAGTGGATAGAGTGTTGGCCTGTGGACTGAAAGGTCCCAGATTCAATTCTGGTCAAGGGCACATTCCCAGTAGGAGGTGTGCAGGAAGCAGCTGATCAATGTTTCTCTCACATCAATGTTTCTAACTCTATATCCCTCTCTCTTCCTCTCTGTAAAAAATCAATAACATATATTTAAAAAAAAAAAAAAAGAGTAGACCTTCCTTCTCCTGGCTGCTAGCACCAGCTTCCCTCTGGCAACTGGGACCTGGGCTTCCCTCGAAACCCTGGCTTGATCTGGAAGGTCGTCCGGGAAGGACATCTGGTCTAATTAGCATATTATGCTTTTAATGTTATACTAGAGGCCCAGTGCAGAAAAATTTGTGCACTTGGTGGGGGGGTCCCTCAGCCCGGCCTGTGCCCTCTTGCAGTCTGGAACCCCTCGGGGGATAACCACCTGCTGGCTTAGGCCCGTTCCCCGGGGGGTTGGGCCTAAGCTGGCAGTCAGACATCCCTCTAGCAGCCCAGGATGCCCATTTGCCAGCGGGGAGCAGGCCTAAGCTGCAGTTGGACATCCTTAGCACTGCTGAGGAGGCGGGAGAGGCTCCCGCCACCACCATTGTGCTGGCAGCTGGCAGCCTGGCTTGTGGCTAAGCAGAGCTCCCCCTGTGGGAGCGCACTGATCACCAGGGGGCAGCTCCTGCATTGAGCGTCTGCCCCCTGGTGGTCAGTGTGTGTCATAGTGATCAGTCATTCTGTTGTTAGGGTCAATTTGCATATTACCCTTTTATTATATAGGATATATCAACACAAGTGAGCATTTTACTTAAGTAAGGGTTTTCCTAATAAAGTACTAGATGTAACAACACAAGTAGCACAACCTGTAGTAAATAAGTGTTGTTCCTTTTCTACAATAGGCCTTCTCCTTCTGTACTTAGTATTATGTTAATTAAAACTTAGGTTTGACACTTTCTGTGGCTCATTTTTAGATGTAAAATTCTATGACTATATTCACTGTTTTACTCCCAAAAGGGAAATCAATTTTGTTGATTATTCCTCATTTTTCATAAGATAAATACCCATTATAACCATCAATCACTTATTGCTTATATATTTTTTCAAATATACATTTTTTATTTTAGAGAGGAAGGGAGATGGAGAGAGAGATAGAAGTATAAATGATGAGAAAGAATCATTGACTGGCTGTCTCTGCCATGCCCCACCCTGGGGATTGGGGATCGAGCCCACAAACCCAGCACATGCTCTGATTGGGAATCAAATCATGACCTCCTGGTTCATAGGTAGATACTCAAACCCTGAGCCATGCCAGTCAGGAAAAGATATTTATAAGATTTTCATTCATTTAATGATCACTCAAATCACATTTTAGTTAACAATTGTTAAAAGTTAAAGATAAATCGATTGTAGCTTTTAGAATTTTTATAATAAATACAATTAATTTTCCTTAATACTTCTATTTTCCTATTTACTTTTATTCTTTTAGCAATATATATTTAATTATGCAAAAGTAGTTCCAAATGATATGAGGAAGGTGGAAATCTATGCCAGTTCTAACCACCATTTAATATTTAAAATCCAGGAATTCATGAGACCATGTTTTTCCTGACTAAACAGCTTCCACCTTTGGCTGCTAATTGATCGCAATGTAAGCAAGAGCAGAGTAAAGATCAATTATCACACTGTGGTACCCATAACATAAGGATAACTGCAATTAGGAGCCTTAAAACCCAGATTCAGTCAGCGTATGTTTTCCTTCTCTTCAATGACTAAGGACAAAATCTTTCTACTCAAACCATGTTTAATTAGCCTAAAAAAGTGACTTATAAGAGGTGAGGCATATAGTCTTTAGAATCTAAAACTTACTAAATTTTATTGCTAAATTCCTTGATCCTTTAGAAACTTTAGTTCTCTTTTTAATGGCATAATCAAACCCATAACCAACCTTAGAGATATATTAGAGAGAAGATATTTCTCAAATGTGTGAAATCTAAAAATTTATTATAATCAGAACTACAGTACTTTATGAAAAGTTTAATAGAAATAGATGCTCACATGCATTTTTTAATTTTAAAGAGTAAGCATTAAAAAAATGTTTTAATGGAAAAAATATAAAAGTTGACCCTGGCCAGGTGATCAGTTGGTTAAAGTGTCATTCCGATATGCCATGCTTGAGGGTTCCATTCCTGATCAAGGCACATACAAAAATCAACCAATGAAAGTATAAATAAGTGGAACAACAAATAGATGTTTATCTCTCTCCCTTTCTCTCTCTCTCTCTCTCTAAAATATTTTTTTTAATTTTACAGAAAACAGAAATGACCTAGGCAAGATAAACTTTTCATAGAAATAAACATGTTTCTGGTGGCCTATTACTCCCATTTTCCAAATTATAGAAATATAAAATATTACACACACTTCCAGGTCTGCAGACCAAGCTTAGGTTATGGATTGATAAGGAGAAAGGGCAAATGTCTTGAGTTTAGCCAAAGCAGAGGCATTGGTCATATGTAATGATATAGGAAGGAAAGGAGTAGTCAAAATAGGAGGGAAATGTATTATTCAGTATGTCCATGCAGGTGCGTACAGCAGTCAAAAGATCAAAGAGTGAACATCTGACATCTAATTATATGTCCTTCTTGGAGTAGGCATTCCTATGTCTAAAAGTATTCCACAGGGCCAGACACTGGTCAGAAATCTTCAGTTCAACCTTGCCCCTTTCTGAGTCAGGGTAATGATAAATAGATTCATTTAGCATTCATCCAACAATTATTTAATGAACATTCATTGCCTATGTGCCTGGTACTTTGTGGGGCACCATGTATACAATGAAGGGCAAAGCACTTTTGATTCCTGCCTTCAAGAGTATAATGATCTATACCAGTCTGCTATCTTGTATTATTTTCTTTAGCTACGCTGTACTACCCAGGTACAGTACTAACTGTACTGCTGGTATAAATAAAGGGTCAATTAATCTTAACCCAAGTTAATGATTTGGCTGGATGCAATGAATAGGCAAAGGTGCAAGAGAGTTAGCTCACTGGTGACAGAGTTATTGAAATAGAATAGAATGCAAACTGGACCAAGAGGTAATAAAGAAAGGATGAGGTTACAAGTATGGACAGAGTGAGGCATCAACAGACTCAAGCTACTGACTGGGAAGCATAGAGAGTTTCCCTACCTGCTGTGTAGAGTTAGTCCAGTTGTTGTAATTGTGAAATTATCCAAATTAAATGAATCAAATTTAACAGCAATAAATCCCTGGAAGAATACATAAAGGAAATTAAAGATACTTTTACACAGGAGGAAAAGTCTGGTTATCCACTATCAGTGTAGACTTGGTTCAACAATGTAATGCAATGGTACTCAAAGCAAATTCGTCCCTGAGAAGGTGGGCCGAAAAGTACTGCATGCTAATTAGGTATCAGTTAGCCAATGTGCTCATCATTAGCACTGTGCAGTACATTCCTCACTGCAACACTAAAACAGATTTTTAAAAAATTGGAAAACCACTAGAGACATACCAAAAAAGTCAAAGTTCATCTTGAGCTGTGCCAGGGGATGAATTGTGAGGTCATGGTGACCTCACTGTTTGATCTGAATGGATAAGTGCTTCAGTTTTTCATTTTTGAATGTTATACACACAGACTTTTGGGTCTTGTGTACATTTTGAAGTCCTTGAATTCCACTACTCTCAAGTAAATGGAAACAAGAGTGGAATCAGAAGGAGAAATCTGCAGTGCGTTCCCTGGAATTGATTGGAATAGCCTGACAGGCTGCCCCAGTTGGCGATGTTGGATGTTGGAGTAATGAAAAAGGCAGCTGTGTAGACCAGGGTACAGATCAAAGGTTAGAATACCTATTTTTATTTTAATGTTGTGAAAAATTCCCTGGTCCAAGAACCACAGAGATTTTGATTTTTGACATAAAGGCTCCATAGAGAGAAGTCAAAGGCCTTCAGTTCAGAAATCCCTTGGAAGGATCACATATTAGTGAATGGGTGGAAATGAATGGGCTCGGATTTTTCTTTTAAATCATGTAAAATTGCAACATGAATTTTGGAGGTCTAAAAATACCCTTAATGCAAGCAGAACAGATTTTAAAAGTTTCCATACTAAACTTTTACCTCTGAAAATAAACAACATGCTGTAGATAGCAACAGTGGGTTGTTGTTCTGTGTTTCTTAGAAGTGAGTATAAATGTATCCAGACTACATTTAGGGTTCCAGAAGCAGAGCTGATCTATTGCTGGGTTTAGCCTGCCTCTACATTAATTCTAGTTATGAACAAATAAAGTAGAAAACTATGGTAAGGCTGTGACCTGTGCTACTAAAAAAAAAAAAAAAATCTTTCTTTACAAAAGGGAACAGAGCTGCACTAACCTCATGTCCCTTTTCCCTAATATGACATCACATCTTCTCTTTCCACTGCCTTTTGCCTCAAAATGGGGGAAAAAGGAGACATAATACTTTCAACAAGAAAGATTTAAATATATAATCTTTTTAAAGCCAAAAAATGCTGTAAAATTATTTCTGATGACCAGACACCTAATTATTTATATCCACCTATGATAACCTCCTGCAATTGTATAAGCCCCCATAGTCCAATACCCTTTTCTGGCTGTTGAGCTTGTATTGAATTATGTTACCATATAGGCTGGGGTCAACACTGACAGGAAGGACCTCCAGCAGCTGAACACGATAGAACTTTCCAGAGCTTTTGAGGGGGCTGACAAATGTTGAGAGACTTCACCTGAGTAGCTTTCTGTCTCATTTATTTTTATAGGTTCCTCACTTTTAGCAGAATTTGGCAGAGGAAGGGGGAGGGGTGATTTAGATTCCAAGTGAGAGTCAGTTCTCAAAAGTATCTGTTAAAATGTAAAACAGTGCAGGAAGGGCAATGAATTCTTTTAAATAGTTTCTAAAACTGTCCTTTATTTTTTCTGTAATCTATGAGTTATTTAGGGAAGTCATCATAACATTTTGAGGGTAGCCACATGCTAATGGGGGTGGACCTTTCATGCATTAGAGTCATATGTCTTAGCAACTTGAGTATATACTATGCCTTTAAACTGACATGTGTATAATAAAAGCAATTTGCTTTTAATTTGAATACATTACTACCAAAGCAATGTATAGTTAAGAGTTTTATCTATAGTTAATTATTTAGCTCAGGGCTTAAAGCTGTGTGGTAAATGGGTTTCTCATTTTCTTAACAGAAGGTTGGTTCAGGCTTTTAAACGCTATCACAAGTTGGCAGCCAGGAGATCTCTAGTTGCCTCCATTCTTTCCATTTGTTCTGTGCTACCTGCTATCAGCTTCAATATCCAGGTTCGCCAGCTGCTCTCAAGTATTCTGGGTAGCATCATGCAACGCAGCTATTATCTACAATTACACAACTATTCCCAACCACTTAAATCTCACATTACCCCTGAACAACAGAGGCAAATAGGTTCAAACCTACCCCACTCTGTGAGCGTACCAGTGTGTCAAATGACTTTCATAAAGGTTTATGTCAAATTGATTAGGTAATTGTGAGAAAGATAAAATGTGACCCTGTCTCAAATCAGAATGTCTCTCTCTCTCACTGTGTGAATTTGAATATTCTACTGAAAACGAGGGTAGCTGCTGCTCTCTGTTACGCCTGTTTTCCAGGCCTGGAACAGATGGTGCACCACCTGACTCAGAATAGTCTAATGGAAGATTCATTGTGCCTCACAGGAAATCAAAGATCAAGCAACATTACAGAAGGTGACGCAGCACCTCCGCAACCAATAGCCCAGTATGATACAGTCAAGTGGAGAAGGGAGTGGAGGAGGGCAAGAAATTAAAAGGAAAAAAAGAAAATAGACAGAGAAGAAAAAAAACAAGAGAGAGAGAGTGCAATCAGTACACCTACTTGGAAAATAAAACCTCGGCCCTTGAAGGCTAATATTTGAAAATACTACCAACCTCTATCTCCAACAATTAGCCCAAGACAGTAAAAGCTTTCTCACCAAAGGCTTTCAGTTATCTGATTGTTGTCAACACTAAAAGATTGTTCTGAGGTCCTTTAAGAAATGTCTTAAATTCAAATCACCTTTAAGGAATAATAGTGGAGGATGACAGTGAAATGTGCATTAAATTTGTAACTTTATCAAAGCTATGGGACAGAATAATTTGGATTACGTGGGCTAAGGGCTCCTCCCTGCTTTTTTGTTGTGGTTGTTGTTTTGTTAATTTTCATCTGAGGATATTTTTCCATTAATTTTTAGGGAGAGTGGAAGAGAGAGGGAAAGACAGAGAGAAACATCGATGTGAGAGAAACACAGATTAGTTGCCTCCTGCAGGAGCCATTACCAGGGCCTGGGCCGGGAAGGAGCCTGCAACCAACGTATGTGCCCTGGTCCGGAATCGAACTTGGGACCCTTTGGTCTGCAGGCCAATGCTCTATCCACTGAACCAAACCAGCTAGGGCCTCACTGCTTTTAAAAAAAGATAATAAGCATAGTAGTGCAAGCATCTGCAAAGCCCTCATCACTTAACCTAGAAATGGAGATGGCAAACTACAACCTGTGCACCAAATTTGGCCCACTACCTGTTTTCTCTAAATAAAGTTTTACTGGAACATAGCAATTCTCATTTATCTGTTTATTGTCCATGATACTGCACATTAGCAGAGATAAGTAGTTACGACAGAAAACTTACAGTCCACAAAGCCTGAATTATCTACTATCTGCCTCTGTACAGAGGTTTGCACAGCCCTGGCCAGAACATCTTTTCTTCTTATAGTCTGCACATGAACACAAATTGTCACCAAAGCCAAGCAGCCCATGAACACTCCTATAACAAGAGTATCCTATAGACTTGACTCACTTTCTTTATCTTTTAGAAAGAAATTAGTTCCCATGAGAATAAATCCTTTGTCACTTGGCAGTGAGATTGTTTCTCAGGCTTTTCCACCCACCCCCACCAGGCGTTCAAGTCCACATTAGCAGAAAGGTTGTAAAGGTGGATTCTTCATGCCTCAATGTCAGCTTCTGCCTTTCTCATTTAAATATATATATATATATATATATATATATATATATATATATATATATATATATATATATATTAGATATGATGCCTTATGGCAACTATATGCTAATTTGTAGCCTCCCTACCCTTAGGCTGCTAAAGCTTGTTGAATAATTTTTCCTGTGAAGCTGTCACAACAACAAAAAGTTTTAGTTTTTAGACAAATACCACTGAGCATGTATTCCTAACCTTGTTATCTCTGTAACTGGTTGTCACACAGACTGTTGTCACACAGACTCACCCCCAGAGACAGAGTGGCATTAAAGTGCAGTCAAGACATTTACAAATAAATTACAGCCTGAAAAAAAATCATAATAAGTGAAACAGCATTTCATCCACAAAGAGCACACTTGAAAATTTGTTTTCAAAGTCAATTTGCTATTTCCACCCTACATTAGCCTAATACAATGCACACAAGGCACGGTCGGTGGTGTTCCAGCACAGGCTCTCCAAAAAATAAGCCTTAAAAGATTTCCAAATATCTGAGAAACGGCATTACTGGTCAAGATAATGGCATTTTTGCAACAAATGAAATATAGCAGCTGAAATGCACAAGGGCATGAGGTTGGGCATGAACAATCTGGTTCCAGTACAATCCCATCATCTGCCACTCCATGCATCATTCAATGCTTTATCTATTTTATGTTTTAAATCAGTATTAGCTAGAAGGATGACCATGAGACACGGGGATACCTTTTTTTTTTTTTTACCATCCTTCTCCCATATTGCATTGATAATGAGAATACCACCTTCTGGGCTGACAACCATTCTTCCCCCCAAACCCAAGTCATTTTCTCCTAAAAGAATAAAATAGTGATGAACAGGTAGGTGACTAGTTGGAGTTACTGAGGACAATTTTGTCTTACAGAAAACCTAATACACATGAGGGGAAGAAAGTTTTAAAAATAATTAATTGAATCACTGATAGTACATGTATTTCACTCTGCCAATTCAGCATTTACTCATATTAGGTAATAAGAACATCAAACAGCATTGCAGAAATGGGGAACCACCCTGCTTCTCTCTTTGAGCCTTTTCAGCAGGTCCAGTAAATCTAAGTGAGTCACTATACTGTCTGAAATGAAGACGGGTACTAAAGGAGTTTTCTTGCCAGTAAGGATCACCCTGTCATGGATGATCACTTTAATAATATGCTCCATAACATAAATACACACATAAATACAAAAAAATGCATGATTTGTGTATCAAATATTTCATAATAAAATAGGGAAAAAGGAAAATTTTAACAGTTTTTAAAAGGCAATGATTTGACTCTTTTAACTCACTGACCTAATTACAATGGCAGAAACAAATCTGAGACAATTTCTTCAGCATCACTATCCTTGCTGAAATGGGCACAGAATCTAAAAAGATGTTTGCTTTTCTTCTTAAAAGAATCATAATCTATACATTGTTCATTCTATAAGACCCAAGACCTTTAAGGATATAATCCAAAGAGCAAACTTTTTAATAAGTTAAGTCAAAACTCAAATGCCCCATCAATATTGTCCCCTATAGTAAGAAGATAAACTGCTGAACTTATCAATATAATTAGGGACAGATGAAAAGTCACCGGTGTCTCCGTGACTGTATACACTACCTCAATGACGCATTCATAGCTTCATTTGAAGATTAAGCCTACTAAACGGCCCTTGCTTTTCCCAGCAAAACGAAGGAACCAACTATTTATATTACAGCTTTTAGCAACAAATTCATCTTTGATTCCTTAAATTTAAACAAATGTATATATTTAATTTCTATTTATTCAAATAATAGCACAGAAAGCTAACTTATGATGCTATAAAGAGAAACTAATTATCAAAGGTTGGAAAAAAATTATTCCAAAAAGAGAAGAGAGTTCAGTCTCTCTTTCAAAGCCCCACATGAAATAAATCAATGCAGGAATACTAATGTCACATTGACCTGAAAAATATTAGTATTAGTAGTTCTAATATCATGTTGGTATGTTTTCGGATTGTCTATGACTTAGATCAACAAAACGAAGTGGAGTAATTCATTCAACAAATATTTACTGAGTACTAGCTCTGTCCTGTGGGGAACAGGAGATAGTTTGCAATAAAAAGCTTCTGGAAGAAAGGGGCACCAAAGTGAGTTTTCAGAATTAGCAAGGTCAAGGGTAGAAAAGAAGAGGGTCTTCTCAATAGTACGAGCAAAGACACAGAGCAGAGGGACTAAATGGTATCCACAAAAATGCAAGCAGTGTGGCTTTGCTAAATAAAAAAGGGCAAAACAGTGGGTAGCTAGAGGCGTGACTGGAGGTATAGGCAAGGACTAAAGGAGAGAGCTTTTGTCCTCAATTAAGAAGTTTAGGCTGTAGCTCTTAAATTATAAGAAGAAATTGAGAAAGTCTTTAAGCAGAGAGTGTTATATTTTTAATCTGCATTTCTGAAGGATCATCTAGTAGCTGGGATGAAGATGGATTTGATTGGTATAAGAATGGTGAAATGAGACCAATTAAGAATCTAATAAAGAGCCCTAGCTGGTTTGGCTCAGTGGATAGAGCATCAGCCTGCAGACTGAAAGGTCTCAGGTTTGATTCCAGTCAAGGGCATGTATCTTGCTTGCAGGCACATCCCCAGTGGGGAGCATGCAAGAGGCAGCTGATTGATGTTTCTCTCCCATTGATGTTTCTAACTCTCTATCCCGCTCCCTTCCTCTCTGTAAAAAAATCAATAAAATATATTTAAAAATAAATAAATAAATAATAAAATATATGTGTGTGTGTGTGTGTGTGTTTTAAAAAAAGAATATAATAAAGAGAAAGCAGCCAGATTAAAGATAATGAGAGTGTGGACCCAGGGGATGGCCATAGGGATGGATTAGAGAGGACAAAAATCAGCAGTGTTCTATAATTAATTATATATAAATAAATGGTTGGTAAAGGGAAGGAGTAAGTTACAAATTTCTATCCAAGTTACCTGAAGGATCTAGAAAGTATAGGATGAGGAGAGAGATTTGGTAGAGGGAGGCAAATTTACTTTCTGACATATTACAGGTCAGTTTTCTATGGGGCAATCACTTAGAGGTGCCCAGTAGGCTATGGGATATGTAAGTCTAGGGAGAGGTTTGAACTTCAGTTTGGGAGATGAAACGATGTGAGTAGATGAGATACTCCAACAAGCATGAGAGACTGAGGTGAAAGAGGAGATGAATAAGAAGACAAGGAAGCAGCAGTTAGAAAGATAGAGAAAACCCAGGAAAATGCCGAATCACAAAAGCCAAACAAATAGGCAATAGAAGGATTATAATGGCAAAGATAACAGATAGGATCAAAACATAAACAGTAGGAAAGGCTTCAGTTAGTAAGTAGGAATAATTAGAGGTCATATCATAGTGGATCAATGATTAAACAGGATATAAACATGGAGCACTATTATGATTGGGCAAATTCTCAAATATCACTAAAAAGAAAATAACCCCAGCATCATTTTTAGTTATTTTTGTCAGAGACCCTGGTCTGTGTGATACCTCTGCTAACAGGTACTATGTTGTACTTTTCCCAAACCTCTGACTCTATGCTTAATGCATCGTTGGGTACAAGAAAAGGAGTTTTGAATGACAGAGAGATGATAACATTAGGAGGGAGATAATCTTGCTACTTAGAAAAGATGGCATCTAAGACAATGGGAGTAAAAAGGAAAACTGAGCAAGGTAGATCAGGGCTTGGAGTGTGGTTAATGTCCACATTATTATTCTTGAGTCCTTTGGAAACACTCCTCCATGAGGACATTCTCACAAAGGGCCAGTTTCTGTTCATCCTCCACATTAGCAGGAAGTGCTTATTTCTAAACTAGGTCAAGGCCAGCACACTGCTTGCACTGGGGACATGTGGCATTCTGAATGAAAAGGGCAACAGTTATCAAGCCACAATATGTTCTAAACAAAAATGTCCTCTAAAACGTGACCATAAATTATGAGTCACCATGCATTCTCCCATTTCTATATTTTATCAAAGAATAATAGAAGACAATAATAGTTTAAAATCTTATTCATAGGCAAAAATAGCTTCCTTCTAAAAGAACCAATTTCACAAAGCCACTGATGAAGTTCAGATGATTCAATCACCAACTCAAACCTTACTGTGAAACTCATACTTTTCCCCTCACTATGCCCAGAATAGATTACTACTGCAAAGCAATTTGCACTTTGCAATTTTAAAGTGAGCCGAAAGGACTAGACTTGCCAGAAGGCACTTGGGCGATTGTCACAGGCAGATTGTTTATTCTACCTAGAAGTTTATTATTATTTTCATAGTATTCTGCAAAGATCAAGCAAAAGTGCTAACAGGCTCTGGTGGGTTTTTTAAAAGGTGGCATTTAAAGTATTAGAAAGCAATAAACCATCAAGTTGCTTGGCAGATCATACACATAGATAGTTCATGTATCAGCAGGAAATACACTTAATTGTCATTCATTCCAGAATCCTGTGGCCCAGCCCACAGAACAATCTGCAGGGATTTTCTTAAACTTTTCCCCAGATTTTTGGGAGAGCTGTGCAAGTGATTCAGTGCTGAGCTGTGGTAAACCAATAACATCTGAAACAGGAATCAATATTGACACTAGAAATCATGATTCTGTCCTTTTTCAACTTCAAATAAATTGGTAAGGATAGGAAAAGTTCACTAATGAAAACAGCAGTCTCAGAACTCAAGCAAGAGAAAAACACAGGAGCTTCTTTCTTCATGACACATAATGAGACAAAATCAAGTTCATGTTTCTTACTAGAAAATAAAATTGCTCAAACTAGGAACCTGAGAAACATCTATATTAGTTTCCTGCGGCTGCTGTAACAACGTACCACAAACTGGGTTGTTTAAGCCACCCAGAAATTTATTCTGTCACAGCCCTAGAGCTAGAAGTCTAAAATCAAAGTGTTAGAAGGGCTGGCTCCTATTGAAGGCGTGTGGAAAAATCTATTCCAGGCCTCTCTGCCAGCTTTAGGTGGTTTGTTGCCAGTCTTTGGTTGTCCATTGGCTTGTAGACAAATCACCTTGCTCTCTGCCTTCATGTTCACATGGCGTTCTCCCTGCATGCATGTGTCCAAATTTGTCCTTTTCATAAGGACACCAATCATATCGGATTAGATGTCCACCCTACTCCCATCTGACCTCATTTTAACTATTTCCAAGTAAGAGCACACTCTTAGGTTACTGCAGTTAGGATTTCAACAAATTAATTTGGGAGAGGTACAATTCAACTCATAACAACATCCTAGATGTCTCTATCCTCCCACATATTACTGTCTCAATGTACAGTTCACTCACCTTCAATCTTCCGCACAGAAGATTAACTCATTTTTCTCCAGCTCTGCTCTTGCCCTTGTCGTATTGTATTTCATCCTCATCGAACTGCGATTCCATTAAGGCAGGGCCCCTGGCCACGATTCTCCTCCATAGATGAACAGTGACTATTGTGCGCTGGCTTGCTCTTAAAATAATGTATTTAATGAGTTTCAAGTGAAAGACTTGTCATTGATTTTTTAAAATTTATTTCTCATTAGATTTCCTGTTTTTTAAACTTACTCTCCACTTCAACCCATTCCCTTCACTGCTAACAGAAACATCTTTGAAATTGTTTTACCATGCTCCAAAATTTTCAATGGTTTCTCATGATTTGCAAGATCAAAATCGAAACTCCTTAGCGGCACATAAGGAATTTAATCCTTGCTTCAGTTTACCCCTTCAGTCTTATTTCCTCAAATTCCTCTTCTATCCCTTATCCAATAAAAGCAACAATTGTAGCTCTTTGAAAACCATATACTCTGTTAGGCCTCCAAGGAGAAAATTTGTAAATCATCTTTGCCTAGAATATGTTCCTGATCCCATCGGCTCAAACACAACCTCCTGTGTGAATTCTTCATCAAACCCTCTAGTATACCTATATGTACATTTATGTTAGAATGATTTATATATTGTCCACTTAAATACTTTAGTGTCTTACTTTCCACAACACTCTGAATTCCTTTTGCTTTATTGAGGACCAAACACAAGGCATTGTTTTCATCACTGTATTCTTAACATATAACACAGGATAAGGGCAGGCACTGAATAAACATTTGCAGAAAAAATAAACACAAATGCATAGCAGAAAAACTCTATGTGTCCAGTGTTCATTTATAGAGCTTACGTGGGGCCCTTTGTTGGAAATAGGATATGAAAGTGATTGTAGCTCTTCCAAATCAGGAGCCAGAGTCAATAGAACACACGCTTCACCAATGGCCTCAATGTTAGCATTCTACCTGTCATACCCAGCCAGGCAAGCCAGCAAAGGGAGAGCAGCTTAGAAGTCCCCTGTGTTCCTAATACTTTGCAAATGTTTCCTGAGACTGAGGCAGGGAAAAAGCTCAATATTCTTTGGCTTATAATCTAAGAATGTCGAGTAGAGACCATGACTCTAAAAAATAAAATAGAGATGTGGGCTATATTCACTTTTTCTTTCTTAAACCAGATTAATTGAGTCAGTAATTACTGACTCTTGACTCGGATAATAAAACCAAATTAAAACTACTAAAATTAGCAATAGAGAGGAAAGTTTTCAGTGTGTGTGTGTGTGTGTGTGTGTGTGTGTGTGTGTGTGTGTGTGTGTAGAAGTAGTCTGATCATGGGCCATGGAAGTTTTTCTGTTTCGTACCAATTTTCAGATGTAGAGGTTTGAGTTTACTAAGGAATACAGTGGACTTCCTTACATGTAAAGGAAGCAATGACATTAGCAAAACATTTCAAGGGGGTGGAAAATCTGAAGGTGTGTAGCTATGAAAAACAGGAAATTGCTACCATGGACGTTTAGCCTTCTGTTTCTAGCTTGTGTCATTCAGGCATCATTTAATTATGGGAACTGGTGAATTAATTTTTCATACTTCTCTGTGGTATATACAAGATGATATGGTAGCTATTGCAAGTGAAAAGATGGCTTCCCCCCTCAGGAAGATCACAACCTATTGAGGAAGGCATATCTTCAAATAAATAATTATGACCAAACATGAAAAACTTTTGCAGAAAATATATTGTAATCTCAGAACAAAAAGTAAGTGATGTTATCTCCACTGCACATAAAAAGATCAGAATTCCATGAACATCCCTTATTTCTGCATTGTATCACTGGCAACCTTCCACAATGTGGGAGAGAAGGGACTGGGCAGAGTAAACAGGTGCTGCTTCTGTCTGATATTGATCCAGCTACTTGATCAGTGAATAGTGGACAGTGGGAGACTGGAGAGCAGAAGGAAGACAAAAGCCCAGTTATCTTCAGCAGTGACTATGTCTCCCCCATAGCTCTACACAGGCCATGCAGTCCTGCCATGTTTTCTAAATTCCACATTTCCTGGCCCTCCTGCTGGTACTGTTCTCTGGGTAAGGAAAATATTTGGCTTCTTAGCTCATCCATCAGCTATGTAAATTATTCTGTATATTTAATTTTCTTTTAAAATAATACTTTG